>NC_068302.1:9993004-10306413 GCF_025860055.1 Xyrauchen texanus | reverse complement strand
GATTTGATGTGTATGCTCTCAGAAGATTTGGAATATGCATGAGTTGCATGGACTAATTTTTTGAGACTTTTGGGTCCTTTTTTAAGTTAAAGTTAGTCACTATCAACTGCAATTGTATTGAAAAGATGGACCAGGTGTAAATGGAACCTGCCTTTGTTAAAACATCTCCTTTTGTAATCAACAGAAGAAAGAAATTGTCTGTCAAATGCTTACAAGTGAATGCTCTTGTCCATATAACTAAAGCAATCAGTTTTAAGCTTGAAAAAGGACAAAAAGCACAATAAAAGTAAGTCCACATGACTTGTGTGCAGTATTCCAAGCCACATGATTAGCATTTTGTGAAATGTTTTTTTGTTGTTGTTATTTACTGAAAATCTTAAAACATTTCACAATTACAGTTGCACTTCTGCATATTTAAACTTGCCAAGTGCACACTTTAAGTCTTTAACCTCATGCGGCCCCATGTCCACATGCGTGGACATTGTATTTTGGCTTTGCTATACGCATATTCTAAATATGCATATTCTAAATATGCATATTCTAAAGTATGCTTGTTTATTAGGTTCTACTACAAATCAAAAAAGGAAATGGAAAATGCACACAGCAGTCACTCTCGGATCACAAGAGGTTAAGTTTGGCAATCTGTTCACAAAGTCAGTCATACACAAATTACACAAAGCTGCATTGTTTCTGAAATTGTTTAATTTTTTTCTGACAAACTGATCAGCAAAGCCATTTTTATCACATATCTTAACTATACAAATAGTTCATTCTAATATAAGAGAGCATGTAGAAGAATTTATAGTATGCCCAAAATGAAGCAGTCTCAAAAAAGTCACTCACTCCACCTATAATGAAGCCTGTACACTGTACAAAAGACAAAGCAAGCTTATAGATGTTATAGTCTTTGCTTTCATATTTATACACTTAAAAATTCTGTCTCTATCCTGCTTTGAATACACATGTGGAAAAACATCTGTACATCTAAATGTGAGATTACAGAAGTATAAAGAATGAACAGAAATGTAATAGTTTAAAATCTAAATATTTTCGAATAGTAAATTGTCATTTTATATTATATAAATGTTATCTCTTGATCATTTAACCCAGTTGATGATGCTATACAATATGTTGCAACATAATGTCTGTAACAATCTCAGTGCCCTCTTCGCCACAATCTAGTGCATTCTCTTGCCCGCCGCCAGTGATAGGAAGTCATTCATGTAAAGCAAAATAAATTCCCTTGTCATTCAAGATACAATAGAACTCTTCAAAGCTAAAAATATTAGAATAAATAATCAAAGCAGAAAGATCTAAGACATGGGTTAATGATATTCAACAGTGTACAGAAACATTTGAAGATGCTTATAACAGCCATAACACAAGATCTGCACAATCATTTTCATTATTACACTCCAAAAGCAAAACAAGCCATAAGAAACTATATTTTGCAAAAACAAGATGAAGCTTATTTTAGAACCATTATGATATATTGAAAAATATGTACATTTCCCTCAAGTACTCATGATGGGGCAATGCTATATATGTATATATTACTTAGACAGTGAACTACTGTATTTATAAGAGAATAGTGGGTTGTACTAAAAAAAAAAAAAACGTATAAATAAAAAAAAACATCTGGACACATTACTGCAAAAAAATTAGATTATTTCTTTTTTTACATTGCGGTTATGGGAATTTGTGTAAAAATGTGCCAAAATGTTGTTACAAAGCAAAAAAAAACTATATATAATGGTCCTTAATACATGCTTCCTTTTCATTGTGCAAAATATATTTCCTTATTTTTATTTATTTATTTATTTTATTCTGCAGTGAAATGTGGCCTGCACTTGTTTTTGTAAGATTCACTCTTTAATGCTAGAACAAGACCTGCAGGCCATAGCAAAACAGAAACAAATAAAGTGCAAAAACATGTTCTATATACAAAACTAGAACAGATTCTAGGGACTAAGATGCATTGTTGAAGTGTATGTAGATAAAGGTGAAAGACCATCCCAGAGAATGGAAACATCTATTTGTAGTGAAAAGTGGATTTTAGCCATTGTGGAACGATGGCGAGTTATACTCAGGGCTGGCCCGTGGGTTTGTGGGGCCATAGGCGAAATCACGGAAATGGGCCCCTTATTTAAAGTCATAACTTTAAAACATCCATAGAACCACTGCAAATGTGATGAACAGATTTATTTGAACAGAAATCACTATTAAAGAAGCACTACACTGTATAGTTCGGTAGATGACAAATAAAGTGTCCAATAGCTTTTTTTCCTAACATAAAGAAGTACAAATAACTAGTGTCTCAATTAATATGAGACATTACAGTTATTATAGTTACTGGATAACATTATACAACAAGGTTTGCATTAGGTTTCATTAACAATGTATAATAACACTTTCCAGCATTTATTAATCTTGGCTAATGTCAATTTATAAAAATTTGATTGTTTATTGTTTGTTCATGTTAGTTCACATTGTATTAACTAATGTTAACTTATACAATAAAAATGGACTAGTATATATATAGAAATGAACATTAACCAAGATTATTAAGTGTTGTTCATTGTTAGTTAATGTTAACTAATGCTAACAATACTTGAAATTCCATTTTAACTACCCACATAACTTCGCATAAAGGTTTATTTAGAGCAACAAAATCTATGAAAACAAAAAGATGGCCAGAATATGTGCAGAAGTGAATAAAAAAATCAGGGGAAATAAGGTAACTACATCTAGGGGGGTATAAATAAAGGTAGAATGTATAATTATGTATAAATAAATTACATCTTTTAAATAAGGCCATAAACACAACACTTCGAAATATATATTTGTAAACAAATGTAAAGAATAAACACATACCTCTTAGAGAGCAGAGCTCTTTGCAGATTAGATTAGGTTAGATTATTTTCCAGATTAATTGCTCATATTTTCACTCTATGAGAGTTTTTTGCCTTTATATTGGCAGTGTCTGAATTCCATCCCCTGCAGATTATGCTTGAGAAAACGTGAAAAGCCCTAATGATTTGACAAGTGATGTTTGCTATCCTTTACACAAAATAAGCCTCAAAGCAATATTTTTCATAACTTATTTCCTACGTTTCTGTCAGGCTTGCACATTATTCATCAAGGTGTGCGATCTGTGTCTAATAATACTGATATAAGAAGCCGTGCTTCAGTTCCCAGGATTGTGAATAAATTATGCAGATTAGTGTGTACTGCTTAGCTTTACATCTTGCCGATTGTAGATACACTGCTGTTATTTTATTTGTTGTAACTTTCAGATATTTGTCTTTTCGTGATTATTCAGAGCTCATTTACGATGTTTTTAGATTTCACTGTCATTATGATCTGTACAGTATGTTAAATGATCAGGTTCAGGCATGTTGCACATTTTCCTAAATGTGTGAGTGGTAGAAACCATTGGACTGCGAAGAATTTCAAAATAAAAGTCATCAATGTTTTTTAATCTTATGACTTGTTCATTTATTTTGTACGTGTTTGCGAAAATGTCAGGGCCCTAGGCGGCCACCTGTATCATCTGTAGGATGGTCCGGCCCTGGTTAAACTGTATGTTTGTGTTTGAGTGTAGGTATTGGTATTGGTAAAGTGATGAGGGCTGAAGTTATGTGTGTGTGTGTGTGTGTGTGTGTGTGTGTGTGTGTGTGTGTGTGTGTGTGTGTGTGTGTGTGTGCTCATTGAGAGAAGGTGTGTATATCATCGCTATGGCTCACTGTGAGTGTGCGACCTCTCTGATGTCCACAGTAGCTTTTGCTGCAATGGCAACGCTGAATCCACATGACATTTCGTGTCATGTTCTCTCCATCTGGGCAGTGGAATCGCAGACGTGCTGTACGGGTTTTGGACGGTTGACAGCACCTGCCATCTATGCACGATCCACACGTACGAGAGCTGTAGCGGCGAGCTGTAGTGCAGCCAGCAAATGTTATCTGCTCCAGTTCCCGAGATCTCACGGTTCGTCTACACTTCTTTCCTTTCTTATTGACATGATAAGGAAGAAGAAAACATTATTATCCATTAATAACATTGTAATAACTACAGACAAAACACAGCTGGCTCCCTTGAGTTTAAGGGGCTAAAGCAGCATCCCCATCATGCCTCACAAATAGCACTTCTCATGCATATCGCACAGGATTTCAAGACTTTTAGAATTTTGAATACAAATATATAGCACAGCCAAGTATTGTGTAAATAGTGCTCCATTTTTATTTAGATTAAACTTCTTTTCTGTGTTGAATAAACAACAGTATATGTTTCATTGACATTACTTTGACAGTATAAATATACTCTCAAATGTTCTAGATAGGTGTATTAATGAACTGAACAACTGACCTGAACATTCAACTGAACAAACGTACACCTGGTTTATTCAGTGTGTAATCGCATTTCAGCATATCTCACCTTCATAGCTGGAATGATGTCACATTCTCGGATCTGACAAAGGCGTGTATCTCTAACAAGCTTGCACTCTACATTACTATTTGTCACACGACTTGAGATGCCAAAACCACAGGAGGCGGAGCATTCTGACCAATCGGTGGTCTGTGGGAAACATTCAGAGGATAGGAAAGGAACCTGAGACACTGGCAAGGATGCCCACTCTGCAGGATAAATGAGAAGGGAAAACTATAAAGAACAAAGAACTTGCAATCCATTAAACACAAAATGGTATTTTGTGTTTAATGGATTGCCCCCCCCCATCTGCTATTGGTTGGCCACAGGAGCGTGTCCAGATGGTGAGGTGGGTTTGGGTTTGGTGGCATGGAGTGGCCCTGGTCCCGCTAGAATGTTCCTGGCGCCACCCCAAAATCTAAACTGTGTGTAAAGCAGTTCAATGGAAAGGAGGAGGCAAGAACCGGCTTGACGACATAAGTAATATTTTAATGATTAACTTAAACCAAAGACAAACACACACACATGACGGACATGTCCGTAAATGATCTCTCTATCCCGCACCATCCTCCGCAGTCGGCATTTATCCCTCTCGGAGGCTTGATTAGTCTGATAAGGGACCGGGTGTGTAGAATCACGACCTGGCCCCGCCCTCCGCCCTGCAACACTGTGATTTGTCATTTTCCAAATAGGAGGCGGACCTTCAATAAAACCAGACTGAACCTTGTATAAATAACCCCCAGTTATTTATAGCTTTGTTTTTTGTTTGTTGATTATATGAGTATAACATACAAATCCTCAAGATGTGTGTTTTTATGTTTTTACCATTATTATTTCCCTTTTTGCCTATCAGGACTTTTATTTTGATGTGCCTCTGAAGAACAGGAGAGTGAATGGAAGAGAAGAGGGCAATCAGGACACTATACATAACAGTTAATGAGTCACAGTGTAGTTAAAGGAGTTTTAAAGTGGAAATTTGCCCATTTGGTTATTTCTTTTTTATCTAGTACCTGGTTGATAAGGGCACAAGGTCAGTAATGTTTATTTGATGTGTTTATATTTTGTATATTTTTGCCTTTATGTTAGTTACTTTGGTTTAGGGTCAGTATGTTGTGTATGCTTAGATGTTAGGTTAAATGTGGAATTGTTTTGTAAAATAGCCAGTTGTGTTGTTTCATTGGTTTGTTTGAAGACAATCACAAACATCAGGGACCATGACACTGAAGTGGACAAAAAATGGTTTCATTCACCGCGAACACGTGAGAAAAAAGGACTATGATCCTCCGTCCTGTTTGAGGTCTGCACTACCATGTGTGTTTTCTCTCTCCCGAACTGTTGCATCCAGCTGCCTTTATCCCTCTCCTGGGTTGATTAGCCTGATTGGGGACCCTCCTCTTCATCACAAACATTTTCCTTGATCTTTTGACATATAAGTGGCCATTATACTATTAAAAACATACTGGAATAGAAAAAGAGCATTTATTTAAACCAAGCTGCAAAAAACATCTCGTTGGGAATTCGTGGAACTTGTGACATCACAAGGACCAAATACATCTGCATATGCAATGCTTATTTTTCGTCATTGCACCCTTTGCCTCACCCACTGGTGCTCAGAATCAGTCACACAAGTGAAGAGCAGATGGGGACTGTAATGGGAGATTCATCCTAAGTGGACTTACACAGAACACCTTCATGTGCCTGTCTGGATTTAAATGATTTTCTACATAAATATGCACAGACAGACATTTTTGACTGCTTAATACTTATCTCAGTCTGCTTTTAAAAGACACAAATTACAACACTGAAGAGGAGAAGCTCTCTGTCATTCAGCTGAGCACAGATGTGTCAAAGACACCTTCTTTCGCCCATCTGCTTTATTTCTAGTTGTTGGTGTATGAAAACATGATGGAATGACACTAGAACCTAGATGTGGATGTGTCTTCAGCATATTTTAGAGTGGATTGTATATTTGGCTCATAACATAGAATCAGAATCAGAATCAGAAAAAGCTTTATTGCCAAGTACGTTTTTTACGCATACAAGGAATTTGTTGTGGTGTTGTAGGTGCGTTCACACAGTAACAAGAATAAAAATATAAGCAATATAAATATGTCCATGCAGTATCAATTAAAATTAAGTATAAAATAAAAGAGAGCAGAGTAGTGCAGTGAAAAACATACCAGTCAACTCAAGCTTTGCAAAGTGTTATTGAAGTATGGGGCAGTTAAAAACACTTGGACGTGGTGGCAAAAATGTGAGTAAATGTCATGTCATGTCTGTTTGATAATTGATGGTGCTGACACAGTATATACACCGGACACATCCATTTACGTGACGCGATGCAACGTCTTTAGTCTGTTTACACCGGGTCGTGTCGACACATACTTACTAAACGTTTATTTGTGTTGTTTGCGGTAGTGCATTCAGACTTAATACAAAGGATGTCTCTTAAGAAAAGATGCACAAAAAAAAAAGAAAATTGGGGGGAGATCAGGAAAACAGTTTTAATATCAAATTAAGTAGTTGTTTTTAAAGCACTGTTTCATTAATCTAATTGTCTTTGACAGTCCAAATATATGACTAAATTGAGTATCCTACACAAAAACTGAAATCCATGCACATTTTTTATGTGTAGGCCTATGATAAAATTAAGAAACATCTTCAATATATTCTTTATTTACTCAAAATAAAACAATAGCCTACTTGATGGTATTACTTCACGCCACGGTGGCGTCATCTCTCCAACTACAAAACACACAATTGCACAGAACTACTGTGTTCATATTAGCAGTGTCCATAACATTTATGCAGTTTAAAGACACACAATATACATATAAAATTATACTGAAAAATACTAAATTAAAAATATAGCTGCAAGCAGCAATGACTGGCCCAAGCACCAAGGGTCCATTTCCACCTGGTGACTTTCAGGAAACAATGCAACGTGGACCCATGCGTTTGGCATTTAACATTATTCTAAACAATTTTGAAACAATTTCTGTAAATATATGAGGACTATTTTAAAGCCTGTTGTAAGAGCCATACTTCCTGCTGCCAGGTGGTGGCGCTATGACCATGACCCAAAATAGTCACAACCATGTGATTAGCCTCCAAATCTAAATATACTTCTCAATTTTGATTGAAATCTTTTGATAAAAATCACACATATCGAACGCCGTTCGATATATATATAAATATTAGGCCTGTCGATTAGGCCTGTCGATTTAACGCGACAGGCCTAATATTAATTCAGTGCGATTATTTTTTTTTTGTAAATACACAATTAATCGCAATACCCCCGGATTGTAATAAGGAAGATTCCTGAGAATTGCATGGTTGTAGTACCACCTGTTTGAAATGTCATCTGTGTGGCAAAGCGCAGTTTATACAGTGAACAAAACAACCAGACAGCACAACACAAACATGCGTTACGTTCTTGCATTCAAAACACTTGATGGAGCGCAAATCCGAACTAAGGGATCTCAAGATGTGTTCTAAGTATTAAACTATATTTAACTTGACACAGTGACCTAAAAATTTTATGTTTATGAAGCAATGCACCCGAGACGCTACACAAGCATGTCTGACGCTTGTTGAAATTGACGGGTCATAAAACAAGCCCTCATAATAAATCTCAAACTGATTGACAAATTCACTTGCGAAATGGTATTTGTGAACTGTGTGCCAATGATTGACTTATGTTCATTAATATGGTAGTAAACAATAAATTGTATTCTAAAGCATTTTTTGTATTGTCTTATTAATGATTAACTCTTCTGCCACAAGAATGTAATGCATTTTAATTATCTGAATATATATATATATATATATATATATATATATATATATATATATATATATATATATATACATATAATTTTAATATTTAAAGATAACTATGTATAATTATTTCATCATTAAATATTGAATAATTGTTATATCAGGGGCTTTCTCAGCAAATATTGTATAAGCGATTAAATGCGATTATTCAGGATTAATTAATCAGGACATCATGTAATTAATTTGATTAAAAAATGTAATCGATTGACATCCCTAATAAATATATATATATATAAATCTGTTCACAATTTAGCATCTTCAATGTCTTGGCATAATGTTGCCTAAATTTAGTGACAGTCACATGAATCCCCTGGGGTGTAACAGTTCTCTGTAAAAATTGAAAATAGAATTATATATATAATAGGATTATTATATAATAATAATCCTAAAAAGAACAATAGGGTCTCCACACTTCCAGTGTTTGGGCCCTAATAATAATCCTTAGAAGAACAATAGGTCCTCCGCTCTTTCAGTGCTTGGACCCTAAAAATAAATGCTATTTGGAGTCTTCTGTGTTTTGAATTATTAACAATTAATAAATTATTTCTCTAAGTAACATTTGACTATTAAAAATTCCTGAAAATCGACATATCTTATTAGTATTATTATAATTAAAATCAGGCATGTTGAGTTACGCTTCATGCCACCCTTGAATGAGTCTGTGCCCCGCATGGGCCACCCAAGTCAAAAATATTTAATAAAAATGTATTAATCACCACTAATAAAATAAGATAAAGAACAGCAATGTAAAAGCACACATACCTTGATAGTTGCCCCTTCTGGACTGGAAGCTGTTTACATTCTTTAAGAGTCTGTCAATGTGGTTGGTCAGGTCCTGATGAGGCAGGGGGTCCAATGGGTCTTCTATGATGCTGTTATCATAATCACACACCCACTCCTCACAACAGCCACCCGGTCGGGTCTCCAGATGAGGATTGGCACAGTTTCTGCTGGGCAGAGGGACGTGGTGTGGGCACAGGGGCATACAGCCCACAACACCATCCATACAGCTGCACTGGTACTGACAGCTAGGCTGGAAATCCTCCCCATGTTGATAAACAAGGCCTCCAAACTCACACGGGCGTCCGTGTGAATCAGCTGAGAGATTGAGACACACTAGTTCATGAGCTTTTCAGTCATTCAGTCTAAAAAGAGCCTCTGACATACTGTAGTAAATCTGTACATAGTATATTATTTAATGCACTGGATTCCCTGACCTTTAAAAAATCTAACTGACATCTTTGTCAGTGCCACACTAAACACCAAAAAAAATATATATATATATTTAAGAAATATATTTACATTTTTTGTCAGAATATTCTGCAAAATAGGGAGATGTTTCAGTTAGAGCCACTTTGAATGTTTTAACAGTATAATAATTCAGATTTTTACACTTTTATATACATTTATTATAGTGGGGAAGGTTAAATAGTCCAAAGACGAAACATTATGTCAAATGTTCAGAAGTCAGGTAAAGAGACACTATACAAAAATATAAATAAATGCTATCCTAAACTAGAATGATTTATTTATTCATTTTCAATTGTCTTTAAAATCATCCTATGGAACTGAAAAGTTAATTTAACAGAAGTTCACCCATAAACACATTATTCTTTGAAGCAGAACAGTCTCTGGTGCTCACTCTTACCTCTGCAGAGACCATGCTGAGGTTCCCCTCTGGCCCCTAGGTGGCAGCGCAGGCCCTTGACATGGTCACAGGGCCGGTCAAGGCCACAGTCTTGGTTAAACTGTTGGGCGCACACCTTACAGCAACCACACCCATCCAACACCCAACTCACTCCAACTGGGCAAGAGGGTAGAGACGGAGGGCATGAGCATGGGCGAGAACAGCCTCTGGTCACCTGGCGAATGGGAGGTCAGAGAGATGAGAGAAGAGCACACATTCCCATCTCTGTTACATAAAATTGAGGAGTCATACAGGAAATGGTTTCACAGTGTAGGTGGGAGTTTTCAGGCCAATGTTTTTGTAAGTTTATATGAGTGGGTTTTACTGTGTGTTTACAAATACACTGACTAAAGAATTCAGTGTTGGAAATTTGATTACATTTAAATTAAACACATTTACTAGTGAATTAATACACTGTAAAAAGTGAAATTGAGTAGTAATTACGTTAGGAGCAACTGACCTGATCTGACCCTAACATTATTTTTCTTGGAGTAAGTGAATGTATAGTAGTTAGACTACATTTCCCTTACAAAAATGGCATTGTCGCCAAAGGTTTGCAGCAGGTTCACTACTACCGATGAAGAATTATGGCAATCATTGCCATCAAATATTGGAGTATTATTGCCCAGGTATAACCATGCTCATGAAGGCAGATTAATTGTTCATAAGAAAAATGTCCTGAGGGTAAAAACTGTTCTTGTGCCTGGATGTCCTGGCGCTGAATGCTCTGATTTGATGGCTGAACCAAACCAGACAGTAATAGATCTACAGTACACAGGACAGACTCAATGATGGCTGAGTAGAACTGAGTCAGCAGCTCCAGTAGCAGGATGAACTTCTTAGCTGGTGAAGGAAGTGCAACTTCTGCTGAGCCTTCTTCACAATGGAGTCTATGTGGGTGTCCCACTTCAGGTCCTGAGAGATGTTAAAGCCAAGGAACCTGAATGTCTCCACTGCTGCCACAGTGCTGTACAGCAGTGTTTCCCAACCACTGTGCTTCGGCACACTATTGTGCCATGAAAGATTGTCAGGTGTGCCATGGAAAATGATCAAATCCCACAAAATAAATCAGGGCTCCGGACTGAGACTTTGCTACTACAAATTTGTCTGACTCTCTGATTGTGCTCTGTTGTTTTTTGTTCTGTATGAGAAATATCAAATGGCAAATGTTCCAAACGAGAAAGGAAACAGCTTTACCCGGATCAGTCAGCACAGAGATGTGCATTTACACGTGGACCGGTCTCGAGCACTCAGCCGTGCAGACCATCATAAACAGAGCTGCGAGTAGCCCGGGCTGGGTCACGAATTCGCCATTGATTATTTGTTTAAAACCTCTATGAAAGGTCATAATGTGTCGATGATCAATCCAGTTTAAAACTGTATTAAATGCCCCAACATTCTAAACAGCATTGAAAAGGAATAAATGAGAAATTTGCACAATGAACAGATAGAAATGAAGGTTTCAATCCACACATCCCAGATATTAAAAAAATATTTACAAATTTATATCAATATACTAGTGAGAGAATACAATTTAATTTCAGAATGTGTTTTTCTTATGAAAAATGCCATAATTTGATTAATGCTTACTGCTAATCATGGTTTTACTTTTGGTTACTATGATCTTATTGCAAATGCCACAGTTAAAACTATCCAATGGAACTTTCCTTCTGTGTAAAATCTTTTCTAATGCCCTCTGATCGTAGAAAAAGGCTTTGTTTGTCTTCAGATGACTGTATTTTAATCATCAAGATCCTGATAAAAAGAAAGAAACCGTGAAAGAAAACCAATTTTCTTTCAGTTGGACCGGTGCAACCAACTTAAGTGCTGGTGCGACCATTTGTAGAATTTAACACCGGTGCGACCACTCTTAAATGTTAGTCTGAAGCCATGTAAATAAATAGATAAATAAAACATTATTTGATGCACCATTTCAAGAATTAATTTGCAAGAACAATTCTAAAATTAAGAAAGATGCAAATTTGTTCTTTTCTTCATTATCCAATTAGCACTCTTGCCACCTGTGATCTCATTACCGTTCCTATGTGACTTGCGTTTTTTGCATAGCCAGATTTCAAACATTACGAGTAAACACAACTAAAATGGACAGAAAACATGGAAGTTCTTGAAAAGGAAAATGATCAACGATGGTTATGTGGGACAGTGGGATAGAGGTGTGCCATGGGATTTGTTTAATTGTAAAAAGTGTGCCGTGGCAGAAAAAAGGTTGGGAAACACTGCTCTACAGGATGGTGAGGGGGAGAGTGTGGAGGGATGTGGCAGGGCGGAGGGCGGGGCCGTGTTGTGATTATACACACCCGGTCCCGTATCAGGCTAATTATGCCTCCGAGAGGGATAAAGGCCGATGGCAGACGGTGGTGCGACGAGAGAGAGATCGTTTACGGACATGTCCGTCGTGTGTGTGTGTGTGTGTCTTTTTAAGTTTATCATTAAAACTATTATTTATATGGACAAGCCAGTTCTCGCCTCCTCCTTTCCATTGAAATATGTTACACTGGTGCTGAAGCCCGGAAAGGAGGAGGGATGCCCGTCGCGGAGTCCGCGACACTGCCGTCCACTCAGGGGAGCGCCGCTGCCATCCACCGGGAGAGGGAGTAGACCGACCGCCCGGACGCGGTGAACGGCCGCCGTCTGTGAGGCGAGTGGGGACTGAACTCCCCGACCGCCTGGAGTGATCGGAGCCGCTGCCAGGGGTGCAGGAGAGCCCTGCCATCCCTCAGAAACGCGGAGGGGTCGAAGGAAGACCGCCGTCCGCGAGGGGAGGAGGGAAGTGTCTCCCCGACCGCCTGGAGCAGTAGGGCCGCTGCCAGGGATAGAGGAGTGTCCCCATGAGTCGCCGAGAACGCGGAGGGGCGTTCTGACCGCCATGGGTCGTGAGTCTGACTCCGGTCTGCCCGGGGAGAAGTGGCTGTCGTCTGCCTGAAAGGGTAGAGAAGTGATCGAGGACCATGCGACGGTGTATCGGAGAACCGGCGAGTAGGTTTTTTTATTTTCATCTCTCTCTCCTCTCTCTCTCTCACTGCCGCTCTGCATTGGCCTTTTCCCTCTCGTTTAAATTTTACAGTGTTATTTGAGGGGGGTACTACACTGTTACAGGAAGTACCCCCATTTTAATTATTTCTGTTTCCCTCCCCTTGTCCCCTCCCTCGTCCAGGTAGATGGGGATGACCTGCCGGCAGACCAGACTTAAAGCACGCCCTCCCCCAGGGAAAGGGTGGGGGGGATTTACATCAGGCCAGGGGCTCCCCAGCCTGAGAGAACGAGGGAGGAATGTGGCAGGGCGGAGGGCGGGGCCGGGATGTGATTATACACACCCGGTCCCTTATCAGGCTAATTAAGCCTCCGAGAGGGATAAAGGCAGATGGCAGACGGTGGTGCGACGAGAGAGAGATCGTTTACGGACATGTCCATCATGTGTGTGTTTGTGTCTTTTTAAGTTTATCATTAAAACTATTATTTATAATAGACAAGCCGGTACTCGCCTCCTCCTTTCCATTGAAATAAGTTACAGGGGATTTCTCCTGAAGTCCACATTCATCTCCCCTGTTATGAGCGTGTTCATCTCAAGGTTGTTTTGAGTGCACCAGCTGTTCAAACCTCCCATCTATATGCAGACTCGTCATAGTCACGGATGAGGCCAATGACCATGGTGTCGTCTGCAAACTTCAGGAGCTTGACAGAGGGGTCCTTTGCAGTGCAGTCCTTCATGTACAGGGAGAAGAGCAGTGGAGAGAGAACGCATCCCTGAGTAGCACCAGTGCTCATAGTGAGGGTCCCGCATGCAAATTTCAACAGTCTCACTAGCTGCTGCCTATTTGTCAGAAAGCTGTTGATCCACCGACAGATTGTGGCTGGCAAGGAGAGCTGGGTCAGTTTAGTTGAGAGAAGATCACACATGAAGGTATTGACAGCTGAACTGAAGTCCACAAATAAGTTTATATCACTGGTGCAAACCGTGCAGTTTCATGAATATTTGGGTAGAAAATTGATTAAAATGGCTCAAAAACATTGGTAAATATGACTTGAGCAGTTCAGAGTAGAACACTATTTCATGCTCATTAAAATTTCAGAAAGAATGAGCACTATTGGAAGCACCAGAGACCATCTGTACAACAACCTCAAATGAGGTTGCTCAAATGATAGCTCAAATGATAGAGGATGTCACTAGTAATGCCAAGGTTGTGGGCTTAAGACCCATGAAACACATACAGTACACTAATAAACGGTACAGTTTTGAATGCATTGTAAGTTGCTTTGGAAAAAAGTGATTGCCAAATGCATATATGTATTGTGATTAACTAACTTTATCTCACAACATGTCTTAATAACCTATTTTTAATTTCTCAAAGAGAAAAGAGCTATCAGATATGAGTGGATTTCTTCTGCTATGTTTATGCAGTTGCATGCAGTGGGTCAAATCTACTCACCTCTGCTTCAGCTGAGTGGACAATAAACAAGAAGATGGTGCAAATAACTGTCTTTAGATTTCTTCCAGAATACATTTCCAAACAATCCCCAAAACATGTAAAATTTAAATAAAAGATCTGTCATGCAAAAATCTGTTTTATCCAAAGAGTCCACAGATCTCAGAATGTGTCACATACATTATCTTCCAACTGTTTGTCAATTTATTAAATTATACAAAGCTAGTGAAATCAGTGCTCATCGGTCAGACTAGTTACTAAGCTAAAAGCTATGGCAGGCTCATATCCCAGACCCTTCGTCAGTCTTACAGAGGATTTTCAAAGAGGCAGGTCACCTTATAGAGAGGAGAGAGAGAGAGAGAGAGAGAGGCCATCTGACATCCACAAGTGTTTGTGTGGCTGGGGCTCTTGGGACCAGGGTGTGAATGCAAAACAGATTACAGTTACAGTGGCCAAAAAAAGTATTTTAGACACTTAAAATGTTACACAAATCTAATTTCACTTTCAGAGCTATTTTTGCAACAGCTTTTAACCAGATGGTGATTTTTTAGTGGATGTATGAAGTCAGTTCCGCTCAAATTCACACAGGTGTCCTAGCAGAGGATCCACAGGTGTATTTCATCACATTAACTATGAACATGTTCCACTAACATTTGACAAACATAAAGTGTCCTAATACTTTATCTTAAGTTTGAACAGTTGATCTGTTTTTTTATCATTTAAATTCTAACAAACTTTTTCAGTGAAATGTTTTTCTTGAAAAGTGTACATGCATAATCTTTCGTTAAAATAGATTAACATAATCACACAGGAACATAGTTTGACATAGTTTCCGAAGGTTCATTTTCCCCCTAAAATCAACCATATTCTGCCAAATTACAGACAATGTCCTATACGAGTCAGTTACACCTATTCTAATTGCTTTGCACTGGCTTCCTGTCAAGTACAGAACTGACTTAAAAGTGTTACTGTTTGTTTACAAAGCACTACATAATTTGGCAAATATCTGTCAAACTTGCTTCAGCCATATACTCCTAGAACTCTGAGATCTTCAGATTTTGGTTGGCTCTTTTTGCCTAGATCTAGAATAAAAAACGTGGTGATCGAGCATTTGTAGTCACTGGACCGAAACTATGGAATAGTCTAACTCTACATATTAGATTAGCTCCCTCAATTTCAACCTTCAAGTCTACTTTCTCTTTGGCTTTCAATACTCTTTAATTATTGTGACCTAATTTATCTATTTTTATTTTTTTATCTACTTAGTATGTTTAATTTTCTTGTAATAACCATTTTACCTTGTACAGCACTTTGGTCAACCATGGTTGTTTTTAAATGTGCTTTATAAATAAATATTGATTGATTGATTGATCAGACACTTTTGTGTAAATTAAAATTAGTTTACCTCGCACAAGCCATCTTTGAGATGTGGGAAGGGCCGAATTAACACACAGGCTTAATGCCAGTTGCGGCATTTCTGACCATATTCTTCCCTGTTAAAGTTCACTGGAGGACGTGTATGTAAACCCGTTCAGCGGGAGACGCTGATATAAACACAGAGACAGTGCGCAATGGTGAAAACTGTTTGTGCATCGCATGGTCACAGAGTAGCAAAGTTCTAACCACAAACAGTAAGTATTGATGTGACCCTGGATGTGGATTTTGTTCCAATGGAAATCTGGAATTGTGTGATTTGGAGGTTGCATTTTTGTTCTAAAATGTCATTACTCCCCTGACAGTTAGGTTTAGGGTTAGGGTTTGGGTTGGAAGTAGGGTTAATAAAATATGCACACCTGTTGAATGAATTACATAATTTACAACTTAGAATACAACTTGCTTTGTGGACATTTCATCTCAACAACATTTTCAGCTTCGGCCACAGGGGGCAGTGGTTCAAATTTTAGTAAGCACAGATAGATTTCAGCAGCAGAATTTTTGACCAACTGTCACCGAATTCACAGTGTGAGCAGTCTGATATTTTGTTATATACTTCAAAGACATCCATGCATTTTTAAGTGTGCCTTACACTGTATATACAAATCTTAGAAATTGTAAATGCCAGTTTACAGTTGTCATCACTGAGACACTTTATTAAAGAACTGACAAAAACATTTAAATAGGGTGTTCACCAGACCACATGAAATGTATTAATGTGGTAGGAAAGCCGCCGTGGAGTATATAAAATCATGGTCATAAAAGTGAAGCAATTGAGAAGGGAACTCCAGCCGTTTTCCGTTAGGATGGAAAATCCTGATGCAGATGCAAAGGAAAATACCCATAAACAGCTCACCTCTACACACGAACATAATTTTCTCTCTCTTACACAAACACACAAAAACACTTTCTACTTTCCTTGTACACCTCCTGCTACGAGTCTTTCCTCTTATGCTTTCTCAATCCCTGGACCTGTTTTCTACCAGCGGCCACATTCAAGAAGCCCTGGCTGTTCCTGTGGTTTTGTAGGAAAAACTAAACATTCTCATTGTCATCTCGTAAGGACTTGAGAAGTGTTTTCTATTCAGTTGCAGGAAGAGCTCTCCACTGGGCCTCAGAATGTGTTATGAAACCCAGGGAATGAAACATGGGGGATTTCTGTCAAGCAGGAGTAGAAGATCTCATGAGTCTGACCTTCATACTGCTCCAGAGATTGTTTTTATGTACTAACACAGCTCTAAGAGGACTCCCCTTTTCTCCCAAGTTTGGAATGTTCTCCCATTTTCTCCCCAGTTTTGAATGCCCAATTCCCAATGTGCTCTAAGTCCTTGTGGTGGCGTAGTGACTCGCCTCAATCCGGGTGGCAGAGGATGAATCTCTGTTGCCTCCACGTCTGAGACCATCAATCCATGCATCTTAATATGCGGCTTGTTGCGCACGTTACCGCGGAGAATAGTGTGAAGCCTCCACGCACACTATGTCTCCGTGGTAATGTGCGCAACAAGCCTTGCATCTATGCACAACTCAGCATGCGCCCCGCCTAGAGCGAGAACCAAATTATAGCGACCATGAGGAGGTTAACCCAATGTGACTTTACCTTAGCAACTGGTTGCTTAGGAAGCCTGAATGTAGTCAATCAGCACACCCTGAATTCGAACTTGACTCCAGTTGTGGTAGTCAGCATTTTATTAAATAGTGCCAAGAGGCAGATCAAGTGTAATATCTTACATAATGAGGGCAGAAATGGGCAGCAATGCCCACACTCCACAAACCTGGGAGATTCTGTGCTTAAAACTGTTCTGGCAGATTGTGAAGGACAACTTTAAAGACCAGCTGTGTAACACCCATGTTAAATACATGTTTGAAGAATTGTGTGCCGAGGCCGTACCTTTCATTGTGCCAGTCACATCAAGCTATAACACACTCATAACACATGCAAGAATGGTCCAAATATGTCATCATTTTGCAAATAAACTGTTTCCTACACCTTTGACTGATGCAAAACTCTAGAAAATTCACCTCCTTCTTGTGCAGGGGTCGGCAACCTAAGCCAGCATTGACACACAGAGGGGTAATCACTGGCATGCCAGCAATGGCAAAGCAGAGTAGACTATTTTATTTATATAAATTCCACTCCTGCATTCCAATCTACATATTGATGTAATCCTTCCTCATGATTATGCTGCGTGTTTTCATCAGCTGAATGGGAAGCTAAACAAAAAGTTAAAATATGACGAGACTGTAGTATACCCAACAGCCACGTGAAGTATGTGCAAAGCCATTCACGCTTCACTTTCGGTTAATTACGTGAGTAAACACGTTCGCTTTGCTTCAGTCAGGCTGTGTGGAAACTAGCCTACAATCTGTGTTGACTTTGTTTCTTTTTGCTTTCAAACACAGCGTCATGTAATAAGGAAAATACCACTACTAATCCTTGAGATTTCCAACCCAGCATACAGGCCGTGTTGGGGAGTAATGGAATACATGTAACGGGAATACGTATTTAAAATACAAAATAGTATCCCACTACAGTTACAATTTAATCAATTGGTAATTAGAATACAGTTACATTCAGTAGTATTTTGGTTACTGAAGAGATTACTTTGCATTTTATTGTCATTTATTTCATTTAATATTTAGTCATTTCAGATGGAAAACATTTATACATATAATTGACGCGATCCAAAGTTAATTTGAACATCGGTGAAACAGTTTCTTATGATGTGTTACATTCATACAAGCAGACAGAGAAGTAAGTTTGGAGCAGAAGAAATAGAAATAAATCTTGTGAAATTGTCATCTTTATGCTAAGCTAAAACGTCTCGGTTACTGACATAACCTCCATTCCCTGATGGAGGGAACGAGACATTGTGTCGATGAGTTGACACTAGGGGTCACTTCTTGGGAGCCCAGACATCTCTGATCTTGAGAAAAGGCCAATGAAAATTGGCGTGTGGAATTTGCATGCCACTCCCCCGGACATATGGGTATAAAAGGAGTGACACTGCAAGTGCACATCAGGTATCGCACTGAGGAGTCGAGCCAAAGACCCGGCTATTTCAGCGGTTGGTTCAGTGTTGTGGCAGGAGGGACACAACGTCTCGTTCCCTCCATCAGGAAACTGCACTGACTGCGCGCACTCGTTGGTGAGGTGCACCATCATTGAGACTAAGACTACTCCATACCAAGAAAAGAGATGCTCTGAACTGGGGCGAGCTTGCTCTTTTCCCAGTTGACCCGAAGCCCCAAGCGGCTGAGGTGCCTGAGGTCCCTGTGCGCACACAACATGTCCCGTGAGTAAGCTAGGATTAGCCAGTCGTCGAGATAGTTGAGGATTCAGACACCCACTTCCCTTAGCAGGGCAAGGGCTGCCTCTGCAACTTTCATAAAGGCGCAAGGGGACAAGGACAGGCCGAAGGGGGGACTTTGTACTGATATGCCTGACCCTCAAAGGCAAACCGGAGAAAGGGTCTGTGTCAAGGAAGAATCAAGACATGGAAGTACGCGTCCTTCAGGTCTAAAGCCGCGAACAAATCCTGATGCCGGAGGCTCGCTAAAATGCGTTTCTGAGTGAGCATCTCGATGGGAGTCTGTTCAGAACTTGCAGGTCTAGGATTGACCACAACCCACCGCCTTTTTTGGGTAAGATGAAGTAGGGGCTGTAAAACCCCTTCTTCACCTCGGCTGGAGGGACAGGTTCTCTCGAGTCCTTTCGTAGAAGGGAGGTCCTGATCAACCAACGCGATGGGTTGGGGAGTGTGAGCCATAGCCCCCAAGCTGCGCACGAGAGGGACAAAGGGAACCACAGCATCGGACGTACCAGTGGACGGGGCCTCACAATGGGGCGGAGGCCAAAGTGCTGAGTCTAGAGACATCAAAGCACTTACCTGGCTCCTTGTGACCTCTCCCGGAACAGCCTGGGATGGGGGAGGAAGATTTTCGTCCTCATAGCCCGTGGAGACCATCACATCAGTGGCAGATTTTTGCCACAGCTGGGCGCGGGGGCGGGAGGCCCACCTCCAAGGCGCCATGCCTGCCAGAGAGAGAAACGGTGCCCGGTGGTCGTGATAACGACGGCCGGGGACACCGAATGTGAAGACCGCTTTTTTCTTAGAATGTGGGTACCGCGGCCCTTGGAGCATGCGGTGAGGCAAGAAAAGGAAAATAAAGAGCCTCCACCTGGCCCTCCACCGGGGGAAGGAGTGGACTGCCCGTCTTGGGGAATGCTTTGAAGCCTTTCTTGGGTTCTTAGCGACCGGCCATGAGACGGGTGGCGTCTGCTTTCTGCGGGTCGCTCGACGCCAGGGCCAGCCTACTGGGGCGGGCTGTGGCGGAGCCAGTGTTGCTGCTGCAGGGGGACACCCTTGGTGACAAACAGACGGGGGTGCGAGACATTGCGTCGTGCCGGGGCAGGATATGTTGAATGGTCCTGTCTGCCTTTTAACCACTGAGGATTGCTGGGCAAAATCCTCTATGGTGCCGCCGAATAGGCCAAACTGGTTCGACCAAGTTGGACGGGCCATGCTTGGGAGGAGCGGAGAATTCCACTCCATCCCGATGTTTGCAGCCGCACGGGCAAGCATGGCCGTCAGCTGAGCATCGACACAACGTCGAGTGAGTGACAGATAGGGAATGCTATTTCTAGCCATTTTACATGCACTTATTACCAGACATGATCATATTTTTTATCAAGAAAATTCATGTTTGATCATAATTTCTTTTTTCTAGTAATACCTTTGATATTGGGGGTATTCTTGATATGGTGGAGTGCTAAATTAAACCTGTAAAAAAAGTTTTAGGGTTTTGCAGGTGCAATTCACCAATAAGTGCTAAATAGTTATCAGCTTGTGATGCGGGAATGGCTCATGACACTTTAATAGTGTTTAGCCTACCATTCAGCTGATGAAAACACTGTGTGATCATGAGGAAGGATTACATCAAGATGTCCAGAGTGCTCTAGAGCAGGTTTTCATCAAGGATGTCTCTGTACATTGCTGCTTTCATCCCAGTTCCTACTGCTGAAAATCATCCCCACAGCATGATACTGCCACCACCATGCTTCACTGTAGGGATGCTATTGGCCAGGTTATGAGCAGTGCCTGGTTTCCTCCAGACATGACACTTGCCATTCAGGCCAAAGAGTTCAATCTTTGTTTCATCAGACCAGAGAATTTTGTTTCTCATGGTCTGAGATTCCTTCAGGTGCCTTTTGGCAAACTCCAGATGGACTGTCATGTGCCTTTTACTGAGGAGTGGCCTGATTGGTGGAGTGCTGCAGAGATGGTTGTTCTTCTATAAGGTTCTCCTCTCTCCACAGAGAAATGCTGGAGCTCTGTCAGAGTGACCCTCGGGTTCTTGGTCACCTCCCTGACTAAGGCCCTTCTCCCCTGATTTCTCAGTTTGGCCGGGTGGCCAGCTATAGGAAGAGTCCTGGTGGTTCCAAACATCTTCCATTTTCAGATGATGGAGGCCACTGTGCTCATTGGGACCTTCAATGCTGCAGAATTTTTTCTGTACCCTTCCCCTGATCTGTGCCTCGATACAATCCTGTCTCTGAGGTTTACAGTCAATTTCTTGGACTTCATGGGTTGGTTTGTGCTCTGACATGCACCGTTAACTGTGGGATCTTATATAGACAGGTGTGTGCCTTTCCAAATCATGTCCAATCAACTGAATTTACCACAGGTGGACTCCAATCAAGTTGTAGAAACATCTCAAGGATGATCAGTGGAAACAGGATGCACCTGAGCTCAATTTTGAGTGTCATGGCAAAGGCTGTGAATACGTATGTACATGTGATTTTTTCGTTTTTTATTTTTAATAAATTTGAAAAGATTTCAAACATACTTCTTTCACGTTGTCATTATGGGCTATTGTTTGTAGAATTTTGAGGAAAAAAATGTATTTAATACATTTTGGAATAAGGCTGTAACATTCGATATGTTGAAAAAGTGAAGCACTGTGAATAGTTTCTGGATGCACTGTATACATTTTTTTTTTTAAGATTCCACACAATTTCAAATAAGCTAATTTGTGACATTAGACACAGAGACACAGGTTCTGGTCCCATGGGAACCAGGAAGCAATTATGCTCAGTTTAACAATGGTGAGTGTGATTCAGATGTTCCATTTTTGCACTGAGATTTTATTTAACTCCACTGATGGTGAGGGTTTTGGGTTAGGGGTAGATTTGATGAAATATGCATTCCTGTTAACTCTATTATGTAATTTACAGCTAGATAGAGTGGCACCAAGTCACTTTTGACACCAATCTGTGGGCATTTTACTCGTAAACTCGTGAACAACACTTCCAGCTTCGGCCACCGAGGACAGTGGATTTTGGTAAGCACAGACCAATTTCAGCAGCAGAAGTTTTGACCTCCTGTCGTCAAATTCACAGTGAGATCAGTATGATTTCAAATATCTGGGGCATCTTTGTCATATTCTTAATCATTTCTGACCCTGTGCTGTGCACATTTCTTTGTAACAGACATTTTGAAAAAATCTCGTCCTGAATTCAGAGCTGAGACTGGGAGATTGGACACCGTTGAATGAACCATATGAGAGGGTGAGAAATGTGAGCAAGTAACTGAGAGTGAGGTGAGGAGTGAAGCCAATCGTGATCAGCAGATAGGAAGCCAACAGGTGTGAATGTACAGAAAGACATTACAGAACCAGTTCTGGATGATATAAATTGACAGTTAGAATGGAGCATATTTATGCATCTGTGTCTTTGTGTGGTATGCACTTGGCACTCTACCCTTTATGCAAATGCCCAGACATTGGAATCGCAAGTGGGGGAATCAGCTCAGTCGGAATTCTTTCACTGTTCAGGAGAATCTTGTATCAGCCTGGAGAAAAGAAGGAAAAAAATTGAGAAGAGGAGAAAAGAGGGGTTGTAGAAGCAGCCAGAATTCCAGAAATTCCTGTCCCACAAAAGCAGGATGTGTGTACTGACCCTCGGACACTGAATTATATTGGAGAGAAGCGGTCATTAAAACCAGTGTGAGAGACAGAGAGAAAGAGAGAGAGGGTGTTATGAACATTTGCCATTAGACGGTCTGGCCCAACCCCTGCCATTGTTATTAGACCAGACAAACATTTTCTAGACTGGAGGTCAAGTGGGAAAAGTTATAGAAACCTCAACAAATTAAAATTAAAAAACACACTCTTAAAAATAAAAGTTCCAGTTAGAACCAAAACAGGTACTACAGCTTGATGTCATTGGAGAACATTGTAAGACCCATCCATCCCATATTCCATGTTCATGTGAAAGTCTGTATAAAGATGACATTAGACAAAGTTTGCTATTTTATTATGAATCATCTAACATGTCACATGTAACAATACTCACATACAATAACTAACTCCGACTTTTCCCACACTATTTTTAAAGGCTTTATTAAAAATGGTGCCATGCTGTGACTTAGATAAGTTGATAAAAATCAAATCACTTTATTGTCACACGACCATGTACACAAGTGCAACAGTAGGTGAAATTCTTGTGTGCAGTTCCGAGCAACATAGCAGTCATGACAGTGACGAGACATATACCAATTACAATAAACAACATATTTACATATCAAATGTACACATAATTACACAACGCAATAATAATATACAATGTACAGTAAACAATACACACAATATAGAATACACATACAATAAAAAAATAAAATAAAGAGTATATATAAAAAAATATATATATATAGTAGTTGTATTGTGGAGAATATAATTAAGACAGTCCAGTGTGAGATATAAGATTAATAAAGTGCAGTGCTGATTATTGATCATGAGAGATCAAGTGTTCAACAGTCTGATTGCTTGGGGGAAGAAGTTGTCATGTAGTCAGCTGGTGTGGGTCCTGATGCTGCGATACCGCCTGCCTGATGGTAGCAGTGAGAACAGACCATGACTCGGGTGGCTGGAGTCTTCGATGATCCTCCAAGCTTTTTTGTCTGGCAATTCGCACCACCCTATGCAGGGCTTTGCGGTTGTGGGTGGTGCTATTGCCGTACCAGGCGGTGATGCAGCCAGTCAGGATGCTCTCTACAGTACTGGTGTAGAACCGTGTGAGGATGTGGTGGTTCATTCCAAACTTCCTCAGCCATCTCAGGAAGAAGAGGCGCTGGTGAGCCTTCTTCACAACGGCCTCAGTGTGGACGGACCATGTGAGTTCCTCAGTGATGTGGACACCGAGGAACTTGAAGCTGCTGACTCTCTCCACTGGTGCTCCATTAATGGTGATGGTGCTTTGTTCTCTGTCTTTTCTCCTGAAGTCTACCACAAGCTCCTTGGTCTTACTGACGTTGAGGGAGAGTTTGTGCTCCTGACACCAAGGTGTCAGAGTGTGCACCACCTCTCTGTTGGCAGTTTCATCATTGTCAGTGATCAGACTACCAATGTCGTATCGTCAGCAAACTTAATGATGGCATTGGAGCTATGTGTTGCCACACAGTCATGCATGTATAGGGAATACAGGAGTGGGCTGAGAACACAGCACTGCGGGGCTCCAGTGTTGAGGGTCAGTGGTGAGGAGATGTTGCTGCCCATTCTAACCACCTGACGTCTGCCTGACAGGAAGTCCAGGATCCAGCTGCACAGCGAGCTGTTTAAGCCCAGAGCCCGGAGTTTCACATCAAGCTTGGAGGGCACTATGGTGTTGAATGCTGAGCTGAAGTCTACAAACAGCATTCTCACATATGGGCATATGTGCAACATACTTCTAGAGTCGGTCCTTCAATTTTGTGCCTGTACTGGCGTTTGGCTGCTCTGATAGTGTTACGGAGGGCATAACTGGCTTGTTTATGCTCCTCCGCGTTCCCGGAATTAAAAGCGGAAGTCCACGCATTAAGTGCCGCGCGAACATCACCATTAACCCATGGTTTCTGGTTGGGGTAGATCCGTATTGTTTTGGTCGGAACAAGGTCCTCTATGCACTTCCTGATGAAACACATTACGCTATCAGCATAAACCTCGATGTCTTCATCAGAGGTGGACCGGAACATCTCCCGTCTGCATGATCAAAACAGTCTTGTAGCATAGAGTCTGATTGGTCCGACCAGCACTGGATCGTTCTGAGGGCGGGTCAGGGCCGGCCCAAGCCTTTATGGGGCCCCAAGCAGAATTTGATTTGGGGGCCCCTCGGTGCTGCCAATATGATTGAATATTGTCAATGCTTGATTATTCGCACACTATAAATCTAACACACCCCTTATCAATTTTATTAGTTGTAGATGTTATTGCTTACAACATACCAATGTCTGCCTGGCATGATTTTACCCTAGGGTTATAAATGTAACAGTAGCACACCTATATTTACCCAATCCTGTTGTCCCTCTGTTATCAGTTTTGTGGACTTCCTAGAGAACAATTTGCAGCAGAAGCTGTAGACAGTATCATTTCTTTTTGAATAAGTGAGCAGCTCCACTTACATTTTTTCCCCATTAATTAACTTTCTGTAGGTGTAGTGGAAGCTTCGGCCATCAGGTTTTTCAGGGAATGTGAAGTTTTCCTTCATAGGCAGTGGCCCTCTGCTTACCAGATCAGTCCTTTCTGAGTCAGATGACCACATCAGTGGATGCACATGCTGGGAAGTGCTCCTCGCATGCAGAGGATGGACCCGATGAAAGATGAAAATAATAATAAAAGCTAGCCATGTTAGATGTCATATTAAAAGGTAATGCAACTGTCTGTCAAAAACAAAGGCATGGTTTATGCATATAAATATAATGATCTGGGATTGTTGAAAAATCATCATCAGCTGTAGCACTGGCACTTGGGGCAGGTGGCGTTGGTTGTGCCCCACGTCCAAAATATTTCAACCATGCTCCTAGGGAAGTTTCATAAGAGTTCATATTTGACAGAATATTTGACAAAATGTGTTATTTTCTCAACACAAATTATTATACACAGCAGCAAGCCATCTGTACACCTAAACAACAACTCTTAATCTATAACTAGCTAACTGAGGCATAATGATATTGGAATATAATAGCAAAGACCCCAAAATGGTAGACTAATGTAAATAATGTTAAGCTGTTATCAGTATAAAGTTTATGGAACAGAAGCTTATTTTTATTACAGAAAATATATACACAGGAAAGTTATTTTTACACAGAATACAAAAACTTTAATCTAAACTTGCTAAGTAATATGTTGTACTATAATATATTGAGATGTCAAGGCTATTTACTGATGTTTAATCAAACTTTCCTAAAAAAGCAGATATGCTACAAAGGCTATGTTAACTAACTAGCCAGCTAATGTTAGCTCTTAACAGCCTAGCTACTTAACATACCTTTATCGTGCTGTTTTTCTCTTGCTCCGTTTTCTTCTTTTTCCTTTTCTCTGTACCACAGGATATGTCCTTTTTTGTGACATTGCTGTTTTGCTGTCTGAATGTGCTTGCATCCTGCAGCCCGTTAACATAATATTGCATTTAATATTGCGTTTTGTATAATTACCACTGTCCATTGACAGTATAATCACAAAAAAAATAAAAAATAAAAAAATGTGCTCTTGGGGGCCCCCTGGTGGCCACCGGGGCCCTAAGCAGCCGCTTAGTTCGCTTATGCCTTGGGCCGGCTCTGGGGCGGGTGCTTCCTGTTTCAGTTTCTGCCTGTAAGCGGGCAGAAGCAGAACGGAAGTGTGGTCTGATTTGCCAAAAGGTGGGCGGGGGAGGGATTTATAGCCATCCCAGAAATAATAATAGCAATGGTCCAAAACCCGGTCCCCTCCTGTGTTGAATCTGATGTGTTGGTGGTATTTTGGTGCGATTGTTTTAAAATCGGCTTTGTTAAAGTCCCTGGTAACAATGAACGTGGCCTCAGGGTGCACGATTTCCTGCTCATTTATACTCCCATACAGTTCCTTGAGAAGTCTGTGTCGGCTTGTGGGGGGATGTTTACAGCTGTGATAATGACCGCTGTGAATTCCCTTGGTAGCCAGAATGACCGACACAGAAGCATGAGGAATTCATGAGGAATGAGGAAAAGTGTGTTTTACTCTTAAATCTAAAATGTGTGGTAACAAATAATAAAGAATAGGCAAGCGTAATCAAAATTGGAGAGTGACATCACTGTTCCTGAAAAGTTTCTTGCTATATCTAGGGAAGGGAAATATTTACAGTGTTTCTGATAATGGCACAAATCAAGCACAAACGAACAGCAACGGTTTGGAGTTACGTGGACCACATGAGGTGGAAAGTGATGTCACATAGTTAAAAAATAAAGTCTAATATCTCAAACACCGAACAAGCACAAACGTAAATTTTTTTGGGACAAATGCAGCACAAATGCAGCACAAACTATTGGTATAGATTTTGTAATTTTTTTTTGGAGCATCCTTACAACATTTGCTCAACCAAAAGCATGATCTTTTAGTCCGATCAATGGCAAACAGTTCAGGAAATCTGTAAAAACATTATTTTTGCAAATCCATTTGGTGACGCTAGTAGAGTGGATCTTCACCTCTAAGCCCTCAAAGACGGTTCCACAGAACTGTTCTGTGCTTGTAAACACAAAATATAATGAGAAAGACATATCTGTTGTGATGGATGTGAGAGTGTTATGAGTCAGCTTGACATTGGGTGTGTGAAGTGTGTGTGTGTGTGATGGAAGGCTTGTTTTTTCCACAGCAGTGTAATGGAATTTGTTTTTCAATGACTGACTCATCGGGACATGCACAACAGAGCTAGTCAGAGTGTGTGAGCATGTGTACAGAGAGAGATATTATCCCAGTGCTGACACATCATAAACTATTAATTAAAGAACCACCTGCAGGAAAATTAAGTAATGTTGCATAAAACTGCACATTTGTTTGCAAACGTTGACATGCACATCATTTTCCAATAAAGATCCATATTCTGGCTAAGCCTTTATTGCGAAAAAGACATTTACATGCTTGAGAGCTATTAGAATATTACAATATAGTGTCCTCAAAAAGTATTTGGAAACTCAGTCCACACCTGAATGTCCATGAATGTTTTTAAATTATATGACAAAATATAAAACCAACAGGAATTGACTAAAAGATAGATAGCATGAACACAATTTTCATAGTTAATATAAGTTTTATAAAACAACAGATCTTTTTTTTCTACAAAATTAAGACAAAAATAAACTGGATGCTTTCTAATTTTAAACTTTGTGGAACTTGTCCATCGTTGATGTGATGAACTTCAACTGTGGTTACTCTGCTTGGACATCTGTGGTTAAAAGTATTCCAAATATGGCTCAGAATGTGTAGTTAGTTATGAGAAATGGTCTGGCACATGTTTTGGACAATGTTTTGCAAGTCTTCATCATGTTGCACATATTGGTGTCAGAAGTCATGGTGTGTGGAATCAGCTGTGTGCCTCACTGAACCCTCACCCCTGTTACTGACACCCTCTCCAAAGGACACACACAGGGGTCATTCACGTTCCTCATGAGAATGTCCTAAAGTCCTCCAGAGATCATGAGTTCCTGCGTCATCATGTGCATAGAAAAAACAGAGCACTTTGAATGGCATGGTGTAAAAACACTTCATAATTAAATATTGTATTGTTAGAGTTTTAGTTTCCATAGTTAAAGATTTCAAACTTAAGCAACACCGCATAGATGGTTTGCAGTTACTATTTATTGCTACTATTTCAAACTATTTGTAACACTGAAAAAAAACTAGAACATATAGTGTGGGAAAACATGACGCCAAGGATGTGACAGGGTAGAAGAGATCAATAATTAAGAATCTTAAGGGTTTGGATGCATTAATGACTACATGCCTGCTACAAATATGGAATATTTTAATACAGTAATAATACACAGAAAGTTTTCATTTGGCATCTGTTAAATTTAATTTTTGGTTTGTCACCTTCCCAGACCTTTTATATTTTCAATTGTAAATGTATAAAAATCATTGGTGTCAGGGAACTTTTACGTAGTACTTTTTCATAAGATCTTTTGAAAATAATATTTTCTGTGTATTTGGTAGGCCTGTTATTTACTACAACAAATAATGGCTGCCCCCAATACTGTTGTCATTAGGATAAAGGACATTGGATTTGTTGGCTTACAATTCCATTCTTGTCATTACCATCATGCCAAGCATGTTGTTTATACTGTGTTTATATTTGATTATGATGGTAATAAGATGTGATAGAAGAGCACATCCCTGGCTGGGCAACAGAGTGACAGTTTTAAGAAAAAAAAAGGAATTCATTTAATTTATTTATTTTTACATGATATGAAAGTAGCTTTATTAGGTGTCATTCCCTCTGGTTTGTATTTGAATTTTTTAATTATGAAACAATACATTCGATTCTAAATTCAATATTACATGTCTGCGTCATTTTGTCATTACCACAACACGCAATTACCATCACACACAACATTAAAACTCCACACCATCACTCTTTATAAAAATCCACTTGAAGGTCCATCAAGACCATGATCAGATCTTTATTTCAGGCATTTTGAAGAATTGAAGAATCCCCAAGTTACTCTAGAAATCATCATACTGTATCATAGTATTGTGTTAATGTGGTTTTGTGTTGACACAACAGATCTGTAAGGGTATGCTGAAGCATTCATACATGTCTCGCTGTAAAGGCGATGATGAAAACGCCCCTGAAATAATGTCCTTCATCACTGTTGATACACAGTAAACCTCAGTAAGCTGAAGTTCAGTCACTTCGATGCTGCGTCAGTAGCTGATGCTATGGAAAACTCCTCCCAGGAGTAACGACCTGTGAAGCCCTTTAGAATCACAGCAATTTATTGGCAGATGATGCTTGACGTTCCACTCCTGATGTGCACATCATCGCTTCATATAAATCGAAGCACGGCGCCATTTCATCAGATTTTTCTCTTAAGGGTCCCAAATTCATCTCTTGTGCTATGGACGTCCTAATCTTCACTTCATTGTTGAAACAGAACATTAACAGTGAATGGATTATTTTCTTATCCTGACAACTTTTTTCACTTCTGCATTTGAAAAGCTATTGCTTTATTGAGTGTTAAGCACACAAAAGAGTCTTTTGCTTAACGAAGTCTTGTCAAGATGGTGTTTCGCAAAGGTGCCTGACTGGCACGGTTGTTGCTTTATATGCCTGGGCCAAGCCCACGTGGAAGCAGCACGCGGTGCAGCTGATTGCATTCACTGTGAACGCAGGAAACTCAGGATGCTTCGCTCTCTGCTCACCTTCTTTCTGAAAGATGATGCCAGCCCCCCTCCCTTCCACCATATTCCTTCTGCGGCTGCTGACGGACCATTTGAGGAGGATTTATTGCCCCTGTCTCCATTTCAAATGCCTTTGCCCACTGAATTCGCTTGTGACGATCTGTGCCCCACAATTGGCATGCATAGTGTGATTCCATTTGGCAGTTATGATAAAGATGGAATATAAGATACTATATCGCTATAGTGTCTGAAGGTGAGACCTGGTCTCACTCAGCTGAGGAGTTTATTGGTACTGGAGGATAACCGTAAATGTCTCTAATGCTGAGTTGACGCAGGTTCTTTCTTGGGCATTCGTGAAGCACAAACTTGAGTGTCTAACTCTGAGTGAACACGAGCATTCTTAGCTTGACGAACGGTTCTTACAGAATTCACAGTTTAGTGCCGTTTTCCCCTGAGCTGCATGGCCAGCTGATAAAAAGGGAGGGGATGGCCAATGCAGTTGCCTTCATGATGTTCGATTGCAGCACCTAAAGGGGCTTTGCTAAGATTCCCCCAGTGGAAGAGGCAGTAGCAGCCCACTTATGCCCCTCCTGTGCACTGGGATGGAAAACCAGTCTGGTGCATCTGCCCAAGCCTTGTCAGCTTACATTCTCGCTCGTAGGCAAGGTTAAGCTGGTTCAGCCCTGCACAACATAGCGGTCAGTGGTCAGACCTCAATGACACAGGTGAGCTCTGTGCCCTCTGGTCTGTTACATGGACACAATGCATGGTCTTCCGGGCATCTCCAGCTGTGGACTGCGCACGGTCGAAAACAGCCACGTGTTTCAGTTCACAAGGCAGCCAACTCACTTCAACAGCATTCTGTCCTCCACCACGACATAGCAGAATGCATCGGTTTTACGCTCAAAGATACAATGTCTCCTCGTCAAAGATACAATTCTGTTGTTTTCTGGTCGCCAAAAAGGCAGTGGGCTGAGGCCCATTCTAGACTTGAGACAGATTCATCTTCAGAGTGCCTTGTCATTCATGGCGACACGGTCGCTTACATCTTGTAGTAATGCGCCGGTGTCTAGCCATGTTAGCTATTTGGAAAATGCCTTCAATTTATTAGAAGGCTGTTGCACTCAGCCAGGTGGCCAGATGCAAAGTTGTTATGTTGTTAAGATGTTCTGGGGAAGCCAGTTATACAAAAAAAAAATTCAGGGAAGCCAAGGTGGACCTGTTTGCCACACACCACAAATTGTTGCCTCCGGTACTACATGACTCAGATAAGGGCGATTCTAAGGGCCATGGACAAACCCCTGAGTCTTTTCCTGCATGATTTTGTGATAAATGGCAGCTTCACTGTAGTTAGCTAAAATTAAGACTGCTCTTACTTGATAATAAAAGATGATGATTCGATGTGTGGGATCCCCCTTAAGACGTTCAGTGGTTTATCCTAAAAGTGCTTTTTAAGCGCTAAATGCGCTTCCCAAATATCCGCATCGCTAAACAGCGCCACAAAACCTGAATTCTATTTTTAAGCACTATGGAAAATGGCAAACATCTCATAAGGACAGACAGCCCCGACATTCTAAACAGCACTAATGAGGAAAAGACGAGCAAACATAATGTGTTCCATTACAGTAGCATCACCAACTTAGTAAAAGGTATAATTTATTTATAAATAGCAAAGTAGTTTTAATTGTAGATTTTCTCAGAGATTACTAAAAATCTACATTTAAAACACAACAATCCAATATTTTCATTTGAAACACAGCCCCAAGTCACTAAACTTACATGATCAAACATTCTGAAATGTATACACTATGTTAATGTATTGTATAGTTATTTCTATGTAAGTTATTTTAATGAAAATCAAACTCAAATTTGTTTTTAGTGCCTCTTATTGAATGTGCAATCATGATTACGTTCACATTTATTAATAAGGAATTTTTAATGAAATAGTTTTTTTAACGGGTTGCGATAAGATTTTGGGCAATAATTCAAAGTTTCCAGGTGGCCCCGAAATACTAATGGCACCTGTACATAATGGTATCTGTACATAACATACTTAATATTCAACCCCAGTTAGCGTCTTATCCCCTCTTTTCAGAAAACCAGCGTTACTGTCGTAACCAGAACATTTGCCATTGTTCCTGAAAACAAATCCTATCTCTCAATGCGTAAAACAAGCTTTTTTTATTTTGTTTTCCATAGGACACAAAAAGGCTTTTTAGAATGTCTGAGCTGTGGCTCAATAAATAAAAAAGCACCATAAAATGATCCTTCAATTTCTCTATATGACTTGTGCACTATATTCAAAGTCTTCAGAAGCCATACAATTGCTTTGTGTGTGGAACAAACCGAAATGTAAGTATTCCTTTCACTGATTATCAGTCCCAAATAACAAAATCCCCATAAAAAATGTGCCACCTCAAGAAGCATTATGACTGCTCTGATGCCAAGCATCTCTTTTTATACTCCATGGAAGAAAGTAAGTCACACTGATTTTGGAAGAACTGGAGGGTGAGTAATTGATGACAGAATTTCCTGTTTTGGGGGAACTATCTCTTTAAATGGATGCAGGGTTTGCTGATTGCCTTTTACTATGGGAATATGATGTGGTTTCTAATGCAGAATTTTGCATGCTGAGAGTAGATAAAATATGGTGAACAGTGTTTTGAAAGCAAGTAAAGTGTTAGTGTTTCTGGGGCATGGTGCTCTCACACAGGCCAGGCTGTATGCGGAGGAGCGGAGCTTCTTTTACAGAGCACAGACTGTTGATTTCATGAGGAAAAATTTTATCACAGAGAGTTTGAGAACTACCTGCAGGGGCAACCGACAAACAAACACTTTGGAGCACACATCCTTAGACAGGGCACTGTGAAAGCGTGTTTGTGAGTGTTGACCTCATGGCTTCGTCAAACCAACCTTAATAAATACGGCTACCAGAGGAAACTGCGATGCCCTTGAAAAGTGGAAAGTAAAATAACTTTTAAATTAAATCATCCAAGAAGCATTTATTTATTTATTTTTAATGGAATAGTTCACCCCCAAAAATGAAATGTTGTCATTATTTACTCACCTGTGTGTCATTCAATACCATATGACTTTCTTCTGTGGAACACAAAAGGAGAACTTTTGAAGAATGTACTGGTCACTGATTCCATGCAATTACAATGAATGGTGACTGAGGTTTTTAAACTTCAAAAAGGATGGAAAATATCAATAAAAGTATCATAAAGGTGGTCCATGTGACTTGTATACTATATACCAAGTCTTTTTAAGTCATACAAAAGCTTTGTGTAAAGAACAGACCGAAATTTAAGTCATTATTCACTAAAAACACTATATCTCCTTGGAGTATTGATGGCAGTTTGTGAAAAAGTAGCACTGTCTGATTTGTTATCAAATTGTTCTTTTGATATTTTCAATGAATCACTTGATCTGCTTCCCAAAATGTTATCTAAATGTTTCATTACATTTGATTCATCTAATGGTCTATTTGTTGCACTCAAGTTAACAATTCACTGGAGGTGGAGATTATCAGTGAATAATGATTATAATTTAATCTTGGACCTCACACAAAGCTATCATATGTCTTCAGAATACTTGGAATACAGTGGACAAGTAAAATGGATCACTTCTATGATAATTCTATGGTGCTTTTGCATCCTTTTTGAAGCTTGAATGCTCCAGTCCCTATTCTTTGTAATCGCATAGAAAAGAGCAACCAGTATAGTCTTTAGAATTTCTCCTTTTTTGATGCAATAAAGAAAGAGTGTAATTTGGGGTTTAGAACGACATGAGGGTGAGTAAATTATGATATCATTTTCATTTTTGGGTGAGCTATCCCATTAATGTCTCACATTCCTGTACCCACAGCACAACTCTGCCCATCAGGTCATGTGTTTGCTTAAACAGCTAGGTCCTTACACTAATTTAACTAAGAGGTCTGGCAGCTAGCCTGAATGGAATCTGTTTGCCTGAGGAAGGTCTCAGACTTTCCCTTAGTCACTGGCCATCAAAAGACGCCTTTATCCTTCACAAAGTCAGATCTTTACCTGCTGTAATTAGGTCAAACGCATATTATAACACACATACACTTTACAATACAATTCTCTAAAAAAATAATTAATTAAGTTTAAATTATGTTTTAGCTGTTGGGCTCACTGATTTTTTTCTTTGAAATTAATTATCCTCAATATCCTTCTAGATAATGTTTCTAGTGTACTTTGCATTCAAGTCTATCAGCAAATTAGATTACAATCTGGTTACCATCACAGCCACTTCACGCGCTTACCGCTGCTCTCTGTCATCCTGTTACACAGCACAAGTTAAGGCCTATTCACACCAAATATGTGAGACGAACTGCCAGTGAAAGGCCTATTCACACCGAGACCAAAACTAATAAAATAAAATACAAATATTCACCCCTGTACAGTGGGTGGCACTGTTCTACAAACATTTATTCTGATTTACTGCATGGATCTTTAAGCACTCATCTGCCAATACATGAGATTAACATATTTACGAGAGTGGTGGTGGCGTAATGGGCTAGAGCACATAACAGTTAATCAGAAGGTTGCTGGTTCGATCCCCACAGCCACCAACATTGTGTCCTTGAGCAAGGCACTTAACTCCAGGTTGCTCTGGGGGGATTGTCCCTGTAATAAGTGCACTGTAAGTCGCTTTGGATAAAAGCGTCTTCCAAATGCATAAATGTAAATGTAAATATTTAATGCAGTTAAATTAACCTAATATGGCGGTTTCATTATATTCCTTCCATGTTTTTGATGCATTTTGAGGAATATAGAATCTGTGTTTTTTGTGAGTGAGATGAGTAAAGAGCGCTATTGAAGACATCCCATGTCTTTATATTGATGTCATGAGTATATTCCAAATGAACTCCCAAACCCAGCTTTTTGAATGCCTGGATAATATACAATAACACAAGGTACAGTGATACACACATGGAATAATTAAGTAAAAACATGTATAGCATCAAATATGATGCATCAAATTTAAACAGCCTCGCTGTCTTTTTTTAAAATTATTGCATATTTGTATTGAATTCTGGTTACATTATTTAATATGATATTGCTGTGCCTGTTATATTATCCTGGCATCCTGGCAAAAAGCAGCAAGGTTTGGCCAATCGTTTGGACTAAGCTCATAGTAAAATATCCCATAAAAAGTCTTATGCAATATTTTACTATGAGTATAGTCAAACGAATTGCAGAATCTCACTGCTATTTTTATTGCAAGTATATTATAACAAACTATTCCTAGTGCTCTTTTCTAACCATGCACAAGAAACTCTGAATTCAAGACAAATATGCAATAATTGAATACAGAATAGACATGGACCCAGTGCTTTCTTTTATATTATGTTTAATATTATGCATCATATTTTATACTATACGTATTATTCTTAATGTACATTATTCCACATGTATTTATATCACTATACATTATGTTATATTATCCAAGTATTAATTCAGGCATTATAAAAATAGAAGTTGGGTTCGGGAGTTCATTTTTAAATATACTGGTAGCACAATACATGTGCAAAAATAAAGACACAGGATGTATATTCATGAAATAGCGCTCTTTACTCATCTCACTTCCGCAAAAAAACATCTATATTCGTCAAAATGGATCAAAAACATTAAACATTTATGCCAAATTAGGTCAATTTAAAGCTTAAACAGCATTCAATATATTAATCTCTAGCATTGACAGTTGAATGCTGAAGGGTCCGGGTAGGAAACAAGTATAAATATGTTTGTAGATCAGCAACAGCGCTGCCTACAGTACAGGGGTGAAATATTATTTTGTTTTATCCATAATGGTCTCAGTGTGAATAGACCTTTCGTCGAAAATTCATCTTGCAAATGAAATGGAAGTGCAACGTAGTGCAGCGTAGTTCTAGCGGGAAGACTAGCAGCTGTACATCATCACTTCATTAGCGGGGTAATTCCTAGCCAATCGCATTGGAAGCCATTGCTTTATAAGTCTGCTCACAATCTATCACATTGCTGTTTCATTGCGCTAAAACACAGGCAACCTCCGCCACCCCACCACCACCAGCAGACGGTTCCGGGCACAACTCCCTCGGACCGCCGGACGGGGCCTACGCCAAAGAGAGAGACATTACCTTGTTTTACATTTATCAAATAAATGGCATCTTAAACCTCACTCAAGCCTGCTTGTCTTCCCGATAGAATCACGGATCTGGTGTGAACAGGCCTTTAGACTATGATCTGTCCTGTGACAGACGGGTTTCGCTCAACTATGCTCAGACTCAGAGAAAACACATTGTGAAAATTTGCTAATCTACATTTAGCTGGACAATAAAAGCCCATTTTTCTGTGTTTTTTCTGTGTTGTGAATTTACTGCATTTTTCCCATAGTAGGGAAATACTTTTGTATGCTATTCCGAGCATCGCCACACAGTTTTGGAAGCTTTACAGACGTCATCTTCCCAGCAACCACACAAATCTGTCTGGTATTGTCATTTTATCACATTTCTATTTTAAGTGTGTTTTGAGAGCTCTTGGTCAGTCCCACGGCCATAAGAGTCTGTCCAAACAAACAATGAATGTCAGTGACGCGTGCAGGCCTGTTGTTTGCTTAACAGACAAGACTATGGCAGTAACATTTTACTGCTGCTCCATTCAGCTGTAGACCACAGACACAGTTTATTTTTGTGGGTTGTATTTGTTCCAGTCATTCATTGCCACCTGACTAAATTAATTAAGCAGACATAATTAGTTAGTTGATTCAGATGCATCATTAAATGAAGCACCTGCACACTTTGGGAAAAACCTTGCCAACAATCGGACAAGATTTCATGCTAACCACTCGGTAAACCACCCTATCCATTTGACTGGATGTGCATGTAAGACAAGAGCAGTGATTACTTACCAGGGCTACATGTATCCCTGGGGTACTTAAAGGGATAGGCTGTTTTTGGGTCACACCTGGATTGTGCCATAAACATTTTGTTTATAGTCTCAGCATCTGTGACCAGTGAGGAAAAAAACGTATCCTCTTCTGGATGTCAGCTGTAGAAATCCCAACTTACAGAGGAAGCACCGATCACTCTAACTCCCATTGCTTTTCACCCATTTTCTCCTACACAAACAGACTCAAACTCTCTTTTTTAATGGAAAAAGTAGTGGAATGGGTGTGTGAGCATTTGGTGGCAAGACAGGAGGTTCCCTGGCACAGAGACAGAGGCTGGGTGTGAGAACTGACCCATGGGTGGACAGTGCAGCTGTGTGCATGTGTAAATACCTCTATGCTGGCAGTCAACAGTAATTCTAAGGATTTTCAGGTCACTGAGACATGTTTCCCCCATCACCTTATTTCCACAAGAACCTCCACAACAACTGATTGTGACTTACTAAGTACTGGCCCCAAAATATTTGGACATTTAAATGGATAGTTCATCCAAAAATGAAAATTCTTGCCATCCCAAATGTGTATGACTTTCTTCTTCTGCTGAAAACAAAGATTTTTAGAGGAAAATCTCAGCTCTGTAGATCAATACAATGCAAGTGAAAAAAGCGAGAGAGAAAAAAGGCAGCATAAAAGTAATCCATATGACTGATAAATATATATCTTTACAAACTATATGATAAGTGTGGGTGAGAAACATATCAATATTTAAGTCCTTTTTTACTATCAATCTCCACTTTCACTTCCACATTCTTCTTTTATTTTTGCCGATGTGCAAGAAGAATGCAAATCACTAAAAATAAAAGAAGAATGTGAAAGTGAAAGTGGAGATTGAGAGTAAAAAGGGACTTCAATATTGATCTGTTTCTCACCCACACCTATCATATCGCTTCTGAAAATGTAGATTTAATCACTGGAGTTTTTAGGATAACTTTTATGTTGACTTTATTTGATTTTTGGCCTTTCAAAGTTCTGACCATGATTCACTTGCATTGTATGGACCTACAGAGCTTAAACATCGTTCTAAAAACCTTTGTGTTCTGTAGATGAAAGAAAGTAATTTATTTAGCATAAGGGTGAGTGAATGATGAGAGAATAAACATTTGGGGGTGAACTGTCCCTTTAAAAGTGCACTAAATAACTTTTGTCTTTGTGTCATCTTGGACTTACGCTGACACATAGCGGCTTGGATGCAGCATCATTTAAAATCAATAGTTTTCAGTTTCAGATGCCATTGTAGAAATATAGTATTCACAGTCAGCCATGATTACTTTAATCAATGAGTGAAAGTGTCAAATAACAGGACGGTTACTGAGATTAATCGAGTAGTATTCAGCTGGTCATGTGATTATAACATGGTAGCCCCAATGTGTGGACCCTCTACATGTAGAATAAAAATGCATTTATTATGGCGAGCCGATTTAACTTTTATTCATTTCCAGGATATGAATTCTTGATATCAACAATTCAATTTTCACTAGTTAAAATGATAGTTATTGATATCAGGAATTCGATATCTACTAGTAACAATGGAAATTTTTGATATCAGAAATTAAATTTCCACTAGTAACAATGCTTATTCTAGATATCAAGAATTGATTTCTTACTAGTTATAATTCCGAATACACATATCAGCTTTGTATTTATATCGTTTTTGATATCAATAATTACATTGCTACTAGTAAAAATGTGAATTCTTGATATCAACAATTGAATTGCTACTAGTAAAAATGTTAATTTTTGATATCTGAAAATGTATTTCTGATATCAATATAATTTCAGATATCTAAAATGGCTTTCTTACTAGTAACAATCACATTCATGATATCAGAAATGAACATTGTCACTAGTGAAAATGGAATTATTGAGATCAAAAATGAACATTGTTACTAGTAGCAATTCAATTGTTGATATCAAGAATAGACATTTCAACTAGTGACAATTGAATTCTTGATATCAAAAATAAAGGTTTTTACTAGTACGAATTGTATTTCTGATATGTGAAATTGGAATTTCAATAAGAAATCAATTCTTGATATCAACAATTGATTTTGAATGGCAGCCTATGGTGACATTTCACTAGTGAAAATCCAATTACAGATATCAAGAATTATAGTTTTTACTAGTTGAAATACAATTCTTGATATCTAGAATGAGCATTTAACTAGTAAAAATGTAATAGTTGATATCAAGAATTAGCATTGTTACTAGTGGAAATTTAATTTCTGATATCAAAAACTGCCATTGTTACTAGTAGATATCGAATTCCTGATATCAATAATTATCATTTTAACTAGTGAAAATTGAATTGTTGATATCAAGAATTCATATCCTGGAAATGAATAAAAGTTAAAACGGCTTGCCATACATTTATAAGGTTCCTGATATGACTGGAGTCTTTATTTTAATGTGAGTGGTCATGATTCACTAATCATACTGAAAAATTACAATTCATGTCTTTAGATGTTAACCTTATTTAATGAGGAATAAATGACTGTGTGCACCTTTAAGTAGGGGTGTTATTTAATCTCCCTGATCTTGTGTGCCACCTGCTGTTTACTTTCATAAGGGTCAACATTTAGGTATAAATGTGTAGTTCAAAAGTCTATAAAATATGTATGGTTTAATTATTTGTTTGCAAATGAATTCGTCTATATTCAAAATAGGTTACTACAGTAATGGGTCTGCAAGACAAAACTCACAGGACAGCTGCTGAAACTTGTGAAACAGAATTTCCATTAAAAACATTGAGAAACTTTACATTTCTAACTTGAAAACCAAATAAAATCAAGTCAATTATCAACTAAAAATGGTAAAAACAAAGATACAGGGAAATTATTAAATTAAAATAAACTACAAATAATTGATATGAAAAATATTGATGACGTCACATGGCTCTGTGACAGGTCCTGAGTATGAATTTTTTTTAATAAGCCAAGTAAAATAAGATCTGTATATTAGAGGATATTAATTAGGAAATTATATATTTAATTGCACATTATATGTTGTGATTTGACAAACGTAACCTGTATTGTACGGCACTATTATTACCCATCCCTCCCTCCTTTTTGGCTCTAGCACGTGAATAGACATTTTTGTCATAGGTAGACTGCTTAATCTACTATGGCGCAGACAGATACCAGCCAAAATGAGAGAGGATGGTGAACTCGAAAAAAGCCACCCATTAGGTCACAATTCATTTTCAATGAATGGGACGAGTGGAATGGAGAGCGGGTGCAAACCGGTGAAACTGCTGCGGAGTGCACGTCTGAGAGCTGCGTGTTGAGGTGGTGCCCCTGGTGGTTTCTGATCCAGTGATCCACGTTTAGTATCTGTGGACAGAAGAGTGGGGAGAAAGAAAGAAAGAAATGTTATTTTGGTGCACATTCTGCATAAACAAAATCCAATTGTGGGCTCCTATGTTGAGCGCTCACCTTTGGACAGCAAGCTGCAGGAGAGATGATGTGGGGTGGTTTTGGGAATGGGATTAAAGCCAATGCCCACCCACCGATCCTCAGCTTGTTGAGGAGTGCCAGCACCCTCTAGTGTAAAGCTTCTACCTCTCCAGTTTCTCCTCTTATGAAGATTATACCTTCTCTGAAGGTTCGCCGGACCCCTCTGAGCCTGCCAGTCAATGATTTCATCACCTGTCTGCATAATATAGAAAGCCATTTGACAAAAACTTATACAAATATTATTGCTACCTAAAAAATGTGAAGGTGTCAATTATTAATTTGTTTCTTTGAAAATGAAAATGCACATAAGACAGAAAATTAAATAGACACATTGAAAAAATTTAATTATAAAAAAAAACTATACAGTATAGCAATATTATACTAATACGTAATTTGAATTTTTTTTTTATAGCAATTTAAACATAATGTTTCACTTTAATTATTTTGGAAAACATTTCCCTTTATTTTTCTAGATTTAGCGTTACAGTTCCTCCCATTCATTTGCATTGTCTCATGCTCTTCTAATGTCTCAAACAGACAGGTTACATAAGTTGCTCTGTGTTGATGCCTTCATACATTATTTTGAGACTTTAACAAACACTTTGCATGGTTACTCACCACCATTGATGACTTGGACACTTGAAAAGATGGAAGGCAGACTAACTCTTTTATAGCAACGTTTAGAGATTTAGATCTGAAAAGATGATGTAGAACAGATGTAGTTAGATGTTGTAAAACAAAAGTGACTTTATTAAACTATTTAAAGGTTCACTCAGTCATTTTTCCCTCATATCAAAAGGTTTACTTCTAAAGAAATGAATAGTAATTTTGAAACATATGTTTAAAATAATGACCACTCATTTTATTCAGTCGAGTTCAGTCATATCAGTAACCGTATAAAAGCGGTTTTATTCTACATGGAGCAGGGACACCTCATGGGGCAGCCATGTTAGCATCACATGACCAGCTGAATACTACTTGCTTAATCTCAGTAACTGCCCTGTTATTGGCCACTTTCATTCATGGATTAAATTAATCTATGGTTTACTGTGCATAGTGAATTTCTACAACGGCTTTGGTAACTGAAAACTACTGTGTTTGAATGATGCAGCATCCAGGCCAGTAGATGTCAGTGTAAGCCTCTTCGTCATACTTCAAAAAAATTACTGAGTGCACATTTAATTATGCCTAGAACTTATGATATGGTAGCAAAATTTCAGAAATCCTTCAAGTGGAAATTCAAGCGGTTGAATTTCTCTCCACTTCTGACGGTCATAAGAGCTGCCTTGTGTGCCTGGGCTGCGATCACACGCAGGCAGCGTTTTATGCATACAGGCATATAGGCATACAGCGGGCTCGGTTTTGCCAGGTAAATCTCTACGAACCACCTGCTCCCCAGCATGCCTGCTGCGAAGCTTCGCCAGGTATGTCGACGAGGAACAAGTCATTCTGGTGGCCCCCTACTGGCCCACTCGGACTTGGTTTCGGATCTTGTGCTCCTCGTCACAGCCACTCCCTGGCAAATTCCCCTGAGGAAGGACCTCTTTCTCAGGGACGGGGCACCCTCTGGCATCCTCTGGAAACTCCACGTCTGGCCCCTGATGGGATGCGGAATATCTAATTGGCCTACCACTTGCTGTCGTAGACATGATCAACCAAGCCGAGCTCACTCTACCAGGCAACTTTACGCCCCGAAGTGGCACTTGTTCGCAAATTGGTGTTCTTCCCGGTCTGAAGACCCGCAGAGATGCGCAGTTCAGTCAGTGCTTTCATCCCTGCAAGAGAGGTAGGAGGGGAGGCTGTCCCCTACCTTGAAGGTGTATGTAGCCACTAGCGCGGCCCATCATGACGCAGTGGACGGCAAGTCCTTGGGTAAGCGCGACTTGATTATCAGGTTCCTTAGATGCTCTGGAAGTTGAATCCTCCCCGGCCAAGCCTGTTCCCCTCCTGGGTTCTCTCAGTGGTCCTCTCGGGCTTTCAGAGACCCTCCTTCGAGCCGCTTGACTCAGTTGAGCTTGAGGCCCTCTCCTTGAAGACGGCCCGCTTGATCACGCTCGCCTCCATCAAGAGGGTTGGGGACCTGCAAGTGTTCTCTGTCAGCGACACCTGCCTGGAGTTCGACACCCGTGTTGTCCTAAGACCGTGACTGGACTACGTGCCCAAGGTTCCTACGACCAAGTAAGTGAACCTGCAAGCGAAGCTGCCCCGGGAGAAGGCAGTCCCAGCCTTTTTTTCATCACTGTGTCCGGTGTGCGCTTTGCATACTTATGTGGACCACATGCAGAGCTTTAAATGTTCTGAGCAGCTCTTTTTTCTGCTTTGGTGGACAGCAGAAAGGGAACGCTGTCTCCAAACAGAGGCTATCCTACTGGGTCGTTGATCCCATAGCATTGGCCTATCACACCCAGGCCGTGCCCGCCCCCTTGCGGGTTCGAGCACACTCAACGAGAAGTGTGGCATCCTCGTGGGCACTGGCCAAAGGCACCCCCCCTAGCAGACATATGCAGAGCAGCAGGCTGGGCAACACCAAATACCTCTACAAGATTTTACAATCTCAGGGCTGAGTCGGTCTCGTCCCGCGTTTTCTCAAGTCCGAGCCGGTAGAACTCGGTATTACGGAAAAACTGACAGGGTGTACCGCTTGCACCTAGCGCCTTTCCCCTCCACTGAGGCGATCTTGTGTGCTCTGATGGAGGGAAAGAGACGTTGTGTCTTCCCGGCCACGTCGCTGAACCGAGCAACTGTTACGGCCGAACCTTATTTTCAGCTCCTCAGGTAAAATCCTGAATGGACAGACGCATTTCCCTCCCTTTATACCCGTATGTCTGGGGGCAGGACATGCTAATTCTGTCTGCCAATTTCTCATTGGCCTTTTCTGAAGTTCAAAGATTCGTGAGGCTCTTAAGAGAGACCCCTAGTGTCCCTTTTTCGACACAACGTCTCGTTCCCTCCATCAGAGAAAGGAGGTTACAATAGTAACCTAGACATTTTGTTTGATTTTGCTGATTTTTTTCTATGCTTGATATAATGGGAAACCAGGTAAAATACTACTATGACAGTTATTGAGAGGTTAGACTTGCTTGTTTTGGTTGAGCCACTGAGGCACATGATGTGGGTTGCGGATCCACATGACCACTGGATTTCGTGGCAACTCAGAGCAGCCAATCAAAGGGCTGATGTGAACTGTATTTAACTGCAAACACAAAAGTTATGATTAATTATACCACATACTGTAGATCAAAAGGTGTCAGAAAGCAAACTTGATCATTTGAAAGTACTCATTTGGAATACCTTGACTATTTTGTTTTGTTTATTAGTGGGTGTGATGGGAAATACCAAGTTGGATCCTGGGAGGGAAAGATCTGCCCTGCCAGAAAATTATAAGAAATTGTGATTAGTGGGATAACATAACAAAAGACTTAAGTCCTTTTTTATTATAAATTCTCCTCCCTCCCATAGTAGGTGGCGATATGCAGGAAGAATGCAAATCGCCAAAAACAAAAGAAGAAAAATTTGAAAGTGAAGTGAAAGTGGAGAATGATACTAAAAAAGTACTTAAATATTTATCTGTTTCTCACCAACACCTATCATATCCTTTCAGAGGATATGGATTAAACCACTGGAGTCCTATGGATAACGTTTATGCTGCCTTTATGTGCTTTTAGGACATTCGAAGTTTTGACCACCATTCACTTGCATTGTATGGACTACAGACCTTAAATATTTCTCAAATATTTTTGTTTGTGTTCAGCAGAAGAAAGAAAGTCATACACATCCGGGATGGCATGAGGGTGAGTAAATGATAAGACAATTATAATTTTGGGGTATAGTTTCCCTTTAAATATTAAATGCTTGAAATTTATTTGGTAGAAAAACTTGTGTCTATGTATGAATTTCTTTACAAAACTTGTAAGAATGAATGACTTGGTGTAAAGATAAGCAGTCCACATGTGTCCTTCAACAGGGGCGTAGCACCACATTTTGGGCCCTGGGCACAGAACTATTTTAGGGCCCCCTGACCAATTTTAGTTTGAGGTGGGGATAATATCCAGTATAAAAAATTTTTATGGATATTAAACAGTGCTAATTCATAACTTTTTATTTTCATATGCAAATATTATTTGAATCAAGCAGTACATTATTTAAAAATAATAATAAACAAAGCCTACTAACAAAATAAATTATAAATGTACACATTTCTCAGTTTTCTTGTTGGCAAAATCACCATAACATTTATGAAAAGAAACGAATGCCAGGTTGTTCAATCTATTCTGAGATATTTCTGCTCTCAGATAGTTTTAGAAAATCATAACTTGCTAACTGATATTTACACAAGGTCCATGTGGCAGGGCGGGATACGGGACCGGGTGTGTAGGATCACGACTCGGCCCCGCCCTCCGCCCTGCCACATTCCAAAATTAACTTAAAATTAGGGCTTGATATTGTTACAGATTTTATTCTGTATGGATACATAAAGATATTTTTGGTTACATTGCCCGTTTATCTTATATAAAATAAATGAATTCTTAGCTCAAGCTGTTAATAATGAAGGGTCCTTCTAACCTTCTAGGTAACCCTTCTAGGTACAATTTGAAAATATAATTTTACAAATTATATTTTGTTAGTTTTTATCATACTGTTTCCATTAGCTTTAAAAGAAAAATTCAAATTGATTATATTCCATCAATAAATGTCTTGAAACTGCATTTATTATCTTGGATATACTGTGTATTTGTTACATGTTTATTATTTACATGAATAAATTGTTACTTACAATGATTTACATTGATACTCAGAACACACACTAAATTGGTACTGTCTCTTTAAATAGAAATCGGCATCTCAGCATTTAGGCATCATAGGTTAAACCTATCTGATAGTAAATTTTACACTGAAATAAAATATGTTTATACTTTAGATGCGTGAGTAGCGGCAGATGTTGACAGTTTGATTTGAATTGTGCTTGTCACTTTATTAAGCAAGCTTCTGATTGTTGTTCACTGTTTAATGAAAATATTTAATGATTTAGTTGCTAATAATGTTACCTACCATCTAGTGAATATTTCCATACATTTTCTTACCAAAAGCAAATTTTTTTCTTGCATTTGACACATGCCAAGTGTTAATTTCGGACCATGTTTACATGAATACCAAGCAAATTTTTACCTACGCTGACAGGTATGGCCCACTTTTCTTCTGTAAAAAAATGAATTGTCTGATTTTGGAATAATTTCTGCAGAAATATGACCTCACATGTTGTGCCCAGAAGTGAGTGTTTTGTGTTTCTGATTAATTTTTCTGTCATATACTTTATATACCTTGTTTTCTATGTATGATTGTGATTTACACTGTATGAGACTCACCTCTTTTTGGTGACCTTTGTTTCTTTAGTGAGACGAACACAAGAGACATCATTCAAACATGCTTCTGTATCCGCTTTGTACGCTGGCCTTTCTGTGGAAGTTGTACTCTGTCCAACCCATTCTGAGACATTTACAATACTGAGAGATGGTAATTCCTCTATTACAAGAAACAGTACAACAGCATGGCATTACACAGACAGAAATTACCAAATTAATGAGAGGGGCCTGTGCAAGACTTCTACAAGACATGCCCATTACAACTTACGCCCCTGCCAAATAACCAGGAAAATCCTAAGACTTGGAACAGTTGGATGCCACATTCATACATTATGTTTGTTGTCTACAACTTCACCTATCCATAAATCTAAACATAACCATAAATAGTTTTAAAATGAAAGTTTGTAAAACCATTAAATATACAGCAAATTAAAATGAAAAGTTATTTTGAATACAATCATATTGTCGGATCACTAGGTGGTGACAGTGATGAGAAATTTAATGAAAGTAAAGAGGAGAAGAATCTAGCGGTATGCTAAGCTAATAGGCTAACCCATAGATATCTATTCATACAGTAGACACCCAGCAGTATGCTAAGCTAATAGGCTAACCCATAGCTATTTATATGTACAGTTGATTCCCCATTCCACCACTCCAGACACATCAACATATCCGCCATCTTGGAAGGGTCAACGTGTCAGCGACTAGAACTCACACCAGCCAACTCACTGAAAATGCCACAACATTGTGCTGCCTACGGTTGTAAAAACCACAGAGACATAATTTCCAGACGAAATCGGATAGTCTTTCACAGGTGTGAATATGAAGCTTAAGCAGTCTGGCTGTTGGTTTCCCTGATAATTAACAATATTTATAAGAGATTTAACCATTTAATTTCTGTTTAAAGACATTTTATCTACAATATATAGAATTATTTAACTTTAATGACCAACTAAATCTAGTGAAAATCCACTGCCAAAGTCTGTTGCAGACACGTGGTCAACAGCTTTCCTGTGTTTATGTACGGACTTCGACTTTTCCAATATGGCGTATGGCTTACGCATAGCGGCTAACGAGCCATCTATATATGTCTATGGGACAACCAATTACCTTAAAAGCAAACTGGAGGAAACACAACAGATAAATGTTTATCTTACCATTTATATCTTTTTATTATAATTGCATTACAAAATAAATTACATTTATTTATATTATTATTTTTGTATTATTACAAACACCTTCAGGAATAGAGTATAGAGCACTACCACAAAATGTCCCATTAAACAAGTAAGTTACGTGTACCATTATTATCTTCCATTTAATAATATGCGACATAATTTAAAAGTTATTCTTTGTCATATTTTAAGAGTTAAGAGAATATGAATCAAACAGCGATTGAAAAGGATATAAAACGTTTTGTGGCCAATAAAATCGCTTTATGATCCAGAGGGGCGTTACGTGTAGTGGGCGTGTCGGGAAGTGGGTGTCCTTGTAGTCTTGTAGACACAAACAGACACATTTGAATTAATATAGGAGCCTGGAGATGACACAATCATCTGTCGCTAGAAATTCAGTGAATACAAATACATTCGCTGCATCCGTGCCATGTAATGACGTGAGGAAGTAGATGTGCAAGAGTTTTCATAGATGCAAAGCGAACCCACCGTCTATGAATGAGCATCTCTTTACTCGTGCTGGAGTGTGGCGCGGGATTCCTTTCGCGACACGGTGTTCAGTGTTCCAGCAGCACGTGTGACAACACAACACACTGAGACAGTGAGCTTCATCCAGCTCACGAGCAACACTCCGCTTAAAGTCACTGAAACTAGGGGAAAGAAAAGAGTTTTGGACTATTAACGAATGACGCACTTACATCGTAAAGGAATTGCCTATAGTTGAATATTTAGGCTACCAAGGTTACTAAATTAGTAAACAAAACGAAGAATTCTATTCATCTCGTTCTATTCGTGTAACTACTCATTGTAAAGATGTTTTGGAATGATTTGAATGCAAAAGCTCTATACAAATAGGTACATTTAAATCGAACTAAATTGAATTATGTAAAAAACTGTGCAAAATGTTTTTATTTTCTTCCGATTTAAATGCAAGTTCAAACGCATGGTCATAGCCTAGATAAACAAGTATCATGAAAAACGAATATGCTCACCTCATTTGTTAAAACAGTGTCACGGCGCAGTAGCTCGTAATTGTAGAGCTCTTGCGCCATTACTTGTGTAAAGTTTGGTTGCTTAGCAACCGTTAAACTACTTTCACTTTACACGAGACAATGCAAATCTTTTCATATTCATTGATATGCCTAAATAATACTTTTGAAATTATACCTTAGTGCATAGGACGCTTACCTTTGTTAAACTAAAGATATGTTGGCAAGACCAACTGATTACCAAAGTTAAAGGTATAGTTCACCCAAAAATAAAAATTATCTCATCATTTACTCACCCTCATGCCATCCCAGATGTGTGACTTTCTCTCTTCTCCAGAACACAAATTTAGATTTTTTGAAGAACATTTCAGCTCTGTTGGTCCATACAATGCAAGTGAATAGTGACCAGACATTTGAAGATCCAAAAAGCACATAGAGGCATCATAAAAGTAATCCATATAACTCCAGTGGTCATTTTTTACTATAAATCCAAACTTTCACTTTCATTTACATTTTTAAAGTGGAGATTTATAAAAAGAAAAAAGGACTTAAGTATTGATCTGTTTCTCACCCACATCTATTATATCTCTTCAGAAGACATGGATTTACTGGAGTCACATGGATTAATTTAATGCTGCCTTTATGTGCTTTTTGGTGCTTCAAAGTTCCGGTCACCATTCACTTGAATTGTATAGATCTACAGAGCTGAAATATTATTCTAAAACTCTTAATATGTGTTCAGCAGAAGTGTATACACATCTGGGTTGGCATGAGGGTGAGTCAATAATGAGAGAATTTCCTTATTAGGGTGAATTATCCCCTTAATTTCATATTCTCATTAGTTACAATATAGCTTTGGTTTAATAAAATAAACTGGGATATTTGTTATAAAAAGAGTTTGCTAAACTCTTAACTATATCCACATCTGCGATTGAAGTGAATCTATACATTTAAAGTTAAGTGAAACAAAGCATATTATAGAACACTGAACAAAATAAAAATACAAAAGACAAAAAAAAAAAAAAAACTAAGTTAAGAGGGCATGAAAGGAAAAAATATACATCAATGAAGTTTCTTTATAAATGTTCTCAAAGTGCAGAATTGCCCAGTGACGTAGAGCACGTGATCATATGGTGGGTCAGCTGACACCAACAGAAACCGGAAGCGACTGGAGAGAATTATATGTTCATATTTTTTTCACCGCATGCTTGTGTAGTTAAATCACAACTTCATATCTGGAATATAAGTACATCTGACTTATCTGTTCACATCAGTCAGGGAGTATGTTTGCAACAGACGACGACGACGGAGATTTTCTGTCTCCCACAGGAGGGTGAGTTTATGACGGGAAAAGACACGATATCATGAGTGCAAAAGTCAGACAAATCGTTCACTTTATCTAAATAAAATGTAGTTCTATTAATAACACCAAAACAGCTTCAATGTGGCAGCGATATGGGGAAAGAAAGCAGATATGGTGTAAGATTGATAGAAAAGTGAAGTGTCACTCATTGGACAAATACAATTTGATACAGTTGAAGTCAGAAGTTTACATACACCTTAGCCAAATACATTTAAACTCAGTTTTTCACAAATCCTGACCTTTCATCGTAGAAAACATGCCATCTATTTTGTGAAGCGCACCAGTCCCTCCTGCAGCAAAGCACCCCCATGCTTCACAGTTGGGATGGTGATCTTCGGCTTGCAAGCCTCACCATTTTTTCTCCAAACATAACGATGGTCTTTGTCCCCATGTGCACTGTAGTCTGGATTTTTTTAAGGTGGTTTTGGAGCAGTGGCTTTTTCCTCACTGAGCAGCCGTTCAGGTTATGTCAATATAGGACTTGTTTTACTGTGGATAGATACTTGTCTACCTGTTTCCTCCAGCATCTTCACAAGGTCCTTTGCTGTTGTTCTGGGATTGATATGAACTTCACACATAACTATGTTCATCTCTAGGAGACAGAATGCTTCTATGTATGTAAACTTCTGACCCACTGGAATTAGTCAATTAAAAGTGAAACAATCTGTCTGTAACAATTGTTGGAAAATACTTGTCATGCACAAAGTCGATGTCCTAAACTACTTGCCAAAACTTTAGTTTGCCAATATGAAATCTGTGGAGTGGTTACAAAAATGGTTTTAATGACTTCTTCATCCTAAGTGTTCGTAAACTTCTGTCTTCAACTGTAGAAGTGATAAAGTAGCATTCATTTGGATAACAGATCAAGTAAGATGAACTTTTGTGAGGATCTGTTGGATCAGCTTGTATTCTAACGCTTATCTGTTAAATTTGTTCTCACATGACTGCCTTGATCATATGATTTGTGATCTTTAACAGTCCTGCTAAAGATGCCTCTTTACTGGGATGTTGCTGTCATCCTTTCCACTAATTTAGTACTGATGTGATTTCTGAACTAACAGCATCAAAATGTCACAGCCCACTTGGAAACATCCCCCTAATAGTTTTAGTAGAATAATAAAATGAAAAGGGGCCCCAAAACCTATTTGGACACTTACTGTATCAATGTCATTGCATTAGAAACAAAATATCTAACCAAGTGGGTGGCATCTTCAAACAACTGATGCTAGACCTATCCTCAGAACTAACTTTTAACTAGCTATTAATTTTAGCCAAAGTCAGATTCCCTCAAGTTCACACAGTTTTTCTAGCAGATTAACCACACAAATACTTTTTGAACAGTATATTTGGAGTTTTAAAACCTAATGCACTTTTATTGTGGAATGTTATCTTTCTACACTAGATTTAAAAAGTGGCATTAATTTTAATTACATTTATACGTTTTTAAGTGTAGCTTAAGTCTTATTAATTTGAAGTTATATCCAAGATTTCAGTCTACTCTAATTTAATATATTTCTTGGATTTTAAACACATGTAAAAGGGGAATATAAACATATAACATAATTTAAAGCTATGTTGGACAGAATTGCAGAAAGCTGGAGAGTTGGCATGGTAATGCCGTTGACATGCTGGTGGTTAAAAGTGCAGGATCAGGGCCTCAGTAGGGCCGCAGTCACGAGGAACACTACAACTTCAGTCCCAATGTGGCCTTAGACTGTGCCAGACCTGGCAAAAATATCTGATGTTACTTGGAATTGGAAATCATTTGGGGTGAATCTCACACACTCGTTGTGGAGTGATATTCTGGTGGTTATCCTTGTGTAGTTTTAGTTTGCTGACACTTGAAGCTGGCAGAATACATTCAGGGTTGGTGTCCTAGTTCAACATGGCACCAATGCAGGACAATGACTACAAATGGAGTTTATTTGTTACAGATGTCTTCCATTTTTTTTTTTTTTTTTTTTATTACAAACATTTGAGTGTTTGTTGATGTTATTTAGTTTGACTTGAGTTTAATCAAAAACTCAAAATGAGGTCAACTTTAATTTTAGGAGTGCTGAATTAGACTCAAATGGAATTGAGACTCATGTGGCCTCTTACAAACTGAACAATAAAATTGGCACAAGTGGTTTTACTTGCTATAAATATCTCTCACTCTTCTTTTGTGATTTCAGGGCAAAGTTAGCTTCACTCTTTGGACTAGACCAGGCTACGTCCCAGGGCAACCAGTCTTTCCAGTATACAGCCCCCAAACAGCCTCGCACGAGCACCACAAACTCAGGTAAAAAAAGGAAACTCTTAGAGTGTAAACTGTTGCTTTAATATACATTTTGTCTGACTTTTATTTACACTTTTTTGGTTGTTTTTAAAGGACCCCCAACACAAAAGTCAACCCCACCTGCCAAATCTCCAGCCGTTCTATTTGCTACTGCAGTACATGCCTTCAGATAGTAAGTTAAAAATCAAAATCAAAAGAATTTAATGTGTAATTTTAAGTGTAAAGAATACAGCATGAAATATGTAACATCTGTATTTTGTTTCCACCCCAAAGCAAAGTACATCCTGAGTTTAATTTGTCTAGGTTTTCGGAAAGTTAGCAGATTAATGTTCAGTTTGTCATTAATGAACAGGAAAATACAGTGATCAAGTTTTTTTTTTGAATGCAGTGTTAATGGACAGTATGTGAAACAAGGCAAGCTCGGAGCTGCGGTGCTTGGAAACCATACAACTAAAGAGGTTAGACTAGTAGTGGCTCACTTTGATCTTAAATGGATCTGTGTAAAAGGGGAGATTTGAATTAAAGCATGATGTCTGTAGAGAGCCTTCATCAATGCAATTTAAAGGAATAGTTCACCCAAAAATGAAAATTCTCTCATCATTTACTCACCCTCATGTCATCCTAGATGTGTATGACTTTCTTTCTTCTGCTGAACACAAAGTTTTTTAGATAAATATTTCAGCTCTTTAGCTCCATAAAATGCAAGTTAATCTTTAAGCTCCAAAAAGCATATGAATGCATCATAAAAGTAATCCATAAGACTCCAGTGGTTAAATCTATATCTTCATAAATCATGTTATAGGTGTGGTTGAGAAACAGATCAATATTTAAGTCCTTTATACTATAAATTCTCCTCCCTGCCCAGAAAGTGGTGATATGAATGAAGTGTTTAAATCGCCAAATGCAAAAGAAGAAGAATGTGGAAATAAAGGTGAAAGTGGAGATTTATAGTAAAAGTTAGTTTTTCACACACAACTATCATATTGCTTCTAAAGACATGGATTTAACCACTGTAGTCACAAGGATTACTTTTATGCTGCCTTTATATGATTTTGAAGATTCTGATCACAATTCACTTGCATTTTATGGACCTTAAGAGCTGAGATATTCTTCGAAAAGTCTTTGTTTGTGTTGAACGGGAAGAAAGAACAGCATACATATTTGGGATGGAATGAGTGTGAGTAAATGAGAACATTTTCATTTTTGGTTGAACTATCCCTTTAATGTGCGGATTAACTTTGCTTCATATGTTTTTGGTCTAATTGCATGTGTCATCAGGAATGATGATTATAATGCACACTTTTACATTCTTCTTCAGTATAAGATCCTGCTTTATGTCAGTCAGCAGAAGCAGGTTACGGCAGCAAAAATCCACAACGGCTTCATTCTTACTGTGAGCTCTTATTTACAATCACCTACTGATTTGAAGATAGAATATACGTATATTTGCTGTATTGTTTATGGTTGTCTCTCTCACGTTCAGGTCCAACCCAGTAACTACTGCACATTTTACGATGACCAGAGACAGAATTGGTCACTGATGTTTGAATCGGAGAAAGCAGCTACGGACTTTTGTAAAGAGGTATGTGTTTACTGAGTTCTGTGGCACTGTATTGTATAAGTTTTTTTTGCACAACAGAACTTGTTTACTCTGGTCCTTAAATAAGTGGATTCATTGTTTTAGGTTTGTCTCACAAAAGCAAACTGCAACAGTTCGTTAGACTCTGTCCTGATCCAGGATCTTCTGCTTGGTGAGGGGCAGGGTGTGGAGAATGGAGATTGTCTAGAAGTGGCCTACTCTGGCTGGCTCCTGCAAAACCACACCATTGGAACGGTAAAGATATTTGATTAACCCATTAAGCTTGGATTGGCCCACTGGCTGGGCTGGCTGGCCTGCTGAGAAAAACAAAATGATTAAAATATTAAGAACTACAGTCTTCACCAACACAAAATAGGTATGTTTTAAAACTTAGAAGCTGTACTTTTCAGTGCATGTAGGCATAACCAAAATGTACAAGTGCTTTGAAATTTGCAGACAAATCAGAAGTGTTCACTTTTGATCATTTCTGAATAATTTTGCACTACATATTATTGTAAATGGTAAAAACATCAAACTGATCAAATAGCCAGGTATCATATGTTGTTTGAAATCTCTCAAAGAGTAGAATGCAACCAGCCTATTTGTATTGCTCACAGATATAAATATAGCGAGTAATAGCTAAGTACATCTTTACCACATTTTCACTCTTAACTTCACAGCAAATAAACAAAACATAAAATATCACATATCATTACTTAGAGGACGTGATTATCTTTAAAACGAGCTTACACACAACGTAATTGGATACATGGATCATTACAATTTCTGCACAAAGCACAATGTGCTTACAGCACATAATGTGCTATCTGGCTAAAAACACGTTAGCTTTCCTGGATCACAATACTTCATCAGAAATTATGTAGTACATTGTCCAGCGTCATGGAACGCTAAACCAATCTGTTACGAATTAGCAGGGACAACGAGGGAGACAAGGTTGAGGATCCAAACGCAGTATATTTATTAATTAAACAAACACAAAGGAACACCCGCGATGGGGAAATAAACATGAACAGAGCACAAGGGCAGGAAACACAGAGCAGGCTTACAACATAAACTAACATTCATAACAACAAACAACGATCGACAGTGACTGAACGAAAAGGCAGGGTATAAATACAAGAAGGGACCAATGAACAAACAGAACTCAAAATAACATGATAAGGTGATGAACAGAAACCAATGAGAAACTAACGAGGACAGGTGAGAACAATGAACAATGAACACGATGGCTAACAAGACTATGGAGGTACAGAAGGTTCAAAAGTGAAAACTATGGAGTGACGAAAGTATCAAAATGGAAGACAAAGGGAAACAGAAAAACAGGACAAGGTCATAATGCTACATAGCCCCCATCTAAGGATCGGATCCCAGACGATCCAAACCAAAAACAAAACCCAAGACAAAAACCATAGAAAAACACAATGAAGGCACCGGGGAAAGACAGGCAGTCCAGGGGGCAATGAGGGGCAGAAGGAAGTCCAAGGGGGCACAGAGGGCAGGCAGGAAGTCCAAGGGGGCAACAAGGGGAAATTAAACAGTCCACGGGGGCACAAAGGGAAAGGAGACAGTACACGGGCCAATTAGGCAGTCCCGGGGGGCACAGAGGGACCGGTTCAGGGGGCCTGGGAGGTGGCCATCGGACAGGGACGGGTCCAAGAGGCCTGGGAGGCAGCCTCAGGATAGGGACAGGTCCCGGGGGCGAAACTGAGAAGGGCTCTGGAAGCTCAGGAGGCGGAGCTGAGGGAGGCTCTGGAAGCTCAGGAGGCGGAGCTGAGGGAGGCTCTGGAGGCTCAGGAGGCGGAGCTGAGGGAGGCTCAGGAGGCGGAGCTGAGGGAGGCTCTGGAAGCTCAGGAGGCGGAGCTGAGGGAGGCTCAGGAGGTGGAGCTGAGGGAAGCTCAGGAGGCGGAGCTGATGGAGGTGGCGCCGTAGGAGGCTCTAGTGGCGGAGGTCTGGAAGGCTCTGGCGGTGGGGCCGATGGAGGTGGCGCCGTAGGAGGCTCCAGAGGCGGAGGCCTGGAAGGCTCTGGAGGTGAAGCCGAGGGAGGCTCTGGAGGTGGAGCCGAGGAAGGTGGCGCCGTAGGGGCCTTTAGAGGCGGAGCCATAGGAGGCTCGGGAGGCGGAGCTCTAGAAGGTTCTGGAGTCTCTGGGAGCAGAGCCATAGGAGGCTCTGGAGACGGAGCCATAGGAGGCTCGGGGAGTAGAGCCGTAGGAGGCGGAGCCGAGGAAGGCCTAGGAGGCGGAGCCGAGGGAGGCTCGGGAGTCTCTGGAGGCAGAGCTGTAGGAGGCTCGGGAGGCGGAGCCATAGGAGGCTCGGGAGGCGGAGCTCTAGAAGGTTCTGGAGTCTCTGGGAGCAGAGCCATAGGAGGCTCTGGAGGCGGAGCCGTAGGAGGCTCGGGTAGAAGAGCCCTAGGAGGCTCGGGAGGCGGAGCCGTGGAAGGCTCAGAAGGCTCTGGAGGCGGAGCCGTAGGAGGCTCAGGAGGCTCTGGAGGCAGAGCCGTAGGAGGCTCGAGGGGCGGAGCCCTGGAAGACTTGAGAGACTTGAGGGGTGGAGCCCGGGGAGGCTCGAGAGACTTGGGAGGTGGAACCCTGGGAGGCTCGGGGGAAGGGGCTCTGGAAAGCTCGGGAGGCGGAGCTCTGGAAAGCTCGGAGGGCGGAGCTCTGGAAAGCTCGGGAGGCGGAGCTCTGGAAAGCTCGGAAGGCGGAGCTCTGGAAAGCTCGGGGGGTGCTGGCTCTTGGACGGTCATGGCTACTGGCACTGGCTCTTGGACGGTCATGGCTACTGGCACTGGCTCTTGGACTGTCACGGCTGCCGGCACTGGCTCTTGGACGGTCACGGCTACCGGCGCTGGCCCTTGGACGGTCGAGGCTTCAGGTGCTGGCTCAGGGACGGTCGAGGCTACAGGCACTGGCTCTTGGACGGTCATGGCTACTGGCACTGGCTCTTGGACGGTCATGGCTACTGGCACTGGCTCTTGGACGGTCATGGCTGCCGGCACTGGCTCTTGGACGGTCACGGCTACTGGCGCTGGCTCTTGGACGGTCGAGGCTTCAGGCGCTGGCTCAGGGACGGTCGAGGCTTCAGGCGCTGGCTCAGGGACGGTCGAGGCTTCAGGCGCTGGCTCAGGGACGGTCGAGGCTACAGGCACTGGCTCGGACGGTTGAGGCTACAGGCACTGGCTCAGGGGCGGTCGAGGCTATAGGCACTGGCTCATTGATGCTTGAGGCTACCGGCGCTGGCTCACTGACGTCTGAGGCATCAGGCTCTGGCTGGTTGGCCGCGGCATGCGTGGGCGCAGGCTCGCTCACCGTGACATGCGTAGGCTCTGGCTCGCTCACGGTGACAGGCGAGGGTCTGGCTCACAGACCGGGCAGGCGTGGGCCGGGAGGCGAAGCCCGTCTTCTCCTCCTCCTCCGGCAGACGAGGTTGACCGTGTGGGTTCTGGGGAAGTGGCTGGCGTGGGGGTTTGCTCGCTGACATGTGGAGCTGGTGTGACTGGGAGCCCAGGGATGGCTGAAGGGTCTCCCCTGTGGGTGGTGAGGTAAAGTCCTCCTCAGCAACGCCCACGGTTAACAGCGATCCGCCGACCAAGAAAGTCACCTCTATGAAGCTGCAGAGGGACCACTGCGTGCGTTGCTGGTGGTAACCGCTCCCTCAGTGAGGCGCTCAGATTGCCCCTGAAGAAGCTCACCAGGATTGGTTCCGGGAAGTCAGAGACGCTTGCCAGGGAAGGAAGTCCTGGATGTGGTCTTCCAAAGGGCGGTCCCCTGCTTGAGGCTAAGGAGCCGATAATTGGCTGAATAGGCTGCTGGATCCATGTGTGGTCGATCGTTCTGTTACGAATTAGCAGGGACAACGAGGGAGACAAGGTTGAGGATCCAAACGCAGTATATTTATTAATTAAACAAACACAAAGGAACACCGCGATGGGGAAATAAACATGAACAGAGCACAAGGGCAGGAAACACAGAGCAGGCTTACAACATAAACTAACATTCATAACAACAAACAACGATCGACAGTGACTGAACGAAAAGGCAGGGTATAAATACAAGAAGGGACCAATGAACAAACAGAACTCAAAATAACATGATAAGGTGATGAACAGAAACCAATGAGAAACTAACGAGGACAGGTGAGAACAATGAACAATGAACACGATGGCTAACAAGACTATGGAGGTACAGAAGGTTCAAAAGTGAAAACTATGGAGTGACGAAAGTATCAAAATGGAAGACAAAGGGGAAACAGAAAAACAGGACAAGGTCATACGTTACACAATCATATTAGGATTCAGATAGCTGCAACCAGAGCTGGAAGTCATCCAAATATGGGCAGAGAGGATCATTCACTCTAATTACATATAGCCACCAGGAGATGGGGCCAAGTACATGACACAGACTCAATGACTGAAATGACACAGTATGGAGCAGAATGAGATCTCATTTCTCATGCTTGCATGCTTTGGAGAAAGAGTAAACATTTAATAATTGTTGTATATACATGTGCGATTAATTCTTATGTACAATTATTATGTTTTATTTGTTTGGAAAGGCTTTTGGACAATTGGAGAATTTTTATGCACAGAAGGATAAATTATCTTTTTAATATTGTAACCTTCTATTTGCTTTGTCATATCAACACAAAATTCTACTCCGTTACAGGTGACATGATTGGGAACAAAACAAAAGCAGTTTTTTAGAGCTACCTAATTCACACCCTGATACATATAAATAAAATCTGAAAATTCAGAAAAAATGATATGTTTGGCTCAAGTTTTTTTTGTGATTTTCAGCAGTTTCTTAGGCTGAGAGTCTCAGAATCTATAATAATCTAAATCATTACAAAATTAATTTATTTCTTTAAAATGATACAAACACTTGACCCTCTTTTTTTTTTTGTAATAAGCCTTTAATTTTGGGTATGCCACTGAAACAGGAAATCATTAAAAGATTTAAAAGCTTAAAGGGTTAATGACCGTGTTTACATGCACATTTTTTCTGATTAAAATAAAATAAGACATTGTGCGTATTTTTCTTCTGTGAAATACCAGATACCCTTGTTCATGTTATTAAATATGCTGCTAAATGTCTCTTCTATCCCTTGACATCTCTTAACTCCTTATGTCTTGGAAGCCAGAATTTCTACGGACATATTAGGAATATTCCATTAAAGTGGAAAATACGAATAAGGTGTTTACATGACTCCGAATTCTGATTGGTACAGGCATATGAGAGCTCACTTATTTGAATTTCTAGTAACTGGAATATTTATTTGGTTTTATTTATATAGGTTTGGCAGTCAGTATTTACAAGACACATACATACAATAATCTGAATATGACCAAATTCTAACTGAATATACTTGTGTATGCAAATGTGGTCAGTGCTTTTATGCGAAAACATTGAGAAACCCAGCATGTTACTCAATCTCTTTGTATATTTTCTTCTCCTCCAGATGTTTGACTCTAATCTAAATAAAGACAAACTGCTGAGACTAAAGCTTGGGGCTGGGAAAGTCATTAAGGTGAGAGAGAGAGAGAGATTTGCTGGGGTGGATTTAGCTGTCACCTGTACGGCAGTCTAAAATTTTCCTTCTCCCTCTCTCAGGGCTGGGATGAGGGGATGTTGAGCATGCGGAAAGGTGGTAGACGGTTTATGGTGATTCCACCCAGTCTTGCTTACGGATCACAGGGCGTTCCCAACCGGGTTCCTCCAGACAGCACACTGGTATTTGAAGCAGAGATCCGCCGGGTATGTCTTCATAACAGCCTTGACTTCCTTATGGATCATGCATTTTTTCGCATTTTGTGATCTACAGTTTATAAGAATCGATCGAAATATAGCCCTTTTCATCTGTATTCTCCTGCGGTTTTTTAAAGTTAATTCTCTTGTTGAATGTGCAGATTAAATTTGCTAAGGATGGAAATTCAAGAGAGTCTGCGGCTCCTTCTCCAGCTCCCAGTGTGGAGAGTCTGGGCCCCTCTGAGTTGAACCAGCCCCTCAGTACTACCCCACCATCTTTCAAACCCAGGTTACCCATACAGCCTTCTTTCAGCCTGACTGTGCTTGTGTGGTTGATTCACGGGTTATTGTAAGTCTATTTGGTAGTATTCAGTTCAGGTTGTCGGGTTTGATATGTTTCAACTTTGCTTGCAGTGAACCACCTCTTCGTGCAAAGTCAAACTCGTTGAATGAGCAACTGAGTGTAAGTGTTCCCACACATTTTGTGTTTTAGTACAGGCTTTCTTAAAGTGACAGTTCATCCAAAAATGTAAATTCTCTCATCATTTACATTCCAGATGTGAAAGACCTAATTTCTTCTGCTGAACACAAACATTTTTAGAGGAATATTTCAGCTCTGTAGGTCCTCACAATGCAAGTGAATGGTGACCATCATTTCAAGCTCCAGAAAGCACATAAAGGCAGCATAAAAGTAATCCATATGACTCCAGTGGTTCAATCCATGTCTTCAGAAGCGATAAAATAAGTGTGGGTGAGGTACAGATCAATAGTCCTTACTATAAATCTCCACTTATACTTTCACATTCTGAAAGATTTATATTAAAAAAGGAATTTTAAAAAAAGGCATTTGCATTGCTTCAGAAGACATATATAGAATCATATTGATTACTTTTATGCTGCCTATATATGATTTTTGGAGCTTGAAAGGTCTGGTCACCATTCACTTGCATTGAATGGACCTAGAAAGCTGAAATATTCTTCAAAAAATCTACATTTGTGTTAAGCAGAAGAAAAAAGTCATACACATCTTTGATGGCAAGAGGGTGAGTAAATGATTGATCTATTACTTTAACATAAATATTACTTTAACATACTCTGAAACATTGGTCTCTGGTGCTCTTGTGGGCAACAAAAGTTTGAATCGCAACATTTCCAGATCCCATTCCCCCTCTTAATAAAAAAAAAAAAAAATTACTGAAAGTGTAGTTACAATATTCTAAACATATAATAACATGTATATTTTCACGTGTCTTGCAATTTCTTCAGAATCCTGATGCCACTAAAGCTAAACTGATCTCACGCATGGCCAAAATGGGCCAGCCAATGCTGCCCTTCTTTTCCGGCCCAGCATCATCACCCTCCCAGCCAGATTCTAGTGACTCAGAACTTGAGGTAAGAATTACTGCATGATGGATGGTATGAGAAGTACAAATATAAGGTATATAGAAAGTTAGCGTGTGTGTGTTCGAAAGTTTATGGATATTCCTCTGTCATTTTGATCTTGGCTTTTATTGCTGGAGGATCCAAGTGTGTCCAGACTGAAGGAACATATCAGTGCACCATCACCGCAGCCTGTACACATCACATCTGCACCTCCGCCTTCAGTGCAGGGTAAACACGCATTACATTACACATGCACCATATAATTTACTTCAGTTCAGTGGTGTTACGTAATATAAAAACAAACTATATATAAAGAGAAAACAACGTCAAACATAAATCACTTTTGCTTTAAGAGGAGAGTGTTATAGTCTTTTTGATTATTACATCAAATATGCTGTCCTTTTCAGCTACGGCTCTTTTACCTGTTGCCATGGCAACAGCAAATACACAACCTATGATGCCAGGAGCTGTTCATGCCTTTCAGGTGGGTAACTCCCTTTCACCGTGTAATAACTTAAGCTGTATATTAATGACTGGCAATGACTCTGTAATATCTTAGACTTATAACAATAACAAACATTATTACATAAATAATAAATGTGCTTTATATAACTTTAATTCATATATTTATTTGAATGTACATGAACTACTTTTCTGCATTAAATAATTGTTTGTAACTAATTAATGAAAGTAATAAGTTCACAACCAATTCAATTTCTTTATTTAAAAAGATGTATTTTCAGTGTTGCATAGGTTGAAATTAACATTTAAGCCTGGATTGGACCACTGGTGAGAAAATAAAAAGATCCAAATAATAATAACTACAGTCTTGACCGACGCTGTAAAGCTGTACTTTACAGTGCATGTTGGCATTATGACCAGAAACATGTGCTTTGAAATTTGCAGACAAATCAGAAGTGTTCAGTTTTGATAATTCATATTTTTGCACTACATATTATTGTAAATGGTAAAAACATCAATCTGATCAAATAGCCATGTGTCATATGTCGTTGGAAAGCTCCCAAATAATTTAATGAAACCAACCAATTTGTTTTATTTGTTTTACGCTGTAAAATCGAATTAGTTGATCTTTCTTAGATTTTTCAAGGCAATTGGTTTGCATGCTTTTTCTAAGTAAACTTACTTATTTGGCTCAAGTAAACTGAACTTAATTTTTTAAGTAACTTTATTTAGTTACAGTAAGCTTAACTCATCTATAATTAAAGTATCATTGTTTTGATTTAAGTATATAACATGTCTTATAACCATTAACTTGCAAGTCATATGGCATACTGGAATCTACTCAGTACTTCTTAGTGCACATAAATCTGCACTTCTGTAAATTACAATTGAGTAAAGAAGAAACTTAAAAGTTTTAAGGTTTAAACTTAACAGGCTTCAAGTTCACCTGAGCTTCACAGAAATCTCAATTATCAACCAACTACAACAAAACAACCTCAATAGTCATTAGAATGAAAAAAAAAAAACATTTTAAATAAAAAATATGTTTGTTTTGACCAAACAAACATAATTTATTCAAGTGCAAGGGTGCATGAGTATTCCACACAGCTGCAATTTTGTATTTGGTAATTTTGAGTTAGTAATACTCGAAGGCAAAGTTTAAAGAACTTATGTATTTGAGTTATGATTCCAATGTTTAATTAGGACCAAATTAATGTTTTTATTCATGATAACTTTAGGATTTAGAGAGTAACAGTAACTTAATTAAAACTAGTAAGAATACTAAAAATGTAAGATTAAGTTGAGCAAACAATTTTTTGTCATGTGAGATTACTATAAGTATTTACAGTGTAGCGAGTAATAGCTAAGTATGTCTTTGACATGCATGTTACATGTAAAAGGTATTGTTATGTCACATTTTTGCTTATAACTTCACAAAAAATAAACAGAACATAAAATACATACAATTACTTTGAAGAGGCAATTATCTTTAAAGCAATCACAATGTACAATGTAAAACACAATGTAATCGGATGCATAGACCATGAGATAATCCACATGAAGCACTGTGCACACAGCAAATAATGTGCTATCTAGCTAAAATCCCTATTCATCGGAAATTATGTAGGACATTGTCGTCATCCAAATATGGGCAGAGAGGATCATTCAGTCTAATTACATATGGCCACCAGGAGATGGCGCCAAGTACATAACACTCAATGATGACTCAAATGACACAGAATGGAACTGAATGAGATCTCGTTACACATGCCTGGATGCTTTGAGAGAGAGCATACTTTGTCGTTGTTGTATGTAAATGTGTGATTTAGTTCTTATGTACAATTATTATGTTTTATTTGTTTGGATGTTTTTGGACACTATGATATAATTTTACAGTTATGTGTGTGACATGATTAGGAACAAAACAAAAACAGGTTTCTGGAGCTACCTTATTTACACCCTGAGATCTGTAATATAATGTTAAATAAGAAAAAGTTCATTATTGGATCGTTTTTTGTGATATTTCAGCAGTTTCTTTGGCAGAGAGTCTCATAATCTATCGTAATCTGTATCATAAATTAAGTTTTTTTAAATACGTTTTCTTTAAAATTATATCAAACTATTGACTCTTCTTTGTTTTTTATTTGCGTTATAAGCCTAATTTTGGATGCCACTGAAACAGGAAATCTTTAAAAACACCTTCAGATCTTGAAGGGTTAAAACAACTTTCTACCCTGACTAGATTCATGAGTGGTTCTCTTTATTGTATGTAATACACTAACACTCATTTGAATATGAATTCCCTCTTGCAGCCTGTCAGTCAGATGTTCCCCACACAGACTGTGCCTTACCAAGGTAAAGTGCATACTTTTACACCAGAAATAAATGTTACTAAAAAGACTATAGCTGTAAGCATGCACAGACTACAAAACCTGCAAATTCTCAATGTCTTTCTCTGCCTTCAAGGAACTAGTGATGTCACATGCTTCTTGATGACAGAGGCTCGACAACACAGCACTGAAATCCGATTAGGTGTTGGTAAAGTGGCAGACAAACTAGACCAGTTGTCCTCTAAGGTTTGTACATAATTAGTACATTGTACATAGCTCCATTTTATTTTTGCACTACCTTTGTGGTCTCTTTCTATCTTTCCATCCATTTTAGAAAACTCTCCACTTTTTCAGATTGATAACCTTCAAAAGCAAGGCAACGTTTCATTAGGCTTAACGAACGTATCAATGGAAACAGCCATGATCATGCACAACATTCAGCGAATTATACAGGTAATTGGCAGTGAATTGGCAGGTGAGCATTGATTGATTGTTCAAACCATCCATCACAGTTTTCAATACTTAATGTGTCCGCTCATCATTTACTCAGGAGAACGAGTGTCTGAAGAAAGAGGTGTTTGAGAAAAGTTCACGTATTGAGGAACAAAACCGCAAGATTGGTGAGCTCATAAATCAAAACCAGAGGTCAGAATCTCAAGATTTTGTATGACAATTTCACTTCATATTTTCATATTTTGTTATTTTTTACAAAATATATGTATGTTTATGTATCTTCCATCTTTTCAGGTTCAATGCAAGTTAAGCAAGTTAAGAATTGATGTTGATTATCACCAGCAATAATTATTATTCGTCGCTCTGTTTTGATTTATTGTGATGCACTTAGAAAGGATGTCCATGGGGCAAGGCATTCAGGAGGGTTTAAAAGCAGAAATGTGCAACTCAACAAAAAAATATTGGTAACACTTTACCATAAGGTTCCATTTGTTAACATTAGTTACATTACATTGGTTATCATGAACTAAGAATGAACAATAATTTTACTGCATTTATTAATCTGTGTTTATGTTGGTTAAAGGATTAGTTCACCCAAGAATGAAAATTAAGTAATTGTTTACACACCAGTGTGTTGTTATAATCCTATATGACTTTCTGTCTTTTTCTTAACACAAAGGAGAAATTGTGTAAACAAATTTACTCAGTGATGTCATACAATGGCAGTTTATGGTGAGCACCCCTTCAAGCTTCAAAAGGACACAAAAGTATAATTCAGAAGTCTAATAAATTATTCCATGAGACTCATGATTGTTATGAAAACTTACAATAAGGTTTGGTGAGGAACTAAACAAAATCGAATGTATTATTTAGTAAAAATATTAACTGACTGTTAATATAACTGACTGTTCTGTGCACGTTCATGCTAGGTTATGAGAGAAACAATTCACACAGATTGTGACAAGAGAACACAACACAGCTGCACACAAACCAGAGAACAGAACATACTAAACAATAGTAGTTCAGCCAAAATTCCCCCACAGCGTTGTGAAAGACTGATCTCCAGTTATTGGAAGCATTTGCAGTTGTTGCTGCTAAAGGTGGCACAACCAGCTATTAAGTCAAGGGGGCAGTTAGTTTTTCACATGTATGTTGGATAACTTTTTTGATTCAATAAAAAAATATATATTTCAAAACTGTATTTTGTGTTTCATCAGGTTGCCTTTGTTTTATGTTATATCTCGTTTGAAGATCTAAAACAATTTAGTATGAACATTTTACAAAAATAGAAGAAATTAGAAGAGGACAAATACTTTTTCACATTACTGTATGTTAATCAGAATTTTTGTCCTAACCAGCAGTGTTTTCTATTTTCGGCATTGCAAAGGTATCCGTCCACTGTGAAATGGCACCGGTCCAAAAACGTAAAATAAAAAGGCTGGGCATAGAAATGCATAAATTCTTTGACTACAAACTCTTCAGACATGTTTAGTATGTTCTGTTCTCTGTTAGGTGTGGACCTGTTTTTTGATTAACAAGTTTTCACTTGAACGCCACAATGTAGCAAGGGGGCTACGTGAATTGTTGCTCTTGTGCCCTATCATGAACGCGCACAGGAGATCAACGGTCAACATTTCATTTTAAAAATGTATTAGTATTAGGGCTGTCAAAGTTAATGCATTAATAACGGCAGTTTGAGTCAGGCTCACAACATTTCCTGATCCAGTTTCTCCCTCTTCTACACATCATTTCCTATTCTTATAAAAAATCTTGTTGCACTGTGTGCTTTAACTCATGTGGTTGTGTAGGTATGTGGAGCAGAGTAATCTACAGATGGAGCAGAGAAACGACTCACTGAAGAACAGCAGTGAACAGAGTCAGGCCAGAATGCTCCAGGCAGAACAAGACAAGGTACAGTTCAATCACCCTCACACAAACAATGTAAACACTATTAAATGATCAAAACCATTACACACACACACCATTACTCCATTTAACAATCAACCTCATTTCACAAATATAATATACAATACCTCTGATCCAAAATCATGAGCTGCCTTGCTGTCTACCACCTAAGTAGGCAACTACCTTCTAAGGCAGCATCCTAACCAACAGGGAACCTTATAGTTGACTTACTATAACAGTGTTGCTGCTTACTGTATATACAGAATGTAATTATGTATATACAGTAAGCAGCAACGCTGCATACCACAACAAATGGCACTCGTCATGCAAAGTTCACAAGAGACTTGACTCTGATTGGTTTCAACAGATTTCAGTTGAGTTTGACATATTACTTAGCTAACAATGTGATACTCTAATAAGCATAAAAATATAGGGGTGGATTTTCAGATGCATTTGAATGATCTCTATATCGATTCTTAAATCCCAAGATGGATCTTTTCCTCTATGCGCAACCCTCCACTACAGTGAGAGGAAATCACTCGCATTTGCAACCAAGTTTCGTGCTATTCTACATAAAAGGATATATTTGGCAACTGGCTGGTAAATGTTTAGATTTCACTCATCAGTAATTGTGTAGTATAGTGGTGGAGTATTCAGCAGTGAGATCATTTAAAAGCTTGGTGAGAGTAAAAGTTGTTCTGTGAGTGTCCAAAGAAGAGATCCATGCAAACCATGTGTTATTGAATAATGTCTCTTTTAATACCATTTCTGTTCTCTACAAAAAAAAATAAAAAAATAAGCATTTAATTCTAATCATGCATAGCATGGATGAGGTAAAGCCATTCGAGTCCCTCTCGTTAACATGTGCTCATCTACAGACACTCTTTACAGAAATACCGGTTTTCTTAAAGAGACAGTACCGATTTTTAGCATGTGTTCATCAGATTAATGTAAATACTACAAATGATGCAGTTAAACAATAAATAACATAATATTTGGAATATTATATTTGTTGATATAATACATGGATTTGTTTATTTTTAAAAAGCTTAAATGTGACCAATTATGAAAAATTCATAAAATATAATTAGTAAAATGTATTTCATATGTAAGCAAAAGGGACATTATAACTGAGATATAACCATATGAATCGATATCGAATTGAATCAAGAGCTTTCGAATCGGAATCGAATCGGGAAATCTGTATCGCAACCTAGCCCGATTAAAATACATAGCGCACACAAATATTGGATAAAATATGTTGGTTTTAAATTATTAGTTGGAATTATTGTTAGTTTATTGATGGATGAATTATAAGTAATTTAAAGGGGTCATGAGGCGTCGTCCAAGGCAGAGTTTTGCCGAACTTGCTAGGTTGTGTATCCTTCGCTTAAAAGTATAGGTTCGGGGGGAAAAAAACTTGCGGGCACAGTACAAATCAATTAAAATGCACGGTGGACAAAGTGGTGCCCAAAGAAATACATTTCTGGTTCTAAATCATGGACCGTGTGCTGGGTCATCGTGGAGAGACCACTCGGGACACCATCGCAGTTACAGTTGGTGAGTTGTCAATGCTAGCTTTTCTTGCTAGCTAGATAATGTTTAAAACTGATATTAACTCTATTTTCTAGATAACATTATACCTAAGCTTAAGGTTCCCTCTTGCTTGTGAAATGCGCAGGGTGTGTGACGTTGGCACTAGGGTGGCGCATTAAGGGCGGGTTTTAGTGCAACACTGCAGGGCTTTTGGCTCGATGGTGGGAAAGCCGATCGATTTTGGTCTCTAGTTCCTAGGCTAATAGCGGCTAGTGATTTTAAGCCCAAACCTGAAATCGCTCAATGTCTTTATCATTCCTTCTCCTAGCCAGTATTGTTGCAATAGGTGTTTACAAATGTGCCAGTCCTGCGCGAGATGCTGAAGAAATAGTGAGACATGATGCAACAGTCAAAGAGATTCATCTAGCATATGTTTACATAGGAAAATAATGATGAGATGATGAACATAGCAGATGCACGCAAAAAACACGTTCATATGAACAGCCCCTAACTCATCCGTTTGCGGGAGTCTGTGAGTGAGAGTGCGGCACGAAACAAGTTCGGTAGGCCTGTTTATTCTTCATTAATTGAAAACCCGAGCCCAACGTCCCATCGTGTCCGGGTTGGGTTGCAGACCTCTACTTACAAACTTACTAATATTACAAAAACACTGATAAATGAAAGATTAGAAATAAATGGTTTACTTACTAGCATTACTGCAGGGTGCAATACTGTTGGCACTGCCGCATATTTCAATAAAAGAAACGTCTCACCTCGCAGTAGTAACTTAAGCTGTTCTCTCTTTAACAGTATACCCACGACGGTGACACATGTTGTGGGATATGTAAATACAAATGAGCAATGTCTTGTGACCAGGGCAGTAGCAAGGAATTCTGGACCCCCTGATAATATGTTGCTCTGGGCCCCTTACCTATTCAAATAATAGTTTCGAATTTGTTGGCTTCCCTGGACCTTTGGGCCCCTAGTATTGTTAACACCTTTAACCCCAATAGCTACAACACTGCTTGTGATGTCACAAACACACAGATTTCAAAATGAGACTTTTCAGCAGGGTGGTAAAAATAAATGCTCTTTTTAGACTTTTTAGGGGAGGAAGTTTTGAATTCTGAAATGTACATTATGTTTTTATAGTACAGTTACTGCTTATATGTCTAAATATCAAGGTAAATTTGATTCTCCATTTCATGACCCCTTTAAAATCAACATTTCTCTTGCTTTGTCCACCATCTTGGATGATTGCCTTCTCTGTAAAGGATACAAAATATACCTTAGATTTTAGCCAAAATGTGTTATCTTCAAAAGTAGCTGAATTTTTCTGCCGTTTGGAACAGTCTTCACATCAGTAACACACTCATGATGTCCTCAAATGCTTTGGTACTGAGCTAATGACACAATCAAACACCATGATACCTTTATGATACAATCAAATAAAAACATTATCAAAAACATCTAATGCTAGAACAGAGAACAGGATTTACAAACGATTCACGTTTAAAGTTTTTGTTAAATGGCACACACATATAAATCTAAACTTGTAACATTACACAATCATATACTTTTCAACTATTTTACTGTCACCATTTATCATCAGCATTAAACAACCAAAGTTGTGTTTGAGATATTTGATGTCATACTTGATGACAGAATGATATGTTGAAGATATACAAAATATGCACTCCCTTATCAAGCAAGTGGACTTTAGAACACTGCAGACTTAACTTTAATGTTGGTATAACAATGACTCTTTTAAATCTGTACTGTTAACACTTTATTTCCTGCTAAGCCGCAAATCTCTGCTCTGATTGGTTTATTAACTCTACTCTGATTGGTTGAGAGCCTTTAGTAGTGATTGCTCTCTTTTTTCAGCATGCACTGCCACAGGAATTGGGCTGGGGTCAGGTGAGCAAAACTGCTGTCCAGCCAAATCAATTTCTTTATAGTCTTCACGTTCTCTTTCCATCATTCTATTTCAGTTTACAATTTTCTCATTGTTGTAACAAGCACCACTCACTAACCATTCAGCTCTCATCAGGGGTACATAGCTGTCTGTCTACAACCACGTTTTTTTCTTCTTCGCACTTAATATGTGTCATTCCCTTTCTTTTTATCTTTTCATTACAGTCCCATCATATTTTATCTGATTTCAACAGGTGTTTTAACATTGCAGAGGCAGTCGTGAAATAAACGGTTTAATGTAGGCCCTGTCTCTCTCTTTGTCTATGGAAGGCACGGTTGACGGAGGAGTTGGCTTCCTCCACAGCGCGTGTGTCAGAGCTGCAGCTGGAGTTGAGCTCACAGCAGCAGAATGCTGCAGTTCTTCAGACCAAACTCAACGCTGCACTGCAGGACAGCCAGCTACACAGCACACACATCACTACGCTGGAAGCCCAACTATTGGGTGAGCTGCACTGCATCTTACACAATGTATCTTAGCCAGTGTACACACCAATTTGTGTTGTGCTTACTATGGTGCAATTCTTGCTGTTCTGGTGCTGGGCCCCGTAATTGCTGCTTGCAGCTATATTTATTATTATTATTATTTTTAATAATAAAATAACATTTGTAATTTAACAAATTCTGGAAAAAATTAAGTTGACTTGGTTCCAAAAAAATTCATTGAAAAGAGGAGAGATATCCTATTACAACTAAAGTGAACAAAAAGGAGATCTAAACTATTTACAATAAACAAACTATTTTGTTTTCTTCCACATAAAAAGAGTACTTCCAATCAGTTCTACACAGTATATACACTGGCAGCCAAATGTTTAGAATAATGTACAGATTTAGCTCTTATGGCAATAAATGTGTACTTTTATTCACCAAAGTGGCATTCGACTGTTCACAATGTATAGTCAGTACATTAATAACTTGAAAAATTACTATTACAATTTGAAAACAAATGTCAGAACTTCTTAAACTACTTCAAAGAATTCTCATAAAAAAATCCTCCATGTGCATCAATGACAACTTTGTCTAGATTTGATAAAAAAATTACTTTTTCAAATAGTGATATTGCTTGTTTTTTTTACTTTATTAATGTCCTGACTATACTTTGTGGTTGAATGCCACGTTGGTGAATTAAAGTACCAATTTCCTTCCGAAACAGCAAAACCTCTTCATTATTCCAAACTTTTGGCCACCAGTGTATATTTATACTCATTAAGACAAAACGACAACATTGGTAGCGGATTCGGATCGGTAGAGAAAAAAATGGTATCAGTGCATCCCTACTTTCAGTAAGGACCAAAACGTTACCTGTTGTATAATCATGCTTGTTTAAAGGTGCACTCAGTAATTTATCTCCTCATTTAAAAAGAATCACATGACCAGCCACATTCTACTCTCTTAATCTCAGTAACTGCCATTATTGGACCCTTTACTCATGAAATAAGTTAATTATAGCTGACTTTGAATAGTGAATTTCTATAATGCTATTGGTAATTGAAAACTATTGTGTATGAAAGATGCTGCATCCACAAGTCCAAAAAAATTACTGAGTGCACCTTTAAGTCAGGGTGTATGGTTCTCTGTTTGTGTTTCAGAGCTCAAAGAGACAGACGAAAGAGTGCAGAGTCAATACAAGATGGAGAAACAGAAACGTAAAGAACTGGAGTTCAAACTTAACAACATGGATGAAGAGCTTCAGGACATGAAAACCGAGAAGGACAGCCTGGAGCGAGTGAGGAACTATTGTTGTGTTAATATTTGTGAGAGAGAGTATGACTGAATATCAGGAATATAAATACCTTCGTTTTGACCTCTTTGGGGTAATCATGTCAATTAAACTGTTTCAGACTCTCTCAGACAGAAAGAGGAAGTGGCAGGCGGAGAGGCAGCACTGTGATGAGGAACTGGAAGAGGTGAGGAGGGCGGGGCAACAGGAGATGGACAACCTCAGGAGACAATTACGTAAAGCCAGAACCAGCACTGACCACGCCTCAGCTGAACAGGTAAAAAAATCGAATGAATAGAGTGAGGATGGGAAATGTAACACTTTAATATCTGTAATTAAAAGTTGACTGTTTAACACGTCAAAATAAAGTTTTAAAAACGATCCGTCCCCCCCCGCCCCTCCCCCCCCTTCTTGAAAATTCACTAATGTTTCCCCTACTTCCTGTGGATAAAATTGCCTTATATAAATTTCCAGGTGGTACATGCTCAACCCGACTGTACATCCTAGCACAGAAATTGAATGTCATTACGTGTGTCACATGTTTCGAGCATAATAACACAAGTGGTGGGAGAGATTTGGGCAAGCTTCGGTCCTGTATCTCTTTGCATTGCATGAAAACGCAATCCATAACCAACGCATAACCTCACATAACACCCAGTGTGTGCGTGATAGAGACTGAACGGCAGCCAGAGAAAATAATCGTTTCGAGATTTTAAACATCAGCAAAGTAAACTTCAGCATTTAATGTTTTATATCTGTATGTATAGTGTCTAATAATGCATTAGCAATGTACACTTAAGTTTATCTTGCCAAAAAAGATTCATTGGCAGCTGATTTTATGGCATGTAAACTATAATTCTATCAAAGATTTATACCTGTAAAAATTGACTGTCCTCAAAATATTTGAACATGGCCATATATATAAAGAATTAAAATAAATTATGACTTGCCAATTTCTTTCAATTGCTTTGCGACCATAAAGTATAAAGTAAATATATTTATGATTATATTTCAATGTTTGTTTCAAAGCACCATCATGATTAATCGCAATTAAGCACAGAAAACAGTGATTATTTAGTATTAAATCGATTTACATCCCTAGAATAGACCCATTTTCTCATGGTTTAGTGGATGGTTTGTTGGTGTAAATTTAAAATAACTAAGTTTATTACAGTTATACTCTTGTAAATTCTTCAATTCATTACAGTTTGGTCTATTGCAGTGTTGGGTGTAATCCGATTACAACATCTGATTACTGTAACAAATTACATTTTAAATTCTTGTAATCCGATTACAGGTACTGAATTAAGATAATTAAGAACATTACTTGGGTTGCACATATTTTATTTAGATATAAAATGTGAATTCATATGTTCACTGTTTGTGTTTCTGTGTCTGCTGAAGGGTGTGCGCCACATTGAAAAAGGACTAAATATAGATATTTAGAATTTAAGCAGACTAACAAAATATAAAAATGTTTTAGAGAGAAAAATAAAGATATAGTAATCTGATTACAATTATTGAGATGTAATTAGTCACTTGTAGTGTTTAGCTTATTTGAGTAACTTACACTGGTCTTTTGTGACTGTCCCAGCAGTTGACAATGCAACTACTAAATGTTTTCTGAATGGGGTTGGGAATTTAGGACTAGGTCTTATCATTAAAAGAATCATAATTTGACCCAGAATTGTTAAATTCCTCACGTTTCTATTACTTTTTCTTTTATAAATAGTTTATTAAATAATATTTTTATATGCTTTTTTTTGCAAAAATAGCTTAACCAACATGTGTTTGTGTAGTTGGCTCAGTTGCAGGCAGATCTGGAGCAGGAGTGGCAGCTGAAGTGTGATCAGACTCTTGCAGCAGCACGTGAACAGCAGAGGAGAGAACTGACTGAACTCACAGAAACCAGAGACACAATGCAGCTCAAACTCACACAGCTGCAGGAGAAGGTATACACACACACACACACAATATGACAACAGTGTGAGCTTAGTCAATAATTATACACACTCTCTTAGGATGTATTCTCTCTCTTTAAACAATTCATTTTAGTGAATTGTTTCATTTGGATTCTTTTTTTTTTTTCACCTATATATTCAGCAGTAACGTTTGTCATTATTTTACATTTAGATTTTTGTAGCTAGTAGTTCAAATTTGAATACATTTGTTTCAGTATATGTAGTAAATATTTCAAATATTTATTTTTTTATGATGATGTCATCATTTGATATCCTTCATTTCTAAACTAAATTATATAATCTGAAATTGATTTAACTAAAGATTTTTCTGCCTTAAATATTCATGTAATGAAAGTATTGTAATGTAGTGAGCTACATTGTGTTAGTAGCTTGAAGTGATTTCATATTGTGATTTCAATCTTAATTCAATCAGTCATGTAGCATTAATGGATAAAGCGATGTCATCAAAGCCTTTTGCATGTTGTGGCTATTATTCTGGATTATGCATTTTAATCCATGGTGTTTTTACAACATGCTACTAATTTCATTATAAATAAACAATCATTTTTTCATAGCTTCATTTTCATGCTTATAACTGATATGCCGATGGCTTACATTTGGGGGATATATATCAGCAGCTGATACATCGGTGCATCCCTAGTAGCTACCTACTTTTTTAAAAGGGTATCTTGACTGTATCTTTGATGCTTTGAATTATGTGTATCCTGTAAATAGCATGTCATCACGCAAAGTAGCTACCCCGACACTGATCTATGCTTAAAGAACGCTTCATAACTTTTGTACTAGTCCACACCTGTTTGATAGTTCCGTGAGAATCTTCTTTAACTCATACAAACATTAAAGAATAAATTGTATTCATTTGTTAAATAGACACTCATGCAAACAACCAAACTACTTCTATTCTTTATCTCCCATTTATAGTTTAATGCGCTCAAACAGTCACGTGAATCAGATGAACAGCTTTTAATACAGCAGCAGGACCAGCGAGAGGAACTTCAAGCCTTGAGAGAAAAGGTGATACACTCAGAAAAACTTACACATCCTGCCTCTGGTCTCTAATATTGTATTTGTATTCTTAAATCCAGGGCCATGGGAAGATGATTTATGTTCGATATGTTTATAATGGGAGGTGCATTTTTTGCGTGTACGTGTAAAAAAAAAAAAAAAAAAAACGTCAATTAAAAAATGAATTAAAGAAATCAATTACCAGCATGTCAATTCACAGTGGGCCACCTTTACTTGGGTTATTTTTAGGGCATAGGTAATCTTTATTGTCGCGCGCGCGTTCATGGAAAAAATACAGATTTGCTCGTTTTGGATGGGAGTAAAATCAATGAGAACTCTGGCAATCATTATATTGCCCCACATAAAACATTTCCTGTCCATATAGTGGTTTATAACATCACATGACTCGTTGATACAGGTTTGCAATTTTACTTATGGTTTGTTAGAGGATGTATATTAGGTATATATTTTTTTTTTTTTGGCTATTTGTTTACTTTGACATGTGCTATTATCATCTCTCCCTCCCCAGTTTTTGGTTTCAAGCAGATGAGTAAACTTTTCTTATAGGCTCACAGACAGCAGAAGAGGGGATAAAAAAACACTTACTCACTGGTTCTCCGATTCGCTGTAGCTTGGTCCTTGGCCACTCCTCCACCTTCTAATGGATGACAGCCACACCTCCCCGGGCGGATCGGAGGCATTCCTCCGGCCTCTGGCAGACAGAACGCCCGCCGTGTTCTCGGGGAACAGAAGGGGTCTCCCCCACCCCTGGCAGTGTTCTCCCGCTCCTGGTGGTCGGCCGGGAGCCCCTCACGGTCAGAGGTCGTTTTGACCCCGCTGCGTTTAGCGGCTGGTAGGGGTCTCCCCCCCCCCCAGCTGCGGCCCTGGCCACTCCAGGCGGTCATCTAGGAGCCCCTTCTTCCCTCGCGGCCGTTCGTCCGCTCTCAGGCGGCCGGGCTCCTCCATCCCCTGGCAGATGGCCAGGCTGCTCCATTTGGGTGGACGGTAGTGGCAAGGACTCTACTATGGCGCATCTCTTCTCCTTCCCAGGTTTCGGTGCCAGTGTAAAGGGGTTAATGGAAAGGAGGAGAGAAGAACCGGCTTGACAATATAAATAACAGTTTAATAATAAACTGAACCAAAAAGACAAAAACACACACAGTTGTCGGGCAGCTGCCCGTAAATCTCTCTCTCTGTCGTAGTGCGGTCTCTGGCCGCTCTTATCCCTCTCAAGGGCTTAATTAGTCTGATTAGGTTCCGGGTGTGTAGCCTCACGACCCGTCCCCGTCCCCGCCCTCCGCTTTGCCACAGGTACTGACAACTGTTTATATTAAATTGCTTAGCGGCAGCTTAAAATAAACCAAAACGTTACCATGATATGCGCGTCTAGGTGCTCCAATAGTTAAATTAGTCCAAACGTGGCTCGGCGTTCAGGGGTTGTTGAGAAGACCCTCATGATTTGTAAATAATTATGACACTATTCAGTGTTGTAAATTATTTCTCAAGACTTCAAGTATACAGTTTTTTAGGAAAACATATCCTAAAACATTTTTTTTCATGTGTTTTATAAAAAAAAAAAAAAAAAAAGAGACTGACAAAAAGATAAGAACAACCATAATCTCGACATCAGGGGTCCTGCAGCACACCTACTTCCCACGGCCTTGCTTATATCATTCTTTAATCTCTCCTCAGATAAGACAATATTAAAGGGTTCTCATTCTACATTTTTCTAGCAATATTTTTCCACCTGAAGTCCACATATAATTGTATTATTTCTTCTGTACCTTTAAGACTTACGTAAGTAAATGACCTCTGTTATAACTGAAGAACTGCTTGGCATGTCAAATAGTAACAATGCTTTCTTAACAATGGGATGCATATTTGCTGTCTGGTCAAACATAGTTCAGTTCCTTTTATTAAGGCCTGCATTAGATTGTGACAGGATCTTCCTTGCTCTTGTCCCCTTTAGTCAGGAGTGGTTTATTGTGTTTCAGTGCTCTGTATTGGAGCAGAAAGTAGTGTTGCTGAAGCAGCAGGGTGAGGCGCGGGTTTCAGAGCTGGAGAGGAACCTGGCAGAACAGCAGCAGCAGACAGACACAGCAGGAGAGGTGAGCGTTCTACAACTCAATATGCATTACAGTTAAGCAACAAGTTACAAGATGTCATGTTATGCATGGCACAAAGCAGAGTATTTGAAATCCTTTCAGCCATGACTATATTCACTTCACAATTAATTAATGCCTTCCTTTCAGCTAGAAGATATAGTCTTCAAAAATGTTTAGGTAGGCTAAAAGGATTGTTCACCCTAAAACTGAAAATTCTGTCAAAATCGAGACTACCTTGTGTCAACACATAATACTTTATTGCGGAGCACAAAAAAGTCATTTTTAATGAATATCCTGGTCTGTCTTTTCAATGCAGTGGCAGTGAATAGTGTTTCAATTTAAAGCTTTAAAAAGACACCAAAAGAACCATAGAAGTTGTCCATGATACTCGTGTGTCATATTCCAAGTCCTCTTAAGTCATACGATAATCTTGACAATCTTTTTTTTTTTTCAGGTGAAGCGAGTGATGAATGGAGTGTTCCAGTCTCTGAGGGGCGAATTTGATCTGAATGAGACCTACATAGGAAGTGCTGTCCTCAGAGTGCTGGTCAACACCATCAAGGTCAGCCTTAGGGATAGTAATTATTAAAATCCATAAATTAACATTAATAATTTGATTGATTAAGCTTATCGTTCGTCGATTAATTAATTTCAGGACAAATGCTTTCAGTAATCATGCTAGCAGACATCGATAAGGCTCTCTATACAGTCACCCGCCACTAGAGGTCGCTTGTGTGCTGCATGTCACGTCTTGTCCGCATCACAGAAGAACCACAATCACTTTTGGAGTGTTTCTCTATAAATGAACATTATTTTCTGCATACACCATGATAGTGTGTTAAAGTACAACATAACAGCATACACTGTTGATCTGCTGGTCTCCTTGTTTCATCCCAACCTACAAATACGTCAGTGATCGCTGGGAAAGCAGATTCAGCTGACATCTCACCAGCACCAGAGAAACGGTATATTATGTAGGCTACTGTGTTCATGCAGTGTGTTATGATTTGACTTAATTTCAAATAAAACAATAATACCAAATGTCCAAAATATCTCACGTTCCACAACGTGAAGTTTTAATGAACTCAAATATGTATCTGGTATACAAGTTATTATTAACAGTAATTCAATAACGGTAATTAAACAATTCACACATTCGTACAAAATATAGCTTAAATGTGGTAGCCTGGGTAGCTCAGCGAGTATCGATGCCGACTACCACGTCTGGAGTCGTGAGTTTGAATCCCAGGAATTGCTGAGTGACTACAGCCAGGTCTCCTAAGCAACCAAATTGTCCCGGTTGCTAGAGTGGGTAGAGTCACATGGGGTAACCTCCTCGTGGCGCTTTAATGTAGTTCTCGCTCTCTGTGGGGTGTGTGGTGAGAGAATAGCGTAAAGCCTCCACACACGCTATATCTCCGCTATATTAGTGCATTGAAACCACCTTTTTTCCACAAATAACCACTAGATGGTGCCATAAACACATGAAACTTGCATACCAATGGTGGTTTGGCTCGTAAGCTTGAACAGAGGACAAAAACAAACATTATGTATCATATTTGATACACACAGCTTTATAGGGTTAAAATGTCACCATTTGTTTTTGTTCTGTCACAGAGTGTCACACTACAGCTCCTCACTAAACCTGTGAGATCTGCATCTGAAAACAGTGAAAAAGAAGAGGAGGAAGAAAAAAATGAGGAGAGCGACAGTGATGCACAGCCAAGACATGAGGTACATATAAACATGAGGAGAGAGGAGGAGAGGAATTCAAGTTATGCCAGCCAGGATGAAGAAGGACAGTCACAAGTGGAGAAGAAAAACATTTCGCCAGCAGTGGAGAAGAAAGAAGTAAAGGATGAACTCGAAAAAGAAGACAGGTGTGAACAGGACGTTGTGGAAGAAAAGAGGGAAGTGAAAGTTGAAGAGGAAAAGAGGGAAGATGTTGTAGTAGAAAAGAGAGAAAATGAAGTTGTTGAAGGTAATGCCAGCTCTGAACAGAATTTGCAGGCTCTTGAGTTGGACAGTGAAAGTTGGACAGAGACCGCAGTTGAAGGACAGACTGGAAATAAATTATCTGATGACATAGGTCCTAAACAGGAAGTTAAGGTAATTAATGAGAGCATTACAGGTCCTTTAGATGAAACAGAAACTGCACAAGTGACACTAAGAGGACCTCCTATGAACCCACCACCACCACCCCCCAACCCTCTACAAGATGACTCGACCAAAACATCTGCACCGCTCTCCAGGTTGGTAGTTAACTACTAACATTATGGCTGTAGAAAGGGATAGTTCACCCTAAATCAATAATTCTGTCGTCATATACCAACCGTCATGCCGTTTCAAACCTGAATGACTTTCTTACTTCTGTGGAACACTAAAGGAGAAATCTTGAAGAATGTTCACACTGATCTTCTCTTTACAATGAAAGCATATAGTGACCGGGGCTGTCAACCTCCAATAATGACAATAAAACACCATAAAGGTAGTACATACTACATAAGCACTGTACTGCAAGTCTTCTGAAGCTATATAATAGCTTTGTGTGTGAAACGAAACAAAATGTAGGTCTTTATTCGCTGAAAATCTTTCCATTCCATCATAGCTTCATGCATGAAGTTACAGCAAATAACGACTAAAATTGCAGTCTCTTTATCTCACAAAGCTATCGTATGGCTGCAAAAGACTTGGAATCTAGTGCACAAGTTGTATGGCCTACTTTGATGGTGCTTCATTTTCGGAGCTTGACGATGTCCATCACCATTCACAGTCGTTGAATAGAAAAGAGCAGCATGGACGATTTGCTGAACATCTCCTTTTGTGTTCCACAGAAGAAAGTAAGTCATACTGGTTTGTTTAAATTTCATTTATGGGTGAACTATCCCTTAAAATGATGCAATGGCTCTTCATCTACACATGTGAGCAGTTTATGGAGTTAGTCTTTTCCACTGAACATGCTTGTATAAGCAAACAGGAACCATTCTACACTCTTGGCAGTAATGAGATTTTACAGCATGCAGACTGAAGAGTAATTGAATCATTAAATCATGCTTATGATTGTTGATAAATCCAAAAGTAAACCAAATAAAGCTTATGATCACTGTATAACAATGTAAATTAACTTTTTAAACCAATCTACTAATGCAGCACCACTTAACCCTCACTGTCCCGTGTGAGCATGTGCCCTGTTAGATCATGTGTTCCTCTAGACACACTCAGTGTTTGTCCTGTTTTCTGTCTCTCGTCTCATCTGTGCTCATCCTGCTATTCTCTCAGTCAATCTGAGAGTGTAGAAGAGGAAAATGGGGAGGAACCATTTTTCCAGAGCCCTACCCAGCCCCCATCCACAGCCCCCCAGCATCCCCAGCCCCCATCCGCACCCACTGATGAAGAGGAGGAGGAGCTGGTGAGCTAGGCTCACACACATGTACACACACACACAACATTCATATGGTCTTTTGTTCCCATTTGACAGCTTCCCATTTTGTACATATTGTCTTCTAGAGAATTGTCAAAATAACTTTGAAAATGTGTAATTAATGATCTAATAATCTAATGAATGATTATTAACTGTGATTCTGAAAGATCAAATCCTCTTGAATTACACAGTATATTTTTCAGTATAACATGTGAAAAGATGTGTTTAATGGGGGTGGTGTGGCATAGTGATTAATGTTCAGGGTCGGATAGCAGGTTGGTGATTCGATCCCCACAAGGATTGATTTGAGCCATCTCCATTGTGGCCTCGAGCAAGACAATTATTCTCTATTTTTCCAGGGGGAAAAAGTCATGGTGCTGTTCTTTGGTGATATCAAGTTTCACAAATAATACAAATAAATGTCGAAAAAAAAAGATCCTATTCTATTCTAAGGTATCACTTTCATCGTTAAATGCATTTATGCATCACGATACATGGATCTGACAATTAAAATTAAATGTATCAATTATTGTATTAAATGATCAATTATAATTGCTGTAAATATAGCTGCGAGCAACAAGTACGGGGCCAAGCACACCAACGACAATCATTTTGATTGAATTTAGACTTCTAGGAATGATTTTAATCAAGGTGGTGAAAAATGACTTGTAGTGTAATACAAGTGCTTATAACTTTTAGGTGAATAGGTGGCGCTGTCACCAAATTGATATTGTGTTGTCTGGGCTGTCATAATGCCACAAATGAAGTTTAATTTCTCTATAGCAAAATGTTCATTAGATCCTTATTGGCATCTTGCCATATAATTCGTTAATGCATTACACAAGAACAGTTTGATTTATCAAAAAGCTTTTCATAACTTTTTGTCATAAGTGTCCCTAGATGATACACAGAAAATGTCATGCAAATAGGATGGACGGCCTAGGAGAAGTTTGAAAAAGTACGTTTTTGATTAAATTCAATGTGGCGGACAGGAAGTAAGGCCAACCGGGTATCATTCACCTCCATTTGCCCCAATGAATCTTAAGTGACCCGTCTCATGATTTTAGGCTATTTATTATGAGTGTCTCTAGATCAGGGGTGTCCACACTTTTTTTTGCATGATGATCTACTTTTAAATGGCCAACTCAATAAGATCTTCCAACTTAAAAAAAAAAAAAAAAAAAAACAGTTTAATTTTTTTTTTTTATTCTTGTTGGGACTACTGCCCCAACATACTACATGGAATTAATCTTCTAATTAATAAAAAAAAAGATATGTAATAATGTTCAATGTTGATATCATTCAGTTTTAACACTAAACCCAAAACACCTACAGCACAATAGATTACATTTACCTTATTCTGATGACTTGCTCTCAATGGAATCAGACAGTTTTGCATAATCCGGGCAGTAGCTGCTGGTAGCTAGTCTCAAACACTGCTAGTTTCGCAATTTCGCACTCTGTTCTCAGAAGCCCTTGGAAGGCCCGAACCTAGTTGGCATGGCAACTGAATAAACACAAATCTCGCCTGGTCAAAATTTACTCATCAAGTGCAAGTCAAACAGAAACTAAAAGAAGGAAATACATTATATATTTTTTTTTATTAAAAGTTAACGAAAGCACATTTAAATTTTGTGCGATCTACCAGCATTGCCTTTGCGATCAACTGGTAGATCGCGATCGACGTATTGGGTACCCCTGCTCTAGATAATACAAAATTTCGAGCGAATCGGACGCACGGTTCAGGAGGTGTTCAGATTGTAGTCCAAAAACCTGGAAGAGAATTCACAAGGGGCGTTTCTAGGACTTGAGGATGTTTTGGGCTTAGCCCGGCCCCATTAAAAAAAAAAACCCCCGCTCTACCTTTTGTGTTTTTTTTTCTGCACTCTGGCACCTTACTTACAATGAAAGTACAGTGATTCCCACTGGATTTTGTGAGAGTATGGGGGTGGACCTCCAATCCTCTAGGGGGGGTTCGGGGGCATGTTCCCGCGTTCGAAAATGTTGTACATTTTAAAGTTAAATATTTCCATCTGGTGCACTTTGAGAGCAAAATTAAGAGACTAGTGTTGTACTCTCATAAACAATTTTGTGCTCTTAAAGCTGCAAGTTGGCAACATTGAAATAAATTGAATTGTGAGAAACAGCGCACACAATTCTTCCCCATATACATGATGCTCTTCACCCCCAGCCATGGTTTAATTGACAGAGCCAAGGCCTGCCTCGCCAAAAACGATTGGCTAAAATTAGCTGGATTGACACTACCCGACCCACAATTTTCACTCAGAGCTCGAGTCTGTGGTGCTAAACTAATCTCTCACAGGGCCTGATTTAACTTAGACACCATGTCTGTACCTCATCTGGGTTTGACATCTCACAAATATTTTTGTATGCTCATTTGAAAAGCAGGGTAAAAACTAGGGATGTCAGTTTCAGCTCTTTATCTTTTAATGTTACCTCAGACTGCTAACGATAGCTAGCGAGTGAAGACATAAGCAGTGTAACGTTATGCCAATTAACCTAGTAACACTAGCGTAAATTTACGTTAATCACCATGATTGTAACTTCTGCAATAATATTATCTGTTTGCTCTTGTATACTGATGATGATAAATTGTGTGTGGAGTAGTGTACAAATGCAGTGGATACATTTAATCAGCCAGCAGCCATATCACCCTGCAGCTTTTGACTGGTTGCCCACTAAAGCTTGAGCCTGGCCAGTACCTGGATGGGAGACCTCCTGGGGAAACCAAGGTTGCTGCTGGAAGTGGTAATAGGGAGGCCAGCAGGGGGTGCTCACGGTTTGTGTGGGTCCTTATGCCCCAGTATAGTGACGGGGACACTATACTGTAAAAAGGCACCGTCCTTCAGATGAGATGTTAAACCGAGGTCCTGACTCTCTGTGGTCATTAAATATCCCAGGTTTTACACCTAGTCCTGGCCAAATTCCCCCCATTCTGTCTCTCGTCTCATCTGTGCTCATCCTGCTATTCTCTCAGTCAATCTGAGAGTGTAGAAGAGGAAAATGGGGAGGAACCATTTTTCCAGAGCCCTACCCAGCCCCCATCCACAGCCCCCCAGCATCCCCAGCCCCCATCCCGACTTTTCATTTTTCCTCCAGAGTGACACAAGCTAACTCTCTAGTAGCAAGATGCAGAGGGGGAGCATGTCACGCCACGTGAACTTCATACAAAATGTAGCAATATTATTGCGAGTAGCCTACATTCTTGGAAGACCTGCTTGACAGACTGCGTCATGAAGATTATAGCATATTCATACAGAAATACTTTTGTTGTTGTTCACCATGGGTTGCATGGGAGTTTTTGAACTTGTGAGTAAAATAGGGTTTAGTAAACATTACTTGACGATACATAGACGTTTTATTCTACAACATAAATTACACACAGTCATACCTTGAATTTTGAATCCGTATTGAACTACATTCTTTAAAAAAAACACACACACACACCACGCCGCCTATTACTTGTTTCATGGAGGCTTAAAGGAATAATTTGCCAAAAATGTTTTATTTCTGTCACTCACCCTCATGTTATTCCAAACCCGGATAACTTTCTTTCTTATGCAGAAGAACAAAAGATGTTTTAATGAATATTGCGGTCCGTCTTTTCAATATAATAGCTTTTATTACCATGAGTGTTTTATTCACATTCATTATAATTCCTCCTTTTGTGTCCCTCCTAAGAAAGTCAGTCAAACAGGTTTAGAAAGGTGTCTGTGAATAAACGATGACAGGATGATCATTGTTGGGTGAACTATTCCTTTGGTGTGTCATACAACTATGTGACCTGTCAAAAAAACTATATTTAAGTGTGCTCAATATGATTGGTCAATAGGAATATTAAAAGTGTATTGACTCATACTCTTTTGTGAATGTTGTCAGAGTTTAAAAGGACGGCCTCCTCCTGCCCCTCTGTTTGGTGATGACAGTGATGATGATAATGACCTGGACTGGCTGGGCTGATATGAACCTCCAACCGAGTGTCAAGGAGGCCAGATAAACTCCGACATGGGGAACTTGTGTTTGTGTGAGTGCAGCTGGACAGCAAATTTCATGAGACTTAAATTATGGGTTCTCTGATGTGATCAGAGAACAGCAACCATTAATAGATGACTTCTTGCACAAGACCGTAAAGGTATTTGAGTGATGACCTTCATGTAGGTATGGACTGACAGCTGCTTCCAAAACTGCATTTTGATATTCAAGCACATATAGCAAAAAGTCTTAGAAATCATCTCTAAAAAAAATCTGTAGTCCTAATACTGTAGCCATTTTGATTGTTTTTGTGCTTTTTTTTTTTTTTAAACAATGTGTAATTTATGATTCAATGTTCCCTTCTTCAATACGGGGGTCATGCTTAATACTGACGACGATAGCTTAAATGGTTCTTAATATTTATAAATTGAGCTAACAGCAACCAATTCCATATTAATAAAGTAAATATTAAATAAAACTGGCTACCTGTCAGTTTCTTTTTACATTTGGATTTGTTCCATCAGTTCATACCTCAAAGGCGAATTGTGTAACTTCTGCACCACCTGAACCAAATGGAATTGCAACAATTAAAGAAAGAATGGTTTACAAATGATTCACAAAGAAATTTGTGTGTTTTATGAATGAGGTCAAAATTGTATCTCTCAAGACAATTTTTAGATTTTTGTCCTTAAATCTCTTTGTTGTTTTTTACATAATTTGTTGCACAATTCAATGTGGAAATGTATCTTAAAACAGCCCAAGCTGCCATTACTGGAGTTTGCAGAAAATGTGGCGGAGTGATATGGAAATGTAATGTGGTTAACAAATCTGGAACTGCAGAACATTATAAACATTCAAAGGTGTTGTTTTGTCATTTTCTACAAACCCATGAGAATCAAGAATTCAATACAGTGGTACAGTGGCTACTATTTTCATCTCTTAAAGTTATTTCCTATAATGTTATTTCTACATAGGAGATATGTTAGTGTGTGATGTCACCACAGACCATAAATAAACCTTAGGGCAACAAAACAGTTTCCTACTGCTCATTAGGACAGAGCAAATTTAAACAATGTTTCAGTGTAATGCTTGTGTTGCAGTCCTGTGGATGTGTTTACATTCCTGAGCTCCCAATAGATATAAGACTTTCAGTTAGTGTTCATGTTTTCAAATATAAAAAAATAAAAAAAGCTTGCTGTAGACAAGCATGTCTGTCTCTTTAAGAAATCCCACCACCAGTAAATGCTGATTGGCCAACAGGACCAGTCCATAAGAGGAGTTAACAAGGACAAAAGCTACAATCCAGATTTAAAGAAATCCACTTCATAGTACCGCTGTGTAGACACCAGAGAGGATCATCGAAGGTCAAGCATTGATACGGTGCCTTCTGTGATTTTAATGTGGCTGCCATTCTGAGGAAAAATAAAGCAAGCATAAAACTGACATTTCATCCTGTCTGCTTGTTAAGCAAACAGTCAAACGTGGCATTTCCAATAAAACAAATGATCAGTTTGCTCACAAAATGTATTGTAAAAGAATTAGCTTCTGAAAATAACCAGTATACATTATATGTCACTTACTGTAAAAAGAGGAGGTTCTTTAGGATGAGGATGAAAGCCTTTCTGTGTACAGGTTGAGATCTCCTCTATGCCGTAGTCTGTCAATCTGAAATAGCCAGTTCTACCATACAAAGTGCACACATGTCCAAATCATTAGTATTCAATATAAGCAACTTGTTAGTGTTGTTCTTCTCACTAATGTTGAGTATGTAAATACTACACTGCAGTTACACAATAGCATAGACATTGTGTTATTACTAATGATTAAGTGAGGTGTCTCTCAAACATTGTTGCACATTTCTCAGAGACTTTTAAAACAACGAGAAAGTTCCATTAATTTTATATGATGTTTCCAGTCATTTGTAATAACTGGATAAGGATTTTGTTTTTGATTAAAAAGCATTTTGATTTAGACTTATTGGTTAATGAATCATTCAGATTGATTTGTGAATAAAAAAAGGATTGCAAATAAATGTTTTGATGATGTTTAAGATTTAATTGTTTCCATTACTTTTTCAGAAAAACACCAAAAATAACTGATATGTCCAGGTTTTCCATGACCATGTAACCCCTGATTTATATATATTAAAAAAATCAGATTGAATGAGTCACACGTGACATTTATTCACTAACAATGTGCTAAGCCGACATCAATGTAGTACTGCACTTACTCGTTGAATTTGGGAGAGCAGACGATGGCGATAGACTCTGGCAGCATCATTTGGTAGGAGCAGTGAGTGTGCAGGTCTACACTGGAGAGAAAGGCTGTCTGAGTGGGGTGGGTCTGTGGAAGAAAGGGACAGTGACATCTGAACAGGTCTATTTGTATCCTTACCTCTGATCTACTCTGCTGTTTACATGTACTTTGCAGCAAAGTGAATATGACTATATATAGATATTCAAATAACTCCTAAAACTAAAACCTATTTATGTATATAATTCCCCCCCCCAAAAAACATTTACATCCCTTGGTTCCTAATATTGTTTGTTGCCTGCTTGAGCATCAATGAATGTTTGCACTTTTTGTAAGAAAAAAACACTTGTCCTAAGGTCAATTTTAGTAGTGTTAAAAGCTGGATGTCAACATAATATAGCTACTGTTGGGAAGTAGATGTAGACCAATAAATATTGTTTTAATATATATATATATATATATATATATATATTAAATTCATCCATGTTACTCAAAAAAATATTGCATTACTTTACTCGTTACTCAAAGTAATCTGATTACTTAACATGTTATCCCCAACACTGATCACCAGCCTCCTATCACAAACCTTACAACCAATCATTGATCATCGAGGATCAACACGCCATATTAAGAACCAAGGGGATGTAAACTTATGAACAGGATCATATAATCGATAAATCATTTTTCACACAGGCCCAGTTGGTATTGGATAACTTTTTTTGCTTCAATAAATAACATTATAATTTAAAAACTGTATTTTGTGTTTACTCAGATTGCCTTTGTTTTATGTTAGATTGTGTTTGAATTTTTGAAACAATTTAGTATAAGATATACACGAAAACAGGAAGGGGCAGATACTTTTTCACAGCACTGTATATCATTAAAGGAACCTATATTTGTTTTTATATTGGAGTGAAAATATGGCCCAGAATTGATCTTTTTGTGAGGATCACCCATGTCAAATATATCTCTTAAGTTGTGTGATTGTTACTCACATGTATCCAGCCCAGTGTAATGAGGTTGTACTGGTCCTGCACCACAAACAACTCTTCCTCGTTCTCTGTGTCACAGTAATCTGGACCCCCACACTGCTTCGGCACAATCACGTGTGTCACGGTGAACGTGTTCATATTCTGCAACAGGCACACAGACACACCATTTAAATGCATTCCATACAGTAAATTCATCAAAACACAATTCATCCATGTATAATGCATACTCGTTTTCTCAATAATGAAGCAGCTTTATGTCAGTGACAATAAACAACAAAGTCATACCAGTTTCCCACAGAGTATGCCACAGGTTTCCACTGCTCGTATTGTATTGTTGTTGGCCAGTTGCAGGAATTTACCACAAAGCTCTGCAGGAACAGCTATTTGGCGTAAGCCATCTACCAATGTAGCTGAAACACGAAGAGAACACAAACTGTGAAAACCCACTAACACAGAAAAACAAACAAAAACATAATACTTCATAAAACAGCAGCAAAATAGAGGCTGCTTCATTCAGATTTTTGAGTAGTAAGGAATTAAACTGTTTTGGTTCCAGTTCCGCTTAAGGATTCTGATTCCATTACATTTCCATTGGACTTTAAAGGAAGATTTCGGGTTCAATAAAGTTAAAGCTCAATCGACAGCATTTGTGGCATAATGTTGATCACCACTAAAATTTCTAATGACTCGTTCCTGCTATTCTTTAAAAAAATATATAAAATCTGGGTAACAGGGAGGCACTTACAATGGAAGTGAATGGGGCCAATTTTTTTTACATTAAAATACTTACGGTTTCAAAACTATATAGCCACAAGACATAAAGGATATGGGCCAACATGATTTTAGTGTGATAAAATCCCTTATAAATCCTTTCTGTGTAAAGTTATATCCAATTTTACAACTTTGTTACCATGACGATTTAATGTCAACAAAACCTAAAACCCTTAAGCATCCATAAAAACAACGTTTTAAACAACTTCAAAGCTCAAATAATACACAAGTTTTATCAGAAGAATTAATATAAGTGCTTTTATAAAATTATAAACTTCACATTTCTGTGTATGTTTTAAACTCTTAAAACATTGGCCCCATTCACTTCCATTGTAAGTGCCTCACTATAACCTCGATTTTTGCTTTTTTTTTTTTTTTTAAGAAAAAGAGGAACGGTAATCAACATTAGGACACAATTATTGTCTATTGAGCTTAACTTGTATTGAACCCGGAACATTCCTTTAAGTTCAGCGGCAAACTCAAGATCTGCACCAACTGATTCAAACATATTTCATGAGATCAAGACTGATTTGTGAGACTTTTGACCAATTCGTTAAAAAGAACCAGCTCATTAGAGTCATTCGTTTTTGAGAGAAGGATTTTGCTGGTATTTCTTTCAAAAATGTAACCATTCTGAATAAGAACTGGATCTCGATTCCCAACCCAAGTGTCTAGTGAAGTATGAGAGTGATACGTACTGTTGTGATGGCCTGGTTTAAGTGAGCGGTCAATGTTTGGGGGTGCAGCCAGGCTTGGTGCAGTTGGAGCATTGTGATTGGCTGAGGGGTACTGTGGACTCTGAGGGGGAGTGGGGGATGCTGGGTAGGGCACAGGTGGGCCCTGGATTCCAGGGATGAGCAGAGCATCATCCGGGGGAGAGGCTGACGTTCTGATAGTCTGACGCTCGCCTTGACGGTCGCGTTGCCGTATCATATCCTCAAACATGCTGAACTGCTCCTGTTCCAGCTGCTTCCTCTGCATGTCTGCCACACGCTTTCTCTCGGCCTCCAGCTCTCGTTGCAGTGACAACTCCCGCTCCAGTGCTGCCTGTTCGGCATGCTGCAAAAAACACAATAGAACCACATCTAAGGTTGATCAAAATGTTGTTATTTTTATTTAAAGGGACAGTTCACCCAAAAATGCAAATTCTCTAAAATAATTTACTCACCCTCATGCCATCCCAGATGTGTATGACTTTCATTCTTCTGCTGAATATTTCAGCTCTGTAGGTCCATAAAATGCAAGTGGATGTTGACCAAAATTTTGAAGCTCCAAAAAGCACATAAAGGCAGCGTAAAATTCATCCATAAAACTCCAGTGGTTTAATCAATGCTTTCAGAAGTGATAGGATAGGTTTGTGTGAGAAACAGATCAATAATTTAGTCTTTTTTTACTATAAATCTCCACTTTCACTTTTTTACATTCTAAAAGTGAAAGTGGAGATTTATAATATAAAAGGACTTAAATAATGATCTGTTTCTCACACACACCTATCATATCGCTTCAGTAGAAATGTATTAAACCACTGGAGTCTTGTGGATTACTTTTATACTGCCTTTATGTGCTTTGTGGAGCTTAACATTTTGGTCACCATTCACTTGCATTGTATGGATCTATAGAGCTGAATTATTCTTCTAAAACTCTTTATTTGTCTTAAGCAGAAGAAAGAATTCACATGTAAATAATGGCATAACACAAAATAAAATAAAAAAGTAATAATAATAATGGACCAAACAATTGGCTTCATATCCTGTTAGCGAAATATGATGTCTTAATACACGGCTCTGTGGAATACTTGATCCTGATGAGTCAATCTTTGGTCAAACACTTTATATAATATCCGCATGCAACTGTATTTTGACCATTCCAAATTCAACCAATCTCCTACACTATGCTTGTTTCAAAATAAATATAATTTCATGTCCATGTATTCACTTATTTGGCAAATAGCCATGTACTAAGGAATAATGACCAGATGACTTCACCGTATCTATTTTTTCTTTGGATTTTTGAGTGAAAAATTATTTGATCTTCACGTGAGATTCAACCTTTTCTATCAAGATAATGCTCACTATTTGTGCCTCACCTTTTTACTGAGATACTGAGCATATTCTCTCTCATATCTTTGTGATAAAAGTTTCTTCAGCTGCTCTGCTTGAGGAAAGGCTATCTCCTTTAGCTTCTGTGTAAAGAACAAGAGCAAAACAATGTCATCGAGGTATCTGATGATGGTAATTTGAGATTATTGATCAACCTGGTGATTTACAAAGCAAGCTTTTTCCATCTGAAGTTCAAAACCGGGCTATGTTACCTTTAAAGTCTCCTTCTTCTCAGGAATATTAGGGATCTTATATTCTGGATGCTTAGGGATCTTTTCAATGAAAAGCCTGATGGATTAAAAGCAGGGAGTTTTGTAACTGAGCTGGAGATTATGAACAACATGACTGTCATCTGAAGACTAACAAATGACAAGATGCACTTCAGCTGAAAAAACTAAAAGAAATGTGATCAAAACAGAACTAATCATGTTAAAGGTGCACTCATGTTTAGAATGATGTACACTCACATGAGATGAGTGGCCTAAACGTGTTTTTTTATTTCTCATGGCAGCCAATGAGATCACATGATCAGCCAGATACTGCTCACTGTAACCTCACAGTGACCCCTCCTTACACTATGGTTTACAAAATAAAACATTTCTGAGTGCACCTTTAAAGGGATAGTTCACCCAAAAATGAATATTCTCTCATCATTTACTCCCAGATGCCATCCCAGATGTGTATGACTTTCTTACTTCTGCTGAACACTAATTAAGATTTTAAATGATATCTTAGTTCTGTAGGTCCATAAAATGCAAGTGAATGGTGACCAGAACTTTGAAGGTCCAAAAAGCACAAAAAGGCCACATAAGTGTCATATTCCATAAGACTCCAGTGATTAAATCTATATCTTCAGATGCGATGAAGTGAGGAAACAGATCAATACTTAAGTCTTTTTTACTATAAATTCTCCTCACTGCCCAGTAGGTGGCGATATGCACAAAGAATGCAAATCACCAAAAACAAAAGAAAAAGATTGTGAAAGTGGAGTTTTATAGTAAAAAAAATACTTAATTAGTGATCTGTTTCTCACCCACACCGATCATATTTTTTGTATTACTTTTATGCTGCCTTTATGTGCTTTATGGAGCTTCTAAGATTTGGTCACCATTCACTTGCATTGTATGGACTGACAGAGCTGAGATGTTCTATTAAAATCTTAACTTGTGTTCAGTAGAAGAAAGAAAGTCATACATATCTGGGATGACATGAATGTGAATAAATGATGAGAGAATTTCCATTTTTGGGTGAACTGTCCCTTTAAATGGAAAGGAAAGCGCTAGACCACCATTCATAGATCTTCTTACGTGATGTATTTATTGTAGAGGACAAAAGCATGCTCTGTGTTGCCCTCCTCAGCATACACATGGGCCATGCGAATCATCTCCATACCCGAGCGGAAGTATCTTCGGAGGGGCACTGCTATATTCACGTCCACCGCACTGCCCTTCTTCGTCAATGCCCGCACCCGCTCCTCTGGGGTCAAACTCACATCCGCATGGTCCAGCATGATGTGGACAGTGATCCAAGATTAGACCTTCAACCCTGTGATACAAAAAGCAAACATTTAAGGTGTCATATCAAGGAAAAACATAATTTCCTTGCTTTTTTGAATAAGAGTTGTATGTGCTTTGTTAGTCCATCTTGAGTCTATTTATCAGATCTGTTTTTTCTGAAAAACTGGTGGGGCGGGACACTAAATGGGTCACAGGTCTGTTCTGATAGGGTAACGGACAGTTGGGAAATAAATGCTAAATGCAAATAATAAAATGTCACTAAACTCTTATACCATGTCATTACATTCTTAATTTAATATTAGATTAATATAAGTAATATAAATAAATGCCAAAGTTTTATATTAAGGGCAATTTTGTTTACTTTTCAAGCATGACCCACTGAAAGCCACTGATTAAGAAATCGTCATGTTATGATGTCAAAACTATGAGCACATAAACATATGACCACACATAAATATAGAAGTGTTAAAGGTACACTAACAAAAACAGTCTGATGAAAAACTACATTACGACTGTTTCGGTGCAAGAAACCTTCAATAACATTATAAGAGGACGTACAAAATGCTAAAAGCAAGTGCAGAGTATGGACTATAAATAATGCATCAATATGGACTTAAACATAAAGATACATTCTTACTAAAGTGAGTATACTATAAATATAGCAACATTATTCAGTGTACTGACAGAATGTAAAAAAGAAACAAAATGTTACTGGTATAATAGTTAACATATCACACCCATGAACTCATTTTATATTGTTTAAGAAAAATATCAATTGATATGAAGACTCAATATGACTATCTGCAGCTGGCTGACTAATGTTACGTTAATAAACCTTTAAAAAACCTTACCCCGATAATAAATTTCGTCTCCTTCCAGATCTTAGTCACATTAGTAGACAAAAGTGCTTCATTGAGTCTTTAATATGTTTAATGTGAATTAATTTCAGACACGTTAAATCGGTTTCTATGGTTGTGTGTTTCATTCTTTACGCTTTAATCTTAAGTACTCGATTACTTCCTCTTCCTGTATGACAGGCTGTCTAGAAGATAACACCCCCACAGACTAAGTCTCGCGAGAGGATCATTCGTTGTTAGTAAGGTTAGGTTTAAGGTTAGATTTAGTGGTAGGGTTAAAGCTAAGTTTATTTTTAGGTTTAGCGGTAGGTGTAGGGTTTCTGTAGGACTCGGCGTGTGAGCGTTGCAAGCGGCTCTCGCGAGACTTTATGTACCAGAAAGGTTACCTTCTATACACGACCGTCTGTTTTGGTTCCCTCAGTTGATTTGAACGTAAATAGTCTGTTTGAACCTTCCACTGAAACTCGCGCCTTTACATAGGCTACTTACACAATCTTTATCATATTCAGGGTGTGTCAGTTAATGTTTGACTGATCAAACAGACTTTAGCTTATTTACTGCCTTTAAAACAGGTCATTGAAATATTCTCAGTCTCAGTAAAAAAGGTTTTGCAATGTTTGTATTCGCTGCATAAAAAAATGTCCCATCAAAATATAGTTTCTGTATTAAAATAGTGTGTATTAAAAAGTATATTTCAAAATAATGTGTATATATATATATATATATATATATATATATATATATATATATATATATATTACAATATATATATTATTATTACCACTTTTTCAGCAAGAACTGTTAGGAACCACTGATTTAGAAATCGTCACACTGACTACCACCCCTGGAGTTGCAAGTTCCAATCCAGGGCATGCTGAGTGACTCCAGCCAGGTCTCTTAAGCAACCAAATTGTCCCGGTTGCTACGGAGGGTAGAGTCAAATGGGGTAACCTCCTTGTGGTCACGATTAGTGGTTCGCGCTCTCAATTAGGCATATGGTAAGTTGTGAGTGGATCAAGAGAAGCATGAGCCTCCACATGCTGTGAGTCTCATGCGAGCCATGTGATGCGCTGCTTGACAGTCTCAGCAGCGGAGACTGTCAATCTGAATTAGTAGTGGGAATTGGGCATTCCATATTGGGAGAAAAGGGGATGAAAAAAAGAAAGAAATAGTCATGTTATGACATCACAACTACGAGCACATTAAAATATTAACTCACATAACAGCGGTTATTTACATATAAAAGTACTAAGGTGAAATAACAGAAACAGCCTGTTTTAGAGAGTTTGAAAATTATAGTGGAAAAAAGTGAATTACAGATGTTTAGGTGCAAGAAACCTTACATTGATCATGTTAGTAAAATTTGAAGTAGCTAATATAGCCAATAAATAACCCATCAACATGGTCTTATTATTAATCATGATACATTCTTACTACTGTATAGTGGATATACTAACAGAGTATTTAGTCTGCTAAAATTTATAATGTACATTTCAGACTAGTCACACACCCAACAACAACAAAAAAGACATGCACCATCATTTAAAGCAGTGACATGTATTGGGACATAAACATGCAATGGGATCCAAAATGTCAGAGACCAAATTGAAGATTTTGAAAAATGTAAAACCAAAGAAAAACTATGATGTAAAATGAAGAAATATTTAAGATTATGCATGATTTCTAGGTGAATTATAGCTCACAAGATTCAGTTGACAGTATTTAAATTACAGGCCATTTTTTATTAGATGAAGAATGCTGATGCTAATAAAAGAGACCAGTCAGAGGAAAAATTTCAACCATTTATTCAACTCTCTTCAGTGTAGAAAGAGCATTACCTATGGAAAAAGATAGACCACAGTTGATAAAATCCCCATCAAACCATTTTAACCACATAACAATTCAAAATAGTTCCAGCATTACAAGAAAAGTGGTTATGTGCAAAGTCACTGGTTATTTCTTGAGCTGACACCCACAGGTTTGACAGACAATAAAGCGGGACAAGTATTACAGTATATCAAACATCACCAGTAAAGAGTGTTGATTCATGCCGTAGGCACAAGAACATGACATAAAACAAATCAAAGACGAAATAAAAGAGTATGAATCTCTCATTTCAGGGCACAGTCTTGATTTGGCACAGAAATCTTGTTTGTTGCTCATTTCATAAATTAAGTGTTGTAACTTCAATCTACATCAAACCCAATCTTCTTCACTGCTACTACCGTCATACTTTAACAAAATAAGCTTTTTATTGTGACTTGAACAGCTCAACAGTTTCCGACTATACTTTAAAATATTGCACAAATTATATATTATTCACACATAGAATCTGAGGTGTCCTTTTTCAAACAAATGTTGCTATTGTAAAATAACGTTCAACAGTAAAGTAAGAGACAAATGCAGTTGACGTAACTAAAATAGTGTTTCTTCACCAGTTTAAAATAATACTCAATACAATTTAAGCTCAATCGACAGCATTTGAGGCATAATATTGATTAACAGAAAAATATATTTTCGTCCCTCTGTCTCTTTAAAAAAAAGCAAAGATTGCCGTTACAGTGAGGCATTTACAATGGAAGTGAATAGGGACCATTTTTGGAAGGTTTAAAAACAGAAATGTGAAGTTTATAATTTTATAAAAGCACTTTTATTCATTCTTCTGTTAAAATGCATGTATTATTTGAGTTGTAAAGTTATTTAAATAATTTTAGGGTTTGTTGACAGTACATAAACATGGCAGCGAAGTTGTAAAATTGGCTATAACTTTACACAGAAAAGGTTAGGAAGTGGTTTTATAAAAAAAACAAAAAAAAAACAAAATCATGTTAACACACATTGTTTATGTGTCATGGCTATACTTTTGAAACAGAGTATTAACATTACATTTTTTATTTTTTTTGGTGGTAATTAATATTATGCCACAAATGCTGTTGATTGAGCTCAACTTGTACTGAACCCGGAATATTCCTTTAAAAGTAAACTTTACTCTGAAACAAACAACGCACCTGGACGGCTTGTTTAAACATTACTGTCATGGAAACAAGTCACTTGATTCTGAGCAAAACGCCTTGACTGAAAGAAAGGTGCAAAAACTGAACCGAGGACTGACAATGTCAAATATAATGTAAACAGACAGCTTACACTGTATACTAGCTGCAACCGAAATTCTGCATATGGGCAAAAACTAAGATAATACAGCATTCAAAACATTCATAAACCACAAATTGTAATCATGAGAAAAAAACAAAACCTGTGACATCACAAAACATCTGTTTAACTTGCATTAACAGTGTGTAAAACATACATAATCTAGAAACAAAGCCTACAACTAGTTTCCTAACACAGGTAGAATGTGCAATTCACATGCCCGATAAATGTGTTATTAACTTCAATCATTAACATCTTTATGACCTCATTTTCCAGTTAGGGCTTAAACCAGCAACATTTATAATTTCAAAACTTCCTAATGACTACCGTGACCATGAAAAACTAATTTATTTCCTCAAATATTTCATGTCTGCAAAATATACATATTGTTTCCTTCTCTGTTAGACTATTATGTAATCATAAATAAGATTGAAAAAAAAGAGGCTCAGCAATAAACGAAAAAACACCATATCCATGTGAGTAAATGAAAAAAATTATTTATGATGAGAGAATCAAATATCTTTTTAAGGATTTGTCATTTTTTTTTATATATTTAGGTGATGTAACTGACAATTGTCATACAGTGTTGATGAGCAGTATTATGATGTATGCCTCATGGGGAATAATTCAAGTTTAAAGGTCACAGTCAAAATATTCTGATTCATCCACCACCTACATCAGGTTTTGCATCTTACTGCTTATACTGCTCACTGTAAAAGAGAATACAACAGACACAAAACAATTTAATTCCAATGGTATAAATAAAGCCATTGTGTAAGTTGCAGTTACAACACAACACATTGTCTTAAAAGGCAACACAAGTACGTGGACACCCAAACATGTACACCTGTCGGAATGTATTTTCAATTAAGGTGACCATACGTCCTATTTTTCCCGGACATGTCCTCTTTTTCGGACCTTAAAAAAAGCATCCGGCCGGGATTTCTAAATTTGCGAAAACGTCCGGGATTCCGAATGTCCGAAAATGTCTGGGATTCGGCTTTAGTTGCATTATGATGTGCATCTGGTCTAATACTAAATTGTGCGTGCGTACATTTTTGCATTGCTTTAACCCCTCTTTGTAAGTCCCACCTTCTCATACACCAATTGGTCGATTATAAGAGGCTTGCAGCAACTATTGGCCAAATTCCTGCCTGTCTGCGAACGCGCAAAGCGCTGTTGTGTTTGGCATCAATCAGTAGCAGCAAATGAGAGCGGAGTGGAAACAATGCCCAAATGAAAATGCAAATTTACAGAAGATTTGCACAAAACACTCCCATGCTTTCGTCCAGGTCGAGATCCATGGGAAGCAGAACATATGACATGTAAAGCTAGCATTATGTGTAAGTTGCCATAAAGGTGCAAGTGATTTAGAAGCACACATTAGCTCTGAATTAAAGTTTGCATTCACGGTAACACTGTTTTGAACCCCATTACCCCACCCACAATATGGTCACCCTATTTCAATACCACAGGCATTATTAGGGAGTTGGTTATGGATTAAATAAGTAAAACTGTTTGCAAATGGTGTTTAGTGTCGACTTTAAAACAGCAGAATTCACCCCGTTATTTTAATAACTGCCAGTAAACAAATCAAGTGTACGTTCCATTTCATTTCACGTCTTGCCACTCTGCATGAGTAAAATGTACACATGTCCTGTGATGATGAATGTTGCTACTTACATTCTGCTCGAGTTTTTGGTAATCTGATGTTTTGGGTCTCCGCGAGCCTCTTGATCTCCGGCCCTCAACAACAAATGCAATGATCTGTAAGAAAAGTCATTGAACTTTCATTGTTTGCTTACCCTCATGTCATTTTAAAACTGTGCACTGTTAGTTTTTTCAGCAGAATACAAAATGAGACATTTTGAAAAGTCTTCACCCAGCTTTTTTATATAATGACAGTTCATAGTGACCAAAGTTTTCTAAAGGACAATACATCAAACACCATTAAAAGTCATCCATGTGGCTACATATGACTACATAAGTCATCCAACTTGCCACACTCAAAAAATTATTTTTGCTGCTTGTTCAATTTACTTAATTAAAATGAACTAAAGCAACACAATTCTAGAACATTTTGTCAACATGATTTCATTGCATTCTATCCATTTAAATGTGTAAAATGGAAGTTTACTTAAACCATTTGAGTTGGGACTACATGAATACTGGTGTTAATGTACAATTGATGAAACTGGGCAGGGGATTTACATTTCTAGCAAACTAACATGTATTTAGCATGCTAAAATTCACCTTCACAAGTTAGTTCATAAATAAACAAGAGATTTATTTGAGATACACTGACACGACTAATTTTGTTGGGTTTACCCAATTCAACTAGGTTCTTTCAACAAAAAGTGTTTGTGTTGAGATTAAATCGTATTTTTAAGTTAAGGAAACCACTGTCCACAATTAAATTAAGTTTAGCCCAAAAGCAATTTTTTTAAGTGCATAAATATCATTATTTTATGGTGTTTTTCTTCTCAAATTTGACAGATGGTCACAATGAACTTTTATGGTCATTATATGAATATTAATAAAAATCTCAGAAGTGAAATTGTTTTAGAACAACATGTGGTGAGTAATAATAAAAAAGTATTATTTAAAAAAAAAAAAATAATGACAAGATTTAAATTTTGGGGTGAACTATTAAAAATTAAGCTCAATCATCAGCATTTGAGGCATAGTGTTGATTACAAATATATAAAATAAAGTTTTGACTCACTGCTCATTTTTAATATGATAGTAAGGCCTTTACAATGGAAGTCAATGGAGCCAGTCCATCAATGTTAAAATGCATACCATATCAAAAGTATAGCTAATATGTAAACTGCATAGGGTGGTGGTGGCGTAGTGGGCTAAAGCACAGAAATGGTAAGCAGAAGGTTGCCGGTTCAATTCCCACAGCCACCAACATTGTGTCTTGTAAGTCGCTTTGGATAAAAGTGTCTGCCAAATGCATAAATGCAAATGTAAACATTATCCCCGTTAACATGATTTTAGTGTGATAAAATCGCTTACTATCCTTATCTGTGTAAAGTTACAGGATTTCGTAGTCATGGCAACGAAGTTGTAAGACTGTATATAATATTTAAATTAAGGTGAGCAATTTTCTCACACTAAAATGATGTTAACATATATAATGTTTATGGACTGGCCCTACACACGTCCATTATATGTGTCTCACTGTAACTGCGATTTTTGCTTTGAGTTGAAATAATTTTTTGTGGAAATCAACATTATGCTAAAAATGCTGCTTGTATTCAAACCAAAACATTCCTTTAGGTAAAATTTCAACATGCATCTTTAAATCAATGGAGACAGTTCCCCCAAAGGTTCTGCTGTTAGCTATTTCCTGGCATGCTTTCTGACAGCCTGCATACTTTTACTTGTCCATGTTGAGGAAAAAGCACAAAAACAGACAAAACAACCAACCTTGCGCTTGTTGTGACGGGCAACGTAGAGCACGGCCACCAGTATAACAGCAGAGACGAGATAGGCAAAGAAGTGGCTGTTCTCTGGAGATTCCTCTAGCTGAAGTTTGTCTTTCGTTTTTGATTTCTGGTCAATTGTTTCGATCGCTGGTTTTTGGTTGGATGTGCCCTGATCAAAATCATCAGCTTCACCCTCATCATCACCATCCTCCTCAATCTCTTGCACCTCTCCGGATTTCTGAATGGCACCCATCTGATCATCATTTGTATCAATGTCTGTAGGGTTCTTCAGAGCATTCGGATTCTGTTCCTCTGTTGCTCCATTATTTGATTCCTTTGGACCATTTTCAAGAGTTTCAGGTTTGGTTTCCTCATCTTCTTTACCATTTTCAAGAGTTTCAGGTTTGGTTTCCTCATCTTCAAGAGTTTCAGGTGTGTTTTTCTCATCACCCTGTTCAGGATTGTCAGGTTGAATTTGTTCATCTGATTCTTCATTGTTTGTGTTCACTGTATAAGTTATGTTCTCTGAAGGCATTTCTTTTGTTTCTTTACCTTCAGAAATGGAAGTAGAAATACTAGTTCCTGATACATTCTTTTCAGTCTCACTCTTCTTCAGTTTGTCTTCTGTGTCTTGGCCTTCTTCAATCTTATGAGCTACTGTAGTTTGTGGAATAGTGTCAGTCTGTTGACTTTCATCTTCATCTTCATTTTCCAGTGGTCTGGAACCAGCTGGAAAATACCACAATAAAAGCTTGGATCAAAACACAATTGGTTGTAGCTTATAGGCCGTTCATGAGAATATGGGTAGTTGACTAAATACTATTGGGGAGATGGCATGTCCTGCAGTTTGACATGCTGTCCTCTATCTAAAACTATTTTAAAAAGCATTTTTCTAAGCCTTGTATGAATTTATGCACACAGCTGTCATTACCTCATATTGAGAAACTACAGGGAATATTTGTATTTTAAATGTATTCGTCACACCACTGGACCATTTAAAATTCGCCCCTCAATACACAAATTCAGACTTTGTCTAAATTCTCAATTTAGTCCAGTTCAGATTTCGTCCATAAAAGCAGAGGGTAATCATTTTTTTTACATCTTTATATAATTTTTATTCCTAAAGCTCAACTTGACTATTTAATAAAGTGACGATAACACCAGTTACAAAAATATGTATTTTCTATGATGGTTGCAATAGCATCACAAAACACACACCATTGATCAGACTAAAATCAATAAATCATACCATTAAATCCTTTTTTTTTTTCAACTAAAATGTTTCACATGTACCTTAAACCAATGACATATTTAAAGGTGCACTCTGTAACTTTTGTCTTTGTGTCATCTTGGACTTACGCTGACACATAGCGGCTTAGATGCTGCATCATTTAAAATCAATAGTTTCCCATTTCTGATGCCATTGTAGAAATATATGATCATGATTTCCTACATATACTGCAAAACTACAATTCATGTCTTTAGGAGTTAAACTTTTTAAATGAGGAAAACATTACTGGGTGCACCTTAAATGAACCATGTGAAAAATATAAATGAATAACCTTTTCAACATAGTAGGTAAATTACAATATGCACATTTGATCAGCCTCTTCTTCCTCTGAACATTGAAAGTTCTTTTTCACAAATTGTTATTTTTAAAATACATATTTTTAACACCATTAATTCCAATGACACGAAATCAAGGGACACACATTATTTTAAAATTATTTAAATGATTAATTATTACTAAAAAATAAGCACATACATAACTGTAAATGTCATAGAAGGGGTGTATCAGATTAAGGGGACAAGGGTTTTTCAGGCTTGAAAAATGGAATACATTTTATAAAAAAAACATTGTAAAACAATATAGAGTCAAACCATTTCACATACGATGATGCATTTTAAAAATATATACATTACCATTTTAACTTTAGAGACCCGGAACCTCATTCCACCTCCTGTATCTCATACATTTTTTGGAGTTGTGCCCACACCTCTTTAGTATTCCTATCTCTTGTAAATAGTGACACAAAAAATGCCAAAATTGCAACAACAAAAAAAAAGTACCAATAGTGTATAGGGTCTTAACTGACCCTAGTTATGAAAGTTATGAAAGTGTCTGTTTGCACTTCCATAAATTGTATTTTTTGTAATTATTTCATGTCTATTTGATTTTCCTATCACAGGATATATATAGTTCTTTGTTTATTACAAGAGAAATGAGTGCTCTATTCATACAAATAAATACTACATCACGTTGATCTTCTGTGCAACAAGACTCAATTTATATTTGACGGAGAAACAATGTGTAATTAAACTATAGCAAGTTTACATGAACAGTATGATTTGACTATTAACATTTGGGTTTACTAATTAATTCATGTAAGTTGTGCATCTATTTAGACTTTAGAAAATACACATAAGTTACACATACATTACACCTGTGTATATAATGTGTATATAATGAAATTTCAGTGTCATTAATCCTGTTCTAGAGTTGTCCTGATTTGTTGCATTCTCTCTTTAATTTATGAAAATGTATATTTGATGTTTTCTAATTATCTTGAAAATATTTTTATTTTATTTTACACGATCTGGGTATTTTGTCAATCCTTTTGTGATAGATAGATAGAAGTGCCGGGTCTCTAAAGACCCCAAAATTGGATAATTAACATGCATTTAAGGGTTAAATATTTTTTGATAATGAGCAATATAACAGATCGTTTTTTATTTCTTTTTTCTTCTTCTTCTTTATATAGATTAGATGTTAAGCGTCAACCAGGCTGGATTTTACAATAAGGCAATAATAAAGTAAATTTTCTTCAACCTTTAAACAATGGCGACCTTAACCAGAAAGACATTGATTTTCAGAAACTGGCTGGAATCTGGTTGATAACACTTTTCATCATCTTTGATTGTGCAGGTACTGGAAAGAAAGCTTGTGCTCTGGCTGACTAGCTAACGTTTGAAATAATAGTACAAATGTATAACATTTTAAATTTCTGTTAATAGTGAAGATGAGCGCAAGGAATTACAAGTAGCTACGTCACGAGCTTTACTTAATTATGTACACACGCGCAGGCACACAAGCTCCAAAAAAACATGCACCAGTTGACTGTATAACTACAGAAATACTTAACTTACCCTGAGACACGCAGATCAAAACAATACAAAGCGCCGTGAACCGCATCATAGATTTAGAGAGTGGTATATTGGTAAGATACGACTGACAAAGACCAACGCTCCGATGTAGATACGGGAGATTCCGACAGAACGCCAACACAACGATTCCGGTGTGGCGTAGCGACTTCCGTGTTTACACAAAGAGCAGAACGGTAGGAGATAAAATAAGGTCTGGATTACTGGATTACGCTGGAGTGCAAAGTGGGCGGGGCTTAAAGCCATGAAACTCAGAACTGTAAGCAGTTCAAAGGAATAGTAGTTAAAGGGAAAGTTCACCAAAAATGAAACTTCTCTCTTATTCACTTTCCCTGATGCCATCCCATATGTGTATGACTGCCTTTCTTCAACAGAACAAAAATGAAAGATAGAGCTCTGTTTCTTACACAAACCTACCGATTCGCTTCAGAAGACATTCATTGTTTGACTGGAGTCGTGTGGATTAATTTTATGCTGCCTAATATGACTTTAAGGACCATCAAAGTGCTGGCACCCGTGTACTTCTATTATAAGCACCTGACAGAGCTCTATCTTCTTCTAAAAATCTTCATTTGTTTTCTGCTGAAGAAAGGCAGTCATACACATTAGGGATGGAATCAGGGTAAGTGAATTATGAGAGAATTTTTCTATTCCTTTAATCCCAAATTGATAATACTCTCAAAATATAATCACCATTATGGTGTCTCAAACTAGTGTCTTTCTCTTTTCTGTGGAAAAAAAAGATTTTTTTAGCTCCAAAAAGGCAGCATAAAGTTTGTGTCAAACGGCTTTGTGTATGTGTCAAACGCGACGACACTTCTCTCTCTCAATAATTACATTTTGGTCTGTTTCTCAAGGGACTATGTACACTAGGCTTTGAGTACGTACTTTGTTTTCTGACAACGCAACGAGCCAGGATATGATGTCACGCAGGACAGCTTCTGCTGTAAGTAAATAATACATAACTAATAACAAATAATATTATATTTCAAATGTAATTTCTTCTCACTTTCCTGCAACAATAAAAAAAAGTATTCTTTGTCTTGAGCAGAGAGGTCAGTGTGTGATGTTTTGATCTTCTTCTATAGGTGACACGTCCTCTCGTCATTCGCAGGTCAGGGTCCGCCAAACTTTGTACTCTTGTACGCAGCAGAGTATGATATTTCTTCGCATGAGCTTGCGTTTCCAGTGTAGAATGGGAGTGAATGAAGCACGAAGTGTAGTGTGACTGCCCCTTCCCCAAAACTGATCTTATTGCTTCAGAAGACATGGATTAAACCACTCGAGTCTACATGGGCTTCACTTTGTTTTAAAGAATGTTGGGGACCTTTTGAAAAAACAAAGTGGCGAAACTCATGAATATTAATTAGGTTATGTGAGGATAATGTCAAATAATCTTTTTCTGTTTTGATTAACATTCATTCTTGATTACCAATTTAAGAGCTCCAATAAATATTGCACATAATTTCTTGATCTGTACATCTGTCAGTACTAGGATTTTGTTAGTCAGTGGATAAATACATGGATCACTTACTTGTAATCAGAATGACTGATTGGTCTCATGGTAAAGTTTCTAATCCACCCTAATAAAACTTGTATTAATCTTTAAGGCAAAAAGTGGTAGGGACATGTCCCACCAGTCCCATACCTAAATTACACCTAAGCGAGTCTGGATTAACTTTATGCTGCCTTTATGTTTGGACCCCATTGCTTTGCATTGTATGGACAAAAACACATATCATGTGAATTGCAAAATTGTTATTTGTGTTCCACAGAAGAAATAAAGTCATAAGAGTTTGAGACGGAATAAGGGTGAGTAATAGACAAGAGAATTTTCGTTTTTGTGTGAACTATCCCTTTAACTCTTTCAAATGTATGGTCGATTCTTTCCAAAGATTTCAGAAGACAAAAACTCCACAAAACATTAGTTGTGGAAAATTAGATGTGATCAAGCAGCTTTATACAGCTTTATACTCTGCATGCCATTACAGAGACTGCAAGTCTATTCATCACATACAGACTAGTTTTCATTCTCGTCAAAAATAAAATATGGTGCTATACTGTGAATAAGGTCTATTATGACATGATTGGATGTCATAATAGATAACAGTTACCTCCAGAAGTAAATGTTAACTTTAATACTATGTGTTTAAATTCATACTAAACGTTTGAGGCATACAACGCAGTGTGTAAATACATTTATTTTTGTATTTAATTTTTTTTATTGAAAAAAAAAAAAACAATTAAGGGTTTGACAATACCAAAGAAAGTACTAAGAAAATAAAAGCCTATTCCACCATAAAACTGGCGTTTGTTGATGAATGAGAAATGCAAGTAGATTCTGGACTCTAGAGGGCGTTGTTTGACCAAGAAACAGCCAAAGGTTCAGCGGACCATGTGTAGTACCAGTTTAGTGTTTCACAAATACAGTTCTCTCTCTAGTCTCTTTCTCTCTCTATTTTCTAAGATATATTAATAAGACCCTTGGTGAATTAGAGTGTGCAAAATGTATTATGAATCTAGATGTGACATGCCAGTTAGTCTTTGCTAAAGTGAACACATTGCCTACGAGTGAGATGTTTTAAACTAGAAACTCAGAGCACACAGTCTCTACAGACTAAATCTAGCTCCTCCTCCAGGAAAGTAAAACAGAACAGACTTTAGAATCTAGAATGAACAGATTGAATGCCAGACTCAATCCAAAAAAACAACGCCAAAATGGCTCAAACATGTAACTCCAAAAGAGAATACAAACACAGAAGAACAGATTCTTAGAAAGCAGGTCCAGCAGATTTATAATGCTTTCTAGTGTCTCTTTCACAGCAGATGTTCTCTTTAATTTTAATAACAAAACCAAATGCTTTATGTGTCTCCAGGTCTTCTGTGTGGCCTCTTAAAGAACAAGTTCACCCAAAAATGCTGTTATTATTTACTCACACTCATATCTTTCCAAACTAGTATGACTTACTTTCTTCTGTGGAACTCAAAAGATGATGTTTAGCAGAATGTACATGCTGTTCTTTTCCATACAATTAAAGTAAATAGTGACCAAAGAGCTGATGTACAGTTGTTTGTCCATTACCGTTGTAAATATGAGCAAAGAAGGCTGTGAAAAATGTGTCTTAATTGTTTATCCTTTTGAGCGTTCATTCAAAATATTCACAAAAATCTATCATCTAATGAATATCTAAAGATTGATAAAAAAAAACAAACAAAAAAAAAAAACAATCTGTTTGTCAAATGTACACTGGAAGCCAAAAGTTTGGAATAATGTACAGATTTTGCTCTTATGGCAAGAAATTGGTACTTTTATGCACCAAAGTTGCATTCAACTGATCACAATGTATAGTCAGGACATTAATAACCTGAAAGATTACTATCACAATTTGAAAAATAAATTCAGAACTTCTTAAACTACTTCAAAGTGTTCTCATCATAAAATCCTCCACATGCAGCAATGACAGTTTTGCAGATGCTTGGTATTCTAGCTGTCAGTTTGTCCAGATACTCAGGTGACCTTTCACCCCACACTTCCTGTAGCACTCACCATAGATGTGACTGTCTTGTCAGGAACTTCTCACACACCTTACAGTCTAGCTGATCCCACAAAAGCTCAATGGGGTTAAGATCCATAACACTCTTTTCCAATTATCTGTAGTCCAATGTCTGTGTTTCTTTGCCCACTCTAGCCTTTATTTTTGTTTTTCTGTTTCAAAAGTGGCTTCTTCTTTGCAATTCTTCCCATAAGTCCTGCACCTCTGAGTCTTCTCTTCACTGTTTTACATGAAACTGGTGTTGAGCGGGTAGAATTAAATGAAGCTGTCAGCTGAGGACACGTGAGGGGTCTATTTCTCAAACTAGACTCTGATGTACTTATCCTCTTGTTTAGTTGTACATTTGGCCTTCCACATCTCTTTCTGTCCCTGTTAGAGGCAGTTGTCCTTTGTCTTTGAAGACTTTAGTGTACACCTTTGTATGAAATCTTTAGTTTTATTTATTTTTTTGGCAATTTCAAGCATCGTATAGCCTTTATTCCTCAAAACAATGATTGACTGACAAGTTTCTTTTTTTTTTTTGACCTAATATTGACCTTAACAGATGCCAGTATATTTATTGCATGCTGTAGCAACTCAAAAACAAACACAAAGACAATGTTAAGCTTCATTTAACAATCCAAATAGCTTTCAGCTGTGTTTGATATAATGGCAAGTGATTTTCTAGTACCAAATGATCAATTTAGCATGATTACTCAAGGATAAGGTGTTGGAGTGATGGCTGCTGGAAATGCACCCTGTCTAGATTTGATCAAAATGACTTTTTTGAAATAGTGATGGTGCTGTGTTTACATCAATAATGTCCTGACTATAATTCGTGATTAGTCAAATGCCACTTTAGTAAACTGAAGTACCAATTTTCTTCCTTAACAGAAAAATCTGTCCATTATTCCAAACGTTTGGCTGTCAGTGTATGTGTGGCACAATTATTGGTACTCTTTTACACAATACTTTGTGAAACCTCCCTTTGCCAAGATAACAGCTCTGAGTCTTCTCCTATAATGCTGAATGAGGTTGGAGAAGACATGGCAAGTGATCCGGCCACAGAACTCGGTCCCATTTAAAGTTCCAGTAGTGTCTGGCAAACTGAAGATGCTTGAGTTTGTTGTTTGATGAGAGCAGAGGCTTTTTTTCTTGAAACCCTCCTAAGCAACTTGTGGTGATGTAGGTGACTTCTGATTGTAGTTTTGGAGACTTTCTGACACCAAGACCCAACTTATTTCTGCAATTCTCCAGCTGTGATGCTTGGGAGTATTTTTGTCCACTTGAACCATCCTCCTCACCATCCGTAATTATTGCCCTGATGGTGGAAATGGGTATTTTCAATGCTTTGGCTCATTCTTCTAGCTACTTCCCATTTTGTGAAGCTCAACAAGCTTTTACCGCACATCATAACTTGATTCTTTAGTATTGTCCAGTGCGTTACCTCGTATTTAAAACCATGTGAAACAGGAAGGCATGGCTGATCAATTTAATGTTCCTAGTCACCCAGGTGTACTATATTTTTTTAAATATGAATGGGAATATACTTCAGATATATTTTACTCATTTTCTAGGGGTGCCAATAATTGTGGCAAACATGTTTAGGAGAGATTAACACTCACACACTTCAATTAGATTACTTCAATTAAAGGTTAGATTCTTAGAATATTTTGAATGAAATATCAAAGTATAAACAATAAAGACATATTCTTCACAGCCTTCTTTGCTCATATTTACCAAGGGTGGCAATATGTTTGTCCACAAATGTACATCACATTTATAATCTATATCATGCATGGCATAATTTGTTACTGTGACCGAAGATCTTGTAAAACATGCAAATAATCATGTTAATCAATGTTTTCCTTCCTCAGCTGGAGACTAAATAACCCCAGCAGCCTCAAATACTCCAGCAGGCCTAATTATAGTCCTGACATTTACTACCGAAAACAATCCCTCTTATTCTTCATCTGCATTTCCTTCTTTAAATTCAAATGGTTGTAAACTAAACTTTAAGAGGCAGTCTTGGGCACACAGCCAAGTGTTACCTGGAGTTGCTAACAGAGACTTTGCAAAATGTAATAAAAGTGTCGATGAAACAATAAATGAAATTGTTATCAGGAAAACATACTGTCTGTATACACTATGAACCCTAATGCTCAATATAATTGTTTGAAGTACGAAAAAATTTAATCATACAAATTAGTTCAAATAAATTAACCTTGATGAGTATTTCAAACTTTCTCTTTCTTTTGAGTTTATGAAACTGACACCTTTTAATAACCTGTATTATTTTATTGGTTTGAGCTCAATGAACTTGTCTCTTTAAATTTACAGGAACTTAAATTGACCTGAAACTGGGCATAGGTTCTCGAAGTATTTACGTTGAGCTTATATGGAAATGTGAAGTTCAGCCAGAGCGCCATTAAAATATATAAATGAGCTTACTCAATATGTCAAGTTAAGAGCAATTAACATGCATGTGTAGTACAAAATCAAAATCTGAAAGTCCTATTTACTTACATTTTGTAGTTTTATTAACTTAAATTTTATGTAACGGATTGGCTCAAATATTTTGAGTTCTGCTAACTTATTCGGGTTTACAGTTGTACATTGTGTCTTTTAACTGCTGTATTACAGTTTAGAGTTCACACCCCCACACACCTAACCTAAAATCATGTAACACCTGTTATTCAGTATGACATATCATACTATGTACAATATTCAACCATTTGAAATCAATTATTCCCATCGGCAATAACCACACATGAATGAACTGTTCTGTTAATCAGCAAAATGAATATGTCATTTTTTTCCTCCTCTTTAAGAGACACAATCAGTCTATTAATTTTGCACTTCACCCAAGACCTACTCAAAGGGATTTATGTATTCTTTTGTCTTAATATTATTGTCACAGTAGAGGAATGTAAACACAATGTCAAGTGATTCAGAGACATCAAAGGCATAACCTGGCACGAATGCAAGATCAAAGCAGGGCCCACCGGCAGAAGCTTGGCCAGGGGCCAGTGCTCTCTAATGAGCTGAATTAACATGTATTAATTCTGACCTTGTGAGGAGCAGACAGATGTGTCTTATGAGAGAGAGTTCATCTCACTGTTCTTTGTTCAATAAACATATTTAAAGTGGACGGTCTCCCGTTGTGTCGAACTGGCTGCATGTGATTATTAAATACAGCCCTTAAATGAAAGAGACAGCTTCAGATTCACTGTTTTTTATGGTGAATTCTTTTGCTTTTTAAAATAAGTGCAGTATTTATTTTATTTTTAATTAAAAATATATTCATGAATTATTTTATGTAATGACTCAAAGTGATACATTTGAATAAACTGAATAAATATGAAGAGTTAACCACCACTTTAGGTCGACTGATTTGATAAGACAAGCGGCATTCCAAGACCGCATATATTATGCAACAGCACTGGAACATTTCACTGTTTAAATGTCTCCGCTTTGTCATGCACAATGAGCCACGTGATAAGATGCGAGGATTGACGGTCTCAGAAGCGGAGGCAACTGAGACATGTCCTCCGCCACCTGGATTGAGGTGAGCAACCGCACCACCACAAGGACCTACTAAGTAGTGGGATTTGGGCATTCCAAATTGGGAGAAAAAGGGAATAAAAAAAGAAAAGAAATAGAAGCAAATACTTCTTAGCAATAAGCATGCTAATGTGTGCTAATTCTAGTTAAATGTTAGCTAATTAGCATAAATCAATAATATGAAATCACTTTAAAGCTACTTAACTGGGTCATTTAAAAATAACTTTATTCCATTATGTTGAAATTACATGTGCTAATCCAAGAGGAAAAAATGTGTTGATGTAACGTAATTGATTCATGTGGAACCGATGTACATGATTAAATCATGTAAATTAAAAGCGTTTTTTAGTGTGTACTCTCTGCTTGATCCTGCTTTGTTTTCTTTTGGAACTGCACTGAAAAATTGTTGGTTTAACTTAATTCAATTGTGGACATTGATTCCACACAATGAAATTGAGTTTCTTTGAAATGAAATTAAAATGGAGGCTTTACTCAAAAACTTAATGTAGCAAAAACCTAAATGAATGGAGTTAATACAACTTAAATTGGATCTGTTCGAATAACTCTTTGGAAACTTGCAGCTTGCTGCTACAAACAACAAACACATTAGCATATTATAAACTGTATATGTTTTGTACTGTATAACAAATATAGTGTTGCTGAGATTTTACAGATCCAGAAGTTTTTGCTTCATGAGAAAAGCAATACACACTGAACTTTCAGTATAATGTAAATTGGGTTGTCATCTGTCCCATAAAATATGGGATTGTTCGTATATATATATATATATATATATATATATATATATATATATATATATATATATATTTAAATATTTATCATAAAAAATATCAAATGTCAAATGTCAAAGTAAAATTATAAACACATGAAAGATAAAAAAATATTTATTACATATTTAAACAACAAAAATAAACATCAAATCCAGAAAGTTCTTTTCAACTAAGAATTGAATTTCAACTTAATTGTAAACTGCTAAAGCAATGAAGTGAACCACAATTAAATAATGTCTGAGCTCATAAGGTAAACACAGAATCCTGCTGTGCCCGCAACTCCAGCGGAGTTAACAAGCACTTTTCCAAGAATTGACTTGGAGAAAACAAGCTTGGGAGAATAATCACAGATATCCTGGCTCCAGCCAATCTCTCTAACAGGCCAGTCATATTAAAGTCACTCACCCTGGCACGCTGTTGGTCGCATTGCATGCGTGCTTGTGTGTTTGTGGGTGTATGGAGAATAGGCCTGCGCATCAGAGTCCTATCCTTAAGGAGCCAGGCCTTTTTTGTGTCTGACAACTCATTACCTTTAATTTGGTTGATGGGTCTAGAGCTAAGGGTACACACAGACACACGGGGCCCCAGAGAGCATTGCAGGGCCCGGGATGATGCAAGGCATATTTCTTGCTTCTCTAATGACTGCCGAGCAAAATAAAATATAAGCTTTAGTGTGTATCTGTGTGTGTGTGTGTGTGTGTGTGTGACTGACAGGCCTGTGCCTCACCTGAGGGCATAGAGGGAAATGAGCACTCAACGTGTGTCAACCTGTCCCGTATTAAATCATATGGGAACTAACACACACTGTAAGGCATGATTAAGCAATTAGTGAAAATGATGGATTGAATATCCTCATACTTGACTTGATTGACTATCACTGGGTGTGTGAGGGAGGTTGTTCAACTTGCTGGATGGAGATGACCTGAATCTTATCATCGCACATAATTGCAGTGCGATATATTAGTGTACACACAGACACATTAATGATTACACCAGGGGAGGCAGGAAGGCTAAGTATTTTAGGACTGTTGAGGACAACTAAGCATTGGTGGGTCTAAGTTCACCATGGTCAAGATGAATTCTGAGGCACAACTGTTTGAATGTAAATTCAAACATGCAGAGCTGATTTACATCGATGGGGATTTTATGCTTTTTAACAGATTTGAGGATTTCAGGGCCATTATTTACCTCGAAAGTGAGGGAGTCTGAATCATTTAGTTTATTTGAACAGTTTGTTCAATGCACTGGTAAAAAATTAATCTCATGGTCACTGATATTCAAGCATGACATATTGCATGCTATAAAGCGTTCCAATAAAGTCAAACATACACTCACTGACCACTTTATTAGGTACACCTGTACAACTACTTATTCATGCAATTATCTAATCAGCCAATCGTGTGGCAGCAGTGCAGATAATATCACGCAGATACGGGTCAGGAGCTACAGTTAATGTTCACATTAACCATCAGAATGGGGAAAAAAATATGATCTTTTGGATTTCGACCATGGCATAATTGTTGGTGCCAGACGGGCTGGTTTGAGTATTTGTGTAACTGCTGATCTCCTGGGATTTTTACACACAACAGTCTCTAAAACGTACTCTGAATGGTGCCAAAAACTAAAAAGAGCGGCAGTTCTGGGATAGAAACACCTTGTTAATGAGAGAGGTCAACAGAGAATGACCAGACTGGTTCGAGCTGACAAAAAGTCTACGGTAACTCAGATAAACACTCTGTACAATTGTAGTGAGCAGAATAGCATCTCAGAATGAACAACACATCGAACCTTAATGCGGAGGGGCTACAACAGTAGTAGACCACGTCGGGTTCCACTTCTGTCAGCCAAGATCAGAATGCTGAGGCTGTAGTGAGCTCAGGCTCACCAAAACTGGACAGACTGACAAAACATAGCTTGGTCTGATTAATCTCGGTTTCTGCTGGTCTTCTGCTGTTGTAGCCCATTTTTATAATTATATTGTGAATATAGACACCACTGAAGGGCGTTGTTAGGCATAAATTGAAGCTATACAAAGTTATACAAATGCAGGAATCTCCTGACTAGTGTTGTCACGGTACCACAATTTCAGTAGTCGGTACCGATACCAGTGAAATTTCACAGATCTCGATACCAATTTCGATACCTCAGCATAAATATGCTAAAATGACAATGTGCTATTGAACACACCTGTTTAGCCGATTTAAAAAGTTACATACTGTAAATAATACATTCAAGAAATCCATGTTTCCTTCATGTGTTTCTCAATCATGGACGCATTGCTTAAGTGTTTGTATGTGGCGCCCTACTGAAATCTGTTTTATTTTTTACCAAATCATGTTTTATATTTCATACTGTGCTTTGGTACCAGATTGAGTACCGACACAGTACTACCAGTACTGCAGAAACACTGGAATCGTTCCATCTTTTTTTATTTTAGTATTGACTTGGTACCGAAGTACTAAGACTTTTGACAACACTACTCCTGACCTCTTGTTCTTTTATTTCTGTTGTTGACGTGTACTGTACATCCACTGTTGTTGTTTCCAAATTCATCTCCTGTTGTTTATCGATGATTACATCTTCTAGCGCTTCTTTGTGAGACCAATGGCTCAAATGGGAGTGTTGCCACCTTGTGGACCCAAATATTTCCAGGCGCATGCACATTCTGAACGTTCAAAGACACACGGTTCGATAAATCAGGCTGCGCCTGTTGTCAAGTGTGAACTTGTTGTGCTATACTCTATTGTCCTGGCATTAATAAAAAGACAATCTCAACACTTCTGCAATGTGGTTTTAATAAGCTGCTGAGGGAGTGACAGTAAATTTGGCATCTATCTATCTTTCTTTCTTCTGACTGCCATACTCTATCACCCTCTATTTTTCCCCCTCTTTTAGTAAGTCATATAATAGCAGATGTTTTCTTTTGCTGGAGCAAATGACAAGCAGTGTTGTGTAGGATCCTCAAAAATGGGAATGAACTACAAAGTACTACTGACTTCACTAAAATCGTTTTCAGATTACTTTACTGAGTACAGTAACTAATTATTTTCTACTCTGATTACACCCAATACTTATAGCAACGCAAAAATAATATTTGGTTCCCCATTTACCTCTATATTCAACCGTTCAGTTCAGACTCATTACATGTTGAACTTGTCTGAAAGAGTCAGTGGTTGCGTCCAAAAGCTAAGAGAGCGGACTCACTGCCCAGTCAGTCAATGACTTCACAGACAAAGTTTTGTGTATGAAGATATCTCATTAGGGAACTAGTTTCAGAAAGCATTCCAAGGCACCATCATGTCATGTCTAATGATCTAAACCATTTTAAGTGAGCTTTAGAGATAACCAGCAAATATTCCGTAACTACAATGCTTAAATCTTTGGAGAACATTGAGTTACAAATTCAAAAATGGAAAAACTGGACATTTCTAAATGAATATATTTCTTTCAACAGCTTCTTTGGAAGCCAATTTTATTAGTTGAAACAACCAGCGAAACCCATACGCTATCCTGTCTTTAAAAACAGACCTCTCGATTGACAGGTTAGTCAAACATTATATTTGAGATTTGGACATGCCTTGATGCCTTTCTGCCTCTGCATGAAGCCTGTGAAGGCAACATTTTCCAGCCTTTGGCCACAGCCAGTGAGTTGTTGACCTGAAAACCACTCATGAACGAATTGTTTGTTACCGGTTCAACTGATTCATTGAAAAGATCTGACTCAAAAGAACGATTCGCTGACAAATCAGACTTCGCTATAGAGCGCAACAGTCTGGTTCCGGAAGTAAAAATCTATTTGTTTTTTCCATAGACAAATAGATTTTAAACGATCACTTATAAACCTTTAAAGACAGACCCAGCTTGAACTCTGTGGTTGTTCATCAATGGTATATTCCTTGTTTATTCCTTTAAGAAACTTTATTTCTTAAAAATCATGTTTAATAATGGAACTGGTGAACAAATACACTAATCATGGTGCAGCAGAGAGAGATCCACCAGTCAGAGAACAGCAACAAAGCCTGCCAAACAATTCCAGAAGCAAGCGCCTACTTCCATGGCTGTGTTCCACTTCAAAATCACTAAATAAATCCACAAATGGACCCTTTTCACACATCCGCGTTTGTGAAGTGGAAGTCGTCTTAGTTGGATAAACTTGAATGATGGTGAATGGGGGACCAAAGCTAATTAAATATGTTCTTACCCATTTGCTCCAACAGCAAAAGAAAAAATCAATGACTACACTTTAACAGTTTTGCACAAGAATATAAAAATATAGAGCGCAGGATAACAGCAGTAAGAAGAGATAAACAGGACACATTTTCTGTCACTCCCTCTGCAGCTGTATTAGAAGCCTCATCGCAGCTATGGTAACTGATTTTTAAAAAGTATTCCACGTTTGTGAAAGTGGATGGACAAGAATTTTTTATGGTCCAAAAAGCATATTTAGTCAGCATCAGCGTAATCAACGTATCGATACGTTTGTGTGAAAAACAAATCGCCAATTAAAATGTTTTTAACTTTAACTCAGTGTTTCCGCCAGCTCTCTGTAACTATTTGAATTGACCTAACTCTCGCGTGAAGTATGTTCCTCTGTGGTAAACAGAGCGGAACTTCTGAATTCTCGCATGAACGCACCAACATGATGACGTCACATGACAGTGACGTGAGGCATTTAGTGGAGGCATTTTACAGGAAGCGATTTTTTAAGTTAATAAAGCTTTAATAGCGATTCTTTTTTCACACAAACGTATAGATTCACTTGAGAAGACATTACTTGATCAGTGGGAGTCGTGTGGATTACTTTGCTGACTATAGCCTAGTTTCCATCCACCTTTCGCACTATTTTGTTATCGACAAAGTGAAAATGCAGAAAATAAAATTGCGACATGTGCCGCCTTCTGCCCGTTTCCATTCAAATGGCCTTTTATCGATAAAAAGGGTGTGCGTGATGACGTCATGCCTAAATACACAGTTTTGGTTTAGCGCAAAATAAATCTGCCCTGAAGCCGTTTCCATTCAGAAATTAGTGTTTATCGCTAATTCACCTCCCATATGTCCCTAATTTTTTTCCTCCGAAGTCTTTGTAAAATGGGGAGATTATTGAGACATTTAATTGAAATTAGTCAGCTTAATGTCATTTTAATTAACAAATAAAAGCAATCAGAAGAGGAATTGCAATCAAACGTGACCTTCTGATAGGACTGTAATATTGGTCTTGATGTTGTGCATATCACAGGTTGGCACCTGTTCCGACCCAAAAGCAGATTGTCATGGCCCTGTTCAAACTGACAACCTGCACCAAGTAGTGGCGGAAACTTTCTGTCTCAGTATAAGGACCATCGATCGATGTGTATATGCTGTGTGCACAGCTATTAAAGAAAAAAAAAATGATGCGGTGTGATATCAGGGTTTACATATATGATACATTCCTGACATTAAATATTTTGAACAATCATCTAATCTAAAGCATCGCCATCACAACTGCATTATGTCCCGCATATTTCTCCAGCAACTTTTAATGACCAACTGAACTGGATTATCATCTAAAATGTATTTTAGCTTCATAATGCAAAATTATATTTTCTGAAGAAGCAGTAAATGTGATCCGAGGTAAAGATGGTAAGAATTAAAACATTTAAAGTTTTAAAATGTTCAAAAGCTTGTTTTCTGAAAGTGAACTCATTGGACAAATAGTTCTGAAAGTTTATAGTCTTGAAAAAACATGTTGAGAACGTCATTCAGCTGAATGTTTTCATCTACAGAACAGGGTAAGGCTAATTTAAGTTTGTGTAAAGAAAAGGCATATATAGGTCTAAAAATATATATAGTTTTGGTTTGGTCATTTATTTTATATAGACAATTTTGCCTGCATTTTTTCAAAAATAAAACTAAACAATAATTTAATAGAATTGGGTTGTAAGTATAATGTAAAAGTATAGTGTACCTAGCGTTGTGTATTTATTCTTAATTTAAAACATCTTTATGCACATAAATTATATGTTTTATGTTTTGTGGGCTAACTCCGTGACTGCCGTCTATTATTTTGAATGGTGTGGAAAAGCAACTTTAATAAATAAACGGATGGATACTGCGATTAAATAAATTAGTGGCCATTCAGTTGTTCAATGTGCACGAGATAATTGTGTTGCACTCCTGGAAGTGTCATGTTTGCAGCCGTAAAGTTCAATCCATAATCATGCACAAGAAATTGTCTTTCAATACTGTCGTCATGATTAACACAGGCTAATGATTGGGGCAAACTCTGTCATGTGATACTACAATTTTGCGTTAATGCCGATTTTATCAACAAATAGTGTTTCCAAACAACTTTTTCGTGACATTTGATGTATCGACATAGATTTTATGCTCTTGAATTAAACTGAAAAATATTATGTCGACATTTGTGACATTTTAGCGATAATGTGCGTTTCCATCAGCTTTATTTTGATGCGCTAAAACATTTTTCGCATGTCCATTCACTGACTTTCCTAAAAATCTTAAATCCTGTTCTGATGAAGAAAGAAAGTCATATACATATTGAATGGCCCGAGGGTGAGAAATTTATCAGCAAATTTTCATTTTTGGGTGAACTAGTCCTTTAAGTAAACAGTGTCGTACATTTATCTTTTTGTCTGATTTACAGATATTGTATTTTTGTACTGTTCACTTCGTGATTCACCTCGGAGCTGGTTAGGTTCATGGCTTAAAACTCTTTTATGAAGAATTGTATTAAAAGCAACTGGAAAAAAAACCCAGACGGCTAAAATATGGGCGGGGTCTGTTGCGCTAGACACGGCGCGACTTCCCCTCAGGAATACGCGGTCTGTCAGGGGTGACAGGACAGCTCCACCCGGTTTCACTGTTGGGAGGGGGAAGCGAAAGGGACCGTTCTTGGCATCTCTCCCCGTTTCTAAAGTCCATATAAAGCAGAGGACTCTACCTTGTGTATTTTCCACTAATTGAAAAGACTAATGAGCTCCCAGGAGCTCCATCCTATTACCTCTCATTTAATTACAGCGCCAGCAGCTAGCCAAACCACAAATAAAGACGAGACGTGAGAAAGCGAGAGTGAAAGATTGGGTCTGACCTGCTTTTGTCGTTGTTTTGGGACTTTACATTCCAGGAAGGAACAGATGTCTATTATTATTTAATTTTTTTCCTAACCGTGTTTATTTTTGGCAGAATATTTTGTTACTCTGTCTCAGCTGTTTACTTTCCAGTGCGGTTTGCCTAAATTCTACCTATTAAAGATTTAACTCCAATTCCGCTCAAATATCAGTGGGGTTACTCGGTACTTAAAATGAGCTTACACATCCTGCAGCTAACTATGTTATCGTTTTATAAAATTGTACTCTATAACAAGGGGTTTCAAATGTTTAGACGCGAAAGATCCGCTAAATATGTTGCAGGGGACACTTTCCTAAAATATATAAATATATCGGTATAGGCCTATTATAAAGACATGTTCATTTAAATAATTTGCAATATTAAATTATTTTAAAAAGCTTTTATATTATCATTGTTATAAAACCAAAATAAATAATATAATAAAGCCCAAATAAATTCAAAAATAACCTAGAAAATATTTACATTAATAGCATATCTCGTTTCTGCCCACTATTAAGCTGCATTAGAGCACCTATTGCCTACTGTTAGATGTATATAAACTCAAAAGAGAAAAAAAATCTGCTGAAAATATTTTGTATTTTACAATAAAATTGTTCCAAAGCAGCTTTACAGAAATAATACAGTAAGCAAGGCAAAAATGGCAAAGATAAACACACTAGAATGTTTCAACACAATATCAACTATTCTATCCGAAAGCAAGATAAACACAAAACACACCATAAGAAAAGAAAAATCTTAAAATTTGTTATTATTGTTACTGTTGAAGATGGTGACTGTCAATAGAATAAAATAGAATACGAGATTTTTTGATGAACATTTTTTATGCTTTTAACACAAGAATATAGAGGGCTCATATTGCAATGACTTTGTAATAACTTATTGCAATGATATTGTAATATTGTAATGATTTCATATTTAAGAATATAAAAATACACACATTTGCAATCCACTTTTTTAATGACTTTTCCAGTTTTTCATGAATACTGTAAGTAATAATAAGTATTATTGCACTCACAAAGACCCATTTTTAGCTGATCAAAATATTTTAGTTCACCTTGAAATATTTCAATTAACAATACATTTCCTAAACCTTTTCAGGCCCTAATTCTGGCAATCCTGGAACTTTCTCAGCAAGACAAACTCTGGGATAATGTATAAGAAATGCATAAACAAACTGTTTAATTAATAAATGTAACACCAGGAAGACAATGCCATCCTTTTTTAGAAACAATTTACAAGTTTTATTTATCAAGTTCACACACTACAAAACTGGGGTGGGGTGGGGGGTCATTGCAAAGAGGTCTAATAAATCGCCAATACTAGGAATTAAGCTCCAAAACTACCATTAATACAGGCAAGCGTGAAGTTTTTTGTTCCTTCTCGTCTTTTAAAAGTAGTTTTTAATACATGTATTCTTTACACAAGTTTACTGAATAAATGCATCAAATAAGAAACCAGTTCCAAAGTAGACATTACAAAAAATACATTGTTTTATACAGACACAGAAAAGCACATGATCAAATATTGACCAATAATATTTATTTCCTTTTCACTTATCAAAAAAGTTAACCTGACATCTATTTCTCCAAAAGGTAAAAAGCAATATACAGCATTATTTAAAAAGAGATTAAGAGAGAATTGCTTCAGAAGAGTCAGTCAGCTGATCTGGTTACCAAAGAGAGCGGCTGAGACTGGAACAAAGCGTGATGGGACTGTAGGGCGGCATGATGGAACGGGGAGGGTGGGGACAACAGCGAAGCATGCAAGGAAGCGAAGGGGAATGGCCGTGAAAGAAGGGGCGGAGTTGACTGATGGGCCGAGGAGCTAATAGGTCGCGAGATGCTAGGCTGGGAGGAGGAGGATGCTGATGATGTAGATGAGGATATAGAGGAGGGTTTGGAGGGAAGAGAATAATGAGGGTGGTGGTGGCGGTCAGGTTTGGTAGTGAGTGACAGCGGTTGAGCCTGCTCTGAATGAGTGGGGGCGGGAGCAGCGGGCGAGGCCAGGGCCGCAGAGGGCGTGGCTGGAGAGTCCAGCATGCTGCCGTGGGAGGAGGCCGGGCTGTCAATCATTTGCTCCTGAGGGAGGTACACACACGGCTTCTTATTCCGTGGTGAGAAATCTAAGAGGGAACAGAAAGTCGACAATATGAATATCGAAATAGTTTTGGCGCTTTGTCTTAATGTAATGGGAGCCAATGAATGATAAAACAACAACAAAGATAAGATCAGAGTCTTTCAGGGGGTTTTCCTTAAAGACCTGCTATTCTATGCAATGACATCATGATACAAAAACCTACTCTGGAACAAAAATAAATTATTTTTTAAAATCATTTAAAAATTAAATTATATTTCTTTCTTGTTCATTGTTACAAGTCATAACTCAGCACCTCACATTTCTCCTTCACAATGATTCGTTATGGGGCCATAATTCAAGTGTTCTACATAAATACACTCACCTAAAGGATTATTAGGAACACCTGTTCAATTTATCATTAATGCAATTATCTAATCAACCAATCACATGGCAGTTGCTTCAATGCATTTAGGGGTGTGGTCCTGGTCAAGACAATCTCCTGAACTCCAAACTGAATGTCAGAATGGGAAAGAAAGATGATTTAAGCAATTTTGAGCGTGGCATGGTTGTTGGTGCCAGACCGGCCGGACTGAGTATTTCACAATCTGCTCAGTTACTGGGATTTTCACACACACAACCATTTCTAGGGTTTACAAAGAATGGTGTGAAAAGGGAAAAACATCCAGTATGCGGCAGTCCTGTGGGCGAAAATGCCTTGTTGATGCTAGAGGTCAGAGGAGAATGGGCCGACTGATTCAAGCTGATAGAAGAGCAACTTTGCCTGAAATAACCACTCGTTACAACCGAGGTATGCAGCAAAGCATTTGTGAAGCCACAACACGCACAACCTTGAGGCGGATGGGCTACAACAGCAGAAGACCCCACCGGTACCACTCATCTCCACTACAAATAGGAAAAAGAGGCTACAATTTGCAAGAGCTCACCAAAATTGGACAGTTGAAGACTGGAAAAATGTTGCCTGGTCTGATGAGTCTCGATTTCTGTTGAGACATTCAGATGGTAGAGTCAGAATTTGGCGTAAACAGAATGAGAACATGGATCCATCATGCCTTGTTACCACTGTGCAGGCTGGTGGTGGTGGTGTAATGGTGTGGGGGATGTTTTCTTGGCACACTTTAGGCCCCTTAGTGCCAATTGGGCATCGTTTAAATGCCACGGCCTACCTGAGCATTGTTTCTGACCATGTCCATCCCTTTATGGCCACCATGTACCCATCCTCTGATGGCTACTTCCAGCAGGATAATGCACCATGTCACAAAGCTCGAATCATTTCTAATTGGTTTCTTGAACATGACAATGAGTTCACTGTACTAAAATGGCCCCCACAGTCACCAGATCTCAACCCAGTAGAGCATCTTTGGGATGTGGTGGAACGGGAGCTTCATGCCCTGGATGTGCATCCCACAAATCTCCATCAACTGCAAGATGCTATCCTATCAATATGGGCCAACATTTCTAAAGAATGCTTTCAGCACCTTGTTGAATCAATGCCAGGTAGAATTAAGGCAGTTCTGAAGGCGAAAGGGGGTCAAACACAGTATTAGTATGGTGTTCCTAATAATCATTTAGGTGAGTGTACATTAGAAATAAGCAGAACCCTATTATACACTTACAAGTAATTAAATTAATTGAAAGTCAGAAACTGTAATATGATTACAAGAATTTAAAATGTAATGCATTAAACTACTTTTTGACAAAAAAAGTATTTAGATTACAGTAACTTATTATTTTGTAAATGGATTACACCCAACACTGTAATTACACAGTGGGTCAATTACACAAAACATGTCCAGGTTACATTTCAACCCAAAATCTAGAGGAAGAAATATTTTGCATAAATAATTTATTTTTATTTTTATTATTGTTCAATTGTTTTGTTAAATGTTTACATTATTTGCATTACAATTAAGCACATTTCCACCAAATTCTCATTACCGTAATGCATCTAGACATCTTTTGGTTGAGTTTTTTTGTAATTCCCAGTCTTCTAAATGTTGGTTCTCTTTACTGTAATACAGTATTGGTTTTTTTTTTTTTTTCAGTATTAGTTTAAAGGTTATGGTAATTATATTAAAATCATTATATTCTCTTTTTTTCTAGTCATTATTTGTTGCATTACGGATGCTTTGGCAATATTGTACGTAAACACAAACATGCCAATAAAGTACTTTGAATTTGTGTTAGTTTTGTTTTTTTATTGATCCAAAACACACTAAAATAGTCATAAATTCAAGGTACAACAAATATTACCATCATTCTAGAAAAATATCATTTCTTCCATCTTTCTTTTGGGGTTAAATATCTCCTTGACATGTTCTTGAACTGTTTCATGATATAATACTGATCACAAAATGGAAATGGCATCAATGTGAACTCGTCGACATCACAGTATTCAAATGAAATGCAAAGACGCTGGTCTTGGATATGACCACAATGAAGAGTGGGCTGTATTCTAGAAAGTTTAGCCACTGACTGTCTAAAGATGAGGTCACACTAGATTTTAAGCATGCAACACTATTTTAGAATATGGACAAATTATGATGTCATGCTCTAAAGCATCCGTTTTGAAATGAATCAATAATTTGAATGTTTAAATTATTTACATTTGTGTGTATTGTTTACTGTACATTGTATATTATTATTGTGTTGTATAAATCTGATGTTTATTGTAATTGGTATATGTCTCGTCACTGTCATGACTGCTATGTTGCTCGGAACTGCACACAAGACTTTCACCCACTGCTGCACTTGTGTTTATGGTCGTGTGACAATAAAGTGATTTGATTTGATTTGGAATTAAAAATTGCTAGAAATGTAAATGTTCAAACATTCTACTACACTTTCCCGCAACACTGCAAACCACGAAGTTTGTTATTTGTATTGTGCCAAGAGGTAAATCTGTGGTGTTTAAATCATCTTTATTACATGACTTTTATGAGTACTCTATTCTGATTGGTCAATCACACCATCCAGCGGTCTGATAATTCTGAATAAATGCCGCAAGTAATTATTTTGCAAGTAGACTTGTAATAAGCTGGATAATGAGTAGTCAGACGGTCATTCTTACAATATAAACACCAACTCCAACACAAACCAGAGGTAGAATTCTGCTGTTTCTGAAGACTCCTCAGTTTCCTTCTCACGTAATGTAATTTAAACTCAAATCATTTACATTTACATACAGACGCTTTTATCCAAAGAGACTTACAGTGCAATTGTTACAGGGACAATCCCCCCAGAACAACCTGGAGTTAAGTGCCTTGCTCAAGGACACAATGGTGGTGGCCGTGGAGTTAGAACCTCTGACCTTCTGATTAACAGCCCTGTGCTTTAACCACTGCGCCACCACCACTCCATTAATCAACATTTAGTGTCCATTTATTTATTTATTTTGCAAGTAGTCTTGTAATAAGCTGGATAATGCCTCAGTCTCCTTCTCACATATCGTAATTTCAACTCAGTCATTATGGCAAACGAACCCCCTTCAGGGTAATACAAGAATACGTCAGAGTACTAATCATCCTTTCTAGGTTTATTTTGTGATAATGACCAGCTGAATGTAGAGTATCCTTACAATCATATCGCTAAACAAATTCAGCTAACTTTGGTAAGCAGCGAAAGAGGAAACTCCTATGTATATGCTTGCGCTGCCGCATTTGTATGAATATGAATGGAGGTGATCGGAGCTCAAAGTCTAGTGTGATCGCCCCTCAAGCCTGCAGACATACCTGCCTGTGCTAGCACTGGAGTTCATAAGCTGCAAGTTGCGAAGCAAGGAGGAGAGAGCGGGGTTAGATACGGACATGGCGAGACAGAAAGGTTGAATGTGTGTGTGTGTGTGTGTGTCCGTGTGTGTCCGTGTGTGTGTGTGTCCGTCCTCACCCTCTGGTGTTGAGTCTGTCTTATTATCTCTCTTCCTCTTCTTCCGCTTGCCCTGGAGAGCAAAAATACAGAGACAGCGAGAGAATAACAGATGACGAGAGACATGGAAAGACAGATAGAGTCAGAAATAGAGAAGACAAAAAATACAGTAAGGACGAGTGTAGAACAAATTGTATTTTTTGTTAATTAAAAGCAGTGCAATTAGGCAATGTGAAGGAGGTATTAAATGTGAGTGTGTGGCTGTGAGACTCACGTAGTTATCTCGGGCAGACCAGCCAGGGTAGAGTTGAGAGTGCAGCTGCCTCTCTTTCCTGGCCAGATCATAGTATTTGGCCTGCTCCTCTCGAGTTAGAGAATGCCACTGCAAACCCAAACACCACAGTCAGCCAAAGGGTGAACACACTCACATATATACTGCACATAGAGATACTGCTTTCACTAGCAAAACAGTCACTGAATTTACACACAACACACATACCTTGACTGCCCACCCAAGTATAGTATACATGCAACATACATGCAAAAAGAGTTGTCAGACCAGACTCTAAAACACAGGCCCCGTTCACAACTGGTCTCAAGAGACACAAGGTAAGATGAGATGTAATTGGGTCATAAACGGCCTATTTGCTCACCCTGCGGCCTAAGATCTGGTTGATGGCAGCGCTTTCTTTCAGCGTGCATTCGGCCACAACTTTAGCCCTCATCTCTTTCATATAAAGCATGAATGCATTCAGAGGCTTCTTTATGTGAGGCTTCTTCTCCTCTTCCTTCTTAGTCTGGCATGGCGACTTCCTGTTTACATACACACAACAGGTGGGTTAGACTTTGACAATGAGAAAGACGGGGTATGTTTACCATGGTGATAAGTTGCTAGACAAAGCACAATGATAAAACTTTTTTCTTTTTATCCAGACTATTAGTGTCACAGGAGGTGAGACTGTCATGCTAATGTTATTAGCTGCTTGCTGAATGGAGCATCAATAAGGTGACTGCCTGGTAAGAAGCAATACGCCACATGAGGTTGTGCAGTACAGTGATTTTACTATGGCTTATTGCTATTAAACTAAACTGTAGCAACATCAATATGATAAAAAGACACCCTTGTATTAGCTGTGCTAAATACACAATATAGTAACAGCTATGATGCAAAACATACCTCCCTACCCTAAACCTTAAACCTAAACTTAAACAATAGTGATATAAAAGTCAAATGTGCAATTGCTGAAGCAACCACGTACTTTAGTGGTGCTTCTATGACACTTTCTGCTCACATGTCAGTGAGCTATCACGCAATTTGTTCGCACTTGAATGACCTGGCAAACGCAGTTGGTAATGTAATGCATACATTAAAAGTATCGTCTTACTGATAACTGATAATTGTTTTACACCCGTGATTTATGAAAAAGGTAATACAAGTCATTGCTGTAGTGGCAAAAATGCGAAAATGTAGGTATAGTTACGCTTCAGACTAAAGCCTGGCCCAAAAAAATTAAAAGTTGCATCCTCTAATATTTCGTTGGACTGCCTTTATCTTTGATTATGGCGTGCATTCGTTGTGGCATTGTTTGGACAACCTTATGCAACGTCACAACATTTATTTCCATCCAGAGCAGCGTTATATTTTGGCTGAGATCTTGTATTGTCCACGGGAGAGTCGAACCACTCTGTACAGTCTCCTCCAGCACATCCCAAAGACTTTCAATAGGGTTAAGGTTAGGACCCTGTGGTGGCCAATTCATGCATGAAAATGATTCCTCATGCTCCCTGAACCACTCTTTCACAATTTGAGCCTGAATAATCTTGGCGTTGTCATCCTGGAATATGCCCGTGCCATCAGGGAAGAAAAAATCCATTGATGGGATAACCTGGTCAATCAGTACATTCAGGTAGTCAGCTGACATTTTATTGCTGAATAAAGTTGCTGAGCCTAGACCTGATCAATTGAACCAATCCCAGATCATAACACTGCCTCCAGAGGCTTGTACAGTGGGCACCATGCATGACGCTTTATGTGCTTCCTTTCTTAGCCTGATGCACCCATCGCTTTGGAATAGGGTAACACTGGATTCATCAGACGACATGACCTTTTTCCATTGCTCCACAGTCCAATCTTTATGCTCCCTAGCAACCTTAAGTTGTTTTTTTCCGATTAAACTCACTAACAAGTGGCTTTCTTGTTGCCACACAGCTGTTTATGCCCAATCTTTTAAGTTCACGTTGCACTGTGTGGAACTGCTCTTACTTTCAAACATATTAAATCACTGCAGTAATGATCCAAACATAGGCTCTTAAGTATCTGTTCATTTAAATCCAAATAGTGACTTTTTGTTTTATTTTTGACCACGCGGTGCATTTGTATTATGTATTAATCTTTTTATGAAATAACTAATGGACTTGAGAATGTGCTACACAATGTAGCTAAATACACTCACTAAATACTTGCGCACCTTCTTGCTTAAATACAGAATTTAATTTTAGTGCAGTCACAGGTGTGCATATAGTGGTTATTTTACAACAGCTTTGAAAATTACTCCTCCAATCAGATTTTAGAGTCAGAACTAAAGTGCTGATACATTACATCTTGTACAACTTTACAGAAAGGTTGAGTGTTGTATGCGTGTGTACTTACATGTGAGCTGCTGGACTAAGATCTCCATTAGGTTCTTGTTTAATAGTTGGAGAGACGATGGCTGGGTGAGGAATTCCTGTCTGATGAAGACTGTGAGGATGATGAGGAACCATATGAGGGGAAAAGCGACTCGACACCAAACTACAAAGGGTGAAAGAGACAGAAAGAGAGAGCAGTTGACAAAGTGAAAGCGGTAAACTATCATTTTAACTTGACGCCACAGGAAAACTAAAATCTATATCCAAATCTTGAAGACCCCTCCACTCTTGAAGAATCTCTGGGCAGACTTGAACCTGAATTTCCAATAGGCACACAAAGGCTCAATGTCTCAAGTACATGTGTCCTAACATCTACGCCAAAGCTCCAACTAAGAACAACATTTACCATCAAGCACATTTACCTCCTTACACTCCAGCCCAAATGCTAATCCAGACTTAAACCTGGATTTCCAATATGAGCACCAAGGATCAATGTCTCTGGTCCATGTGTGCCAACCATTCCACCACAGCTCCAAATAAGAACAGCATTTACCAGCAAGCACTGTTACCTCCTTACACTCCAGCCCAAATGCTAGTCCAGATTTAAACCTGGATTACCCATATGAGCACAAAGGCTCAGTAGCTCTGGGCCATGTGTGCCAACCACTATGCAACAGCTCCAACAAAGAACAACATTTACCAGCAAGCAAAGTTACCTCCTTACACTCCAACCCATGTGCCAGTTCACACATCTTGACCTTTAACCCTTAAAGGTCCCTTAAACTCCCACAGAGATGCCCATGTTATTTCACATTTAGGCCTTTATGCTGCATCTAGACTTAAACACACTCTTATTTCTGTTCCTATGTCATATTCAGTCTAAATAAAGACCTACTCAAAAGCTCCTTTATCCGCTTCTGTTATAGGTATAAGTGCTGGTTGTGCAGTAACCTCGGTAATGTAACAGAGCATGACACCTGAGACCATGTACACCCCCCCCCCCCAAGCACACACGCCCTTTTCCAAAATCAATAGAAACCACTTCCTACAACGGACTGAATGGGACACCTTAGAGCTCTCAGCGCTTCTCGTGAGGTGAACGCACAATGAATCATTGTCATCATTGTGCACTGGAAAAAGTGAGCGACGCTCCCGCTCCCCCTTCTTCTCTGTTTCTTATTAAAGTCATTTTTTCCATAGAAAGACTGCCCACTGCTTGCTCAGGTATATAATAGCAGACTAGCAGGTAAAACCTCCTCACAGCTCAAAACCAGCCTGTTTTAGAGGTGAACGTAGAGATGACTTGAGACACAGACAGATATAGTATCATATCATAAAGGCTTTTTTGACTCTAGCATCGTGGTGGCAAGTTTTGCATGGGTAAGAACTCAGATTTTCTTCAAATATATTCTCCTACTGAATGGACCCTAACTATGAATAAGGTCTTCAGTAATAGGACAGAAAAGCATTGTCATTTTTAAAACAAAAAGGCCAAAGAAACAAGCATTGCTGGGCTTGTGCTTGCATTGTGTGTGCACTGTACTGACAATGGTTGTAAAGGTCTGCAAGAGGACAGAGTATTGATCACTATGAACTCTGTATGAATAATTCAACATTCTCTTACACACATAATAAGGGAAGCTCAGTACAGATTGTTTTTATATTTAATTCAGGGCTATCACTGAATTAAGATCTGTTCTTGACCAATTCAGATCTTAAGTGTGTATGATTGAACTCCAAATTGGGGTCAGTGCAAGGAGCTGTAAATAGCAGTATTAATGAATCAGGAAACATAACACACTCACCTGGACATGGATGGGTTCATGGCAAGAGCTGGGTAAGGGTGACGGAAACCACCAGCGGTGATGGGGTACATGTGCTGGCCCTGCCTGAGATTGATAAGTGATCAATTAAATAGAAAGTTCTTTGAGGAATTGAAATATGTTCTTCTGAAGCATCAAACTGTAAAAACCTTTTTAATTCTAATTGGTCCCTTCACTTTTAAAAGTAAAGGTTTCTTGAGTGTGTTAGTGTGTATATGCGTATAGTAACTGATGAGGTTTGGGATACTCACTGTGGAACAAGCCACCCCAGAGGGTGAGAGATCTGCGCCATGGCACCTGGTGAAAGAGGGTAGTAGGGGGACAGCTCTGATGGGTGTGGGGTCCGTGGAATACCTAAGCAAAAGATATACCGTCACTCACATGATGGGACACACGAACGTCAGTGAACCGAAATGAAGTATGCGTGAGTAAAGTGTGTAATACCTGTCTTTGGGTTCAGTATCTCTGGGGAGAGATGGGATGGAGGAGTTCCTGGAGAGAAGTGTTCATTGCTGTAGGTGATGAGGGGGGTCAGGGGGTGCATGTGAGCATGCTGGACCACTGGGACCTTATTAGACTGAGACAGAGAGAAAAAGAGTAAACTATTGCATCACTTAATACTGCAAGACACATGAAAGATCTCAAATCGTGTTGCCTGTTGAGAATATGTTTGTAGGCAGAAGACAGAACTAATGAAAAATAATCCCTTAGCCTATTAGCATTTGTCTGATATATTTTTTGCCCGTTTTATTGTTTTAGCTTGGGACCAGAATATCAGAGAATGTGATGTGATCCTTTGGTTTGGGCCAATAAGCAACCATCAAGAACACCCTAGCAAGAATCCAGAACTCTCTAGCAATGGGCTAAAAACATTCAGAACTAGAAGCTGACCAATAGTGGATTTTGCCAATTCTGATAATAACTAAGCTCAAAAAGGTAGATAAAGGATTAATCTGCTAATAAATGTATCGGATAAGATTTATTTATTGGAATGCTTAAATGTTTTTTCAATCAGTTTCTTTAAGCTCCGTCCACATTAATCTGGATACATTTGAAAACTGTGTTCTGCCAAAGAAAGTCAGTCATACACATCTGGGATGGCATCAGGGTAAGTGAATAAAGAGAAAATTAAAATGTTTGGGTGAACTATTCCTTTAAATATTGATCTGTATCTCACGCACACCTATCATACCACTTCTGAAGATATGGACTTAACCACTGGAGTCATATGTGTGCTGCCTTTATGTGCTTTTTCCAGCGTAAAAATGTTGGCACCCATTCACTTGCATTGTGAGGACCTACAGAGCTGAGATATTATTCTAAAAATATTTGTTTGTGTTCAGCAGAATAAAGAGTCATACAAATCTGTATGATTCAAACGTTTGGGTGAACTATTCCTTTAAATCCCCTTACTGTGCATGCAAAAAAAACGTTGTTCTATGTACAGTCTGAAAAGCATTTGTCCTTGTGTTCCATCGACAGACCGCAATTCCGAGTAAACTTCCCATTGCATTTGAAGGAATACATTGTGGAAGTGACATTTATCATCGCTATCAATGTGTATAACAGGCACAACAACACCGCTACAACATGGGCCACCATTTTGATTGTTTTGGGTTGAATGGATCGCATGACTGCGTCACACAACAATAAATAAATCAGATTTCTCCATTTACCCTGTTCACACTACAACTTGAAGACTGCCTTCAAATTTATCCACTTGAGAGTGTTTTAGAAAAGCTCAGTTTTCAAAAACGCTGTCTAAGTGTAGATGGAAATCCAAAATGAAGAGAAAAAGATGCATTTTCTAACTAAAAATAATTAGTGTGGACGTGGCCTTCATAAATTTCCCTAGTCTTATTTTGATTGATTTATCAGAGCATGTTATTCTAAAGAAAAAATATAGTTGGCTTCCTCAAAATGTAACAAATTTCTTCACTTCTGAAATAGGCAAAAAAATTAAATTTCACCAAAAATACCATATCCCAGTTCTCACGTTTTTACAATCCAATCAAATCCAAAATATTTTAACCCAGCTCTGCCTATTTTATTTCTTGTCACTTCACAACAGTTAAATCACTTAAAATTCTTAAAAACAACGTTGGGAAAACCATTTGATGTTGTATTTAAACAAAACAATTAGTGTGTGTGTGTGTGAGAGACTATTGTGAATGTGTGTTGTGATGTAAATGGTAAATGCAATGGTTCTTGGGTAAAAATAGGCCAGCGGTTGTTTATGTATAAGAGCATATTTCTGTATCTGTGTGTGACAAGAAAGCATGAAGCAATCTGGCCCTGCACCAAGGAATGCTGGGAGAATGGAGCCTACACTGCAATACTCCAAATATATCTAATCAACCTAAACAACTGATTACATGACAGTGTGTATATATATATATATTAGTATATTTAGGTAAGTAAATTAAAACCAAATCTACACAGCAGACTAAATTTGGGTGGTGGACTAGGTGGATTATTTTACACTTTTTGGCTGTTTGCTTTTGAAAGTGAGGGAGAGATGTTGTGGTTTGGGTTGCACATCAGTAGGATTTAGGAATTACTGCATCAATATTTCATCGTGAAAACATTGCTGAAACCACAGTAAAGTGATTCTAGAGTTTGTGTGTAAACAGAACTACTTTATAAGGTGAGGAAAGAATATATACAGAATACCTTCATACTTATTATTACTATGCATCACTCTACAGGTTTTTCTTCATGTGCACATTGTATAACTTTGTAAGGTCTTCTACAATTGTTGCTAGTCTGACTGTATGATATGATCCACACTGTGCCATGGCTTGTTCTGGTGTAATGTAAACAAACTACCAGGGCGGGTTTAAAGGTTTCCAAGCCACTAGCCTCATCCAAGCCACTAGCCTCATCAAATGGGAATTGCAAAAATAATGACCGTTCTCAAATGGGTTTCCCAAACACTCCATCTGCCACTGGTTGGCCAAACAGGTAGTCTTGCACCAAAACTCACACCATTAGTTGAGCCAATTTGGTTTTTCAGGCCACTTGACCAACCACAGCATTGTTAAAAGTGCAACATAGCAAAATTTGGGAGGGGAAATTAACCTATGAATGGCTTACTTATAGCTCCCTCTCTATATAAATCTAGGAAAATATAAATGATTTAAAAGTCATCATCGGACAATGATCACAACCCATTTTACTTGTATAATCTGATACAATTACAATAACACAACATTAATCAGAATCAGCTTTATTGCCAAATATGCTTACACATACAAGGAATTTGTCTGGGTGACTGGAGCTTCCAGTCAACAACAATACAAAAACAGCAGCAAGACATAGATAATAATAAAAAAAAAAAGAATAATACAAATAAATTATTATACATATACGTACATTAACTCAGACACACACCTACATACATACCCACACGTAATGCACATCTAAAATAAATCTGTTATATAAAGAACAAAATACCGTATATTATGTACAGAGCAATGTATGTAATGGAAGAAGTTGATATGTTGGACAATATAAATAGACTTAACTGTGTATTGCACATAATTATTGCTCAATGGGGCAATTTTAACTGTTCATGAGATGGGTGGATTAAATGAATCAATCAGTAATTGATTGAATCATGAAAAGTGGGCATTACATATCAAATTGGAGTCAGGCAGTTGGAGGGGAGGGGTTGAAAAGTATGAGGGCTTAGTGACATCAACCATAAAGGCAGGTAATTTCAGAGGTAAAGCGTGTTATTAGATTTTGATTAAAGATTCCAAAGACAAATATTTGATTCCTTTGGAATAATATGTACAGATGAATCATTCACAATAATACCAGGAACATGTATTTAAAGTCCCCATGAATTCAAAATTGACCATACTTACTTTGTTTGCCTAAATTGATCATTTTGTGGTGAACAATTCATCCATGCAAGTCAATCCACACAAAAACATTTTTTGGCTTCGTAATCTTTAATCAAAATCTGAAAATTCCCCGCCCCTCTGCATTGGAGGACCTTGCCTGATGACGTAGGTTTGACCGTTTAGGTGTCTCCTTAACATCCGTAACCACGCCCCTCCAACTGACAGTAGACAGGCTGCCTGTGCGTTTGCGAGCATTGACAGCGTGTGAAAGGAGAGATGGCGAGGAGGTGCATTTTTGGTTGTGACACTCACGGAACACTTTTACCATTCGAACCCTCCACATGTAACGGCTCAAACATGTAAGGTCTGATTCCCCCCGTGACGAAATGATCCTCCGTGTGTTCCTGTTCTTCTTCATCTTCCTCCTCCTCCTGCTGCAGGAAGGTGTTTCAGGCGGCGAGTAATCCTCAACAACCGATTGTAAACTTGCGTTAAGATCTGCCTCCATTTCTGAATGAAACACCTACTTTTTTAGATCCAATCAGGTGCTAGTTGGAAAAAAAGCCACGCCCACTATTTTGCCTCATTTAGTATTCCATTTCTCTCGGAAATACGTCACAACACTGGAGAAAAGTCGTTTGCAACTTCCGGTTCACGGGGACTTTAAGTAAATAGGGTACATTTTTATTTCATGTTAACTTTAGTTCCAGGTTTGTTTGCTGATGTCTTGATCAGAAAATGTGTAAATGTAAAGTGGGGATGGTAAATCTGTGGTTTTGAAAGACCCAAGTTTTTAAAATTCACTAATAAGCTGTCAACGATCTCTAGACAGTCCCTGCCAAGTTGAAGGCATTTTACAAGGTATTCAGCATCTACAGAGGTACGAGAGAGCATGATAAAAATCAGAGCTCCAAAAAAGCAAAGATTTGCAGCTAAAAGTCGTTAGTGTCAGCCCAGATTTGGTGGTTTTGCACAGATTACATGGTGGTGGTCTGGCCAAGAGGGCACTACTCTGCTGGACCAGGCTGAGGAGACAGGCCTGCTGTTGGCCGTGGAGTCCATGTTAAAGAGGACTTCGCTCAGCCAAACATGATTTTGAATGCTTCACATCTGTGATAAATTACTATGGAAACAGCCCCTGGTTACAAAAGTTACCAGCAAACCAAACAACCTTCTCAGCTCTCTGTGTGTGTGTGTGTGTGTGTTTTCTTGTTTTTGGTGGGAGGTTCTGGGTCTTTAAGGAAACGTTTCAAAAACTAAGCAAAAAAACGAGGAAAAGAAGGGAAAGAGGAGAGTGCATGGCATTGATGTGATAGCTGATGCTTGTTTGACACCCGGGGAGGAAACGGATATGAGAGTGGGCAGAGTATGATATCAGCATTTAGTGGGACAAACATTAACACAAAAGCAAATACACACAGAAAGCTCAAGTGGTAGTTTGGTTTCTTTGTGTAAGTGGAAATGTTTTTGTTTTTTTTCCCCTTTTCCAGGGATCCCATCAGCTTAACAAAAAGGCAACATTAACAACACACATTCTATTTATAAATTTCATTATGAATCTCGAGTCAACCTAAGGGGTCTAATTCATGAAAGAATAGCAAAGTAAATTTGTAAATTGTTGTGGAAAAATGTTATCTCAGTTTATTCGACCATGGCATGCTTTTTTTGGTGCCATATGTGCTGGTTTATGTATTTCTGTAACTGCTGATCTCCTGGGATTTTCACACACAACAGTCTCTAAAATTTACTCTGAATGGTGCCAAACCCAAAAAACATCCAGTGAGCAGCAGTTCTGCGGACAGAAACGCCTCGTTAATGAGAGAGGCCAACAGAGAACGGACAGACTGGTTTGAGCTAACAAAAATCTACGGTAACTCAGATAACCACTCTGTACAATTGTAGTGAGGAGACTGGTATCTCAGAATGCACAACACGTTGAAACTTGAGGTGGATGGGCTACAACAGCAGAAGACCACGTTGGGTTCCACTTCTGTCAGACACGAACAGAAAGCTGTGGCTGCAGTGGGCACAGGCTCACAGACACTGGACAGTTAAAGACTGAAAAAACCTAGCCTGGTCTTATGAATCTTGATTTCTGCTGAGGTACCCAGATGGTAGAACTGGAGAAACAGGCTTTATGCCTGCATAATGGCATAGTTAATGTTTCTATCAGCAGGGGCTAACAGACTATGCTACCCAACCAAACACTGACCACTTGCACACAACTATATACACAAATGTGTGCAAAAAATGTAAACACATATTTACATGTCTCAAGCATTTAAACATCTTTTTTCCAGGATGGGGCTCTGGGTTATTCAGTACCTTTTGCAACAAAAATCTCACAAATTGAGGGAGAACATGGATATGTTCTGTGGCTTCTCACAATTCTCTATTGTGTTGTATTGAAAAACTCCCCAAATAATCTGTGGTTGGTTGTGTACAATATGGAGTCCCAACATTAACCCACACAATTGTTCCCATCTGAGCCCTCATTGCTAGGCTAACTCAATCAGCTAGCCTAAATTGTCACAAGCTGACATGCACTAAAACAGCGAGGGCCTCGTTGAGTTCTCACACACACACACACACACACAAGCACCCACAGAGGTGCAGCAGAATACTAGGCAAACCTCGTCTCGTGAATTATTGAACGTTTTGGAGTGAACAGAATAATACATTAGCATAGAGACCTTATGGGCTCAAGCTGACAAACCTCAGCATGTGAGTGGGTCTGTGAGAGGATGAGGGATTGAGGAAGGAATGATAGTGAAGGATGAATACTGGATTGGCCTATTTGCTTAAGTAAAATCCTGTTTTGGTATGTTTTCACAAAACCAGTAAAGGTCTCTTTAAAAACACCTTGAGTGTAAAATTAAAAGGTGAAGTATATTTCAGTGCACAATGTATAGTTAGGACATTAATAACCTGAAAGATTACTATCACAATTTGAAAAAAAAAATCAGAACTTCTTAAACTACTTCAAAGTGTTCTCATCATAAAATCCTCCATATGTAGCAATGACAGCTTTGCAGATCCTTGGCATTCTAGCTGGCAGTTTGTCCAGATTCTCAGGTGACATTACACCCCACACTTCCTGTAGCACTTGCCATAGATGTGGCTGTCTTGTCGGGCACTTCTCACACACCTTACAGTCTAGCTGATCCCACACAATCTCAATGGGGTTAAGATCCATAACACTCTTTTCCAATTATCTGTTTTCCAATGTCGGTTTCTTTGCCCACTCTAGCCTTTACTTTTTGCTTTTCTGTTTCAAAAGTGGCTTTTTATTTGCAATTCAGAGTCTTCTCTTTACTGTTGTACATGAAACTGGTGTTGAGCGGGTAGAATTCAATGAAGCTGTCAGCTGAGGACATGTGAGGCGTCTATTTCTCAAACTGGAGACTCTGATGTACTTACCCTCTTGTTTAGTTGTACATTTGGCCTTCCACATCTCTTTCTGTCCCTGTTAGAGGCAGTTGTCCTTTGTCTTTGTAGACCTTAGTGTACACCTTTGTATGAAATCTTCAGTTTTTTGTCAATTTCAAGCATTGTATATCCTTCATTTCTCAAAACAATGATTGACTGATGAGTTTCTAGAGAAAGCGGTTTCTTTATTGCCATTTTTTACTTAATATTGACCTTAAGACATGTCAGTCTATAGCATAATGTCGCAACTCAAAAACAAACACAAAGACAATGTTAAGCTTCATTTAATGAACCAAATAGCTTTCAACTGTGTTTGTATAATGGCAAGTGATTTTCTAGTACCAAATGATCAATTTAGCATGATTACTCAAGGATAAGGTGTTGGAGTGATGGCTGCTGGAAATGGGGCTTGTCTTTTTTTCCAAATAGTGATGGTGCTGTTTTTTCACATCAGTAATGTCCAGAATATACTTTGTGAAAAACTGAATGCCACTTTGGTGAATTAAAGTACCAATTTCCTTCCAAAACAGCAAAATCTGTACATCATTCCAATGCCACTGTAAAAATAAAGATAATTTGATGCTGAAAAACCTATTTGAGAAGTTGGTTCGTTATGACAACCTCTTCAGTCATTATGACAACAGCAGCATGAATGCAGATCACACCGGTTTGATCATACGCATCAGAGCCCAGCCTAGTGTAATCACACCGGTTTGATCGTACGTGCGAAAGGGTTAATCAACAGTCTGCTAAGCAATTATAATATTTAATATTCTACCTAGCTTATTTTATAGATATTTTATCTATATGGAATTACTCTGACGAGGCAGAGTTTAAGCCGCTAATGCCAGTTCACAAACAGAGTTCAACCGAACACCACTACTTTCTGCGAATCTCACTACCGTACATGCACATATAACTGTAATTAATGAAAAACACTGTGGTAAATATTTCGATTTTATAATTTTATGCACTTTATGTTTTTGTTCATAGCCAGGTATGTTCTTTGCAATAAACAAGGTAGCACAGTGCTGTGGGTTTATATTATTATTGTTGCGCCCTCTAGTGGACTTGTAGCTTTTTTTACCTTAACAAAAATAATGTCTAAAAAATTCAAATATAATTTGAGTTCCAGCAATATTTAAGTAAAAATTGGAATTTAGTGTCTCAGCCCTAGTCCTTCTGCAGGATCATATGTGTGATATTTTTCAACTACGCGGTGGAGTGTTGTTGTGTGGTGATAGTTTTCGTCCACCATAGTTTTATTGATATAAGATAGCATAAAACATAAATCACACCTGAGGTCCCCCAACATTTACCCTTTTCACACCCCGATGAAAATTAACCTCATCGCAGTCTGACATTCAAGATCAGATGTTGTTCTCAAACAATCCTGTAGCCAACACCAAGGTTAAGCAAACCACTCCATTCCAGCTGGCTCCATTCCGTCGTAAAAAAGGGCCAGTGGTGGGTGTCAGTGTGAAGGAATGCCACAGGGAGACAAAATGCATTATCATCAAATCCTCAATACTTGCTGTTCAATTCCAGCTAATTTGATTGCTATTAGCAATTTTCTGCTGTATGGATGCATTTTATAATGTTATATATTAAGCAAATACAATAAAGGCCCATTTACAGGACTGGGTGGTGAAACAAGGCATACTGTGTTTCATAAGGACAATCCCATGTTGTGCTTAAGAGGTTAGAGAGAGTTCAGGGGTTGTTGCAACAAAGAGAGTATGAGTTGGGTTTATGGAGAGTGAAACAACACACACACACACACACACACACACACACACCCCCCCCCTGGCTGACAAAGAGTCAATGATGACATTGTCAATCATCCCTCTGGATTCATGATGTCACAATGTATGCCCAGTGTGGCCACAGGGAAAGTCAAAAGTAAAAAAAATAGATTTATCATACTGAATAAGAGAAAAAAAATTATAATTAAAAACCACTAATGCGAGGAAGCCAAACTGTTCTTTTAAGGCTAGGAATGATTACAAAAGATGACAAGATAAAACGTAAATAACTTGCATAACATAAATTAGTCATCTTGTCTAATTAAACTTCGATTAACATATTTTCATGTATATGTGAACGTTCCTAAATGTTCCTGAACTATTGATTACATAATTGTAGTTATAAAACAGATAGTTCCGGTCGTGGTGCCAATTGGTCAATGAAGTTTTCCAGTCGTGCTAAAATACACAATAGTAACAGCTATTAATTAATTCTCACGCACAGTCTAGAGCTCTCAAAGTACACTCCTTTGACAGCGAGCCCATACTGACGCATTCAATGCATGCACACTACAACTGCTTTGTATTTTAGCACAGTCAACGGCACACAAAGTCTCGGAGTGTTCCCATGTCTAGAAAAACTGGGCTGCACAGGGACAGTTCGCACGTATTGTGCTAATGGCAAAATGTGCATTACACGCAATGTGCTAGTGTGTAAAAGTGTGTCAGGGAATACATTTAATAGCGGAAGTATGCCCCTTAATGTGTCATTTCAATGCACTGCAATCACCAAACAAACGCAAAAAAACATGACCGTTTTCAAACAGGTTCCTCAAACACTTTTCCCCATTTGCCATTGGGGGAAAAAAAACACCCCAAACTCAATGTTAGATAGTTTTACTGACCATCAATAAGTTTGAGAGTTTGAAGTGCTGAGGTCTAATGCTTAGCTGGGTGCTGAAAAATCACTCATCCAGAATGGGTCAATATGGGTCAGTTTGACTGACTCATTATCTGAGGTTCCTCGTGTTGTGTGTTTATGGGTGTGTCTTTGTTTCAAGATGCATTCTTGCAAACACACTCGCTCCACCATAGCAGGAATGTAACTCTCTGATTAAATATATCACCTTACATCAGCAGCGTCTACCAGAGGTGAATCAAACCATACAGGTCAACAGAGGATAAACTACTAACCACCAAACCAAACTGACCTCCAAACCAGCTCTTCTGCTAACTGGAATTCAGCTCTGAACAGGTCCGTGTCAACAGGGAAGTCAATTCTTATCCAACAGTGATCATTTTCGTCTAAGGAGTGGCATAGTCATACCGCACATTCTTGTTTGAGCCGTAACACAATTTTTGGTTAACATTGCAAAATATCTCAGGTTACTTTAGCAGCGTAACCTGCAGGCTACCAAAAAAATACTTGATACTTCACAAATTACTCTATACATGCTTGTGTGTCAATAATGGACTTCCTGATTGCATTTATTAAAAAGACACCAGGGATGAATTTGGTGCAGAAAGCATATCCAGGAATGTGATTGCATTGAACCTGACGTTTGCATGGATGTGAATCGTGTGTTTGTGTATTTATGTCTACAGTGGCCTCAAAAAGTATTTGGACACTGAGACAACACTTAAAAATGTATACATTTCATTGCATATCCCAAAACAAAACATCATAAAAAGATATAAAACCAAGTTGCATCTGACAACAAATGAAGCTAGAACTTTTCTGAGCCATTTTTGCAATTACTTTAAACCAACTGGTCCCAAGGTGATTTTAGTGGATGTATGAAGTTAAACCGGTGTCCTAGTAGAGTATCCACAAATGTAGTTCACATTATCTATTAGACATGTTCCACTAACGTTTGACAACCAGAAAGTGTCCAAATATATTTTGGGGTGCCTGAATGTTAGTATGTGTGAGCGTATTTGTAAACACTCACTAAATGTCCAGGAGTCGGGGATCGGGGGTCTTTGAGAGCTGCTGTGCCTGGAACGTCCAGTAGAGGCCATTTCATCTGCAGATACTGTGGAACAAAATGATAAAACGCAGATGAGACACCAAACACACATTTAAGGGCATTTATTCAACAACTGCACTTTTATAACCCAGGGTTTCATTTAACAAACATATTTGATCTTGCAAAGTTTTTACTATGCCTAACTATAATTTGATATTTTGCAAATGCCGTTTATGCTTTTTCCCAGACCCAGATTTTCAATTTTAACATGAAATTGCATTATCACATTTAGAATCCATTGGTTCATCCAAAACCTGAACATTTTTTATGTGGAGTTACGATGAAATAAGGTATATTTAGAACTGTTCTGAGACCAGTGCAAAAAGACAGCATGCTGGAGATTACATCATTCACTAAATAGGGAGCAAGGGAGCATCTCTCTATGCTGCAAAGTGCATTCACTCCTAAAATCCAACTAAACGTTCAGTTTCAGATGATGATGATGATGATGATGATGATGTTTGGATCACTCAACATGTTTGGCAGCCATAGGACAATGTTAATCAGTTCATAGATTCAGAATTGTATATTTAGAATATATAATTTTATTTTAAAATGGTTGGCAGTGATTGGATGATGCCGGACATTACTTTGAATCAGAATTATGCTAATTTCTGATGTAATGTCTGTAATCTCTCAAAAACATGAATAACCAACACTACTGGAAACATAATAAACAATGTGATTAAAAAAAACAAACATCTGACATTCTATAGATTGGTATTTTTTACAATTTCATAACTTAGTGTCACTGTCCACATAAGGTTGCCATAAATTTTTAGGAAAACTATTTGCTCTAGAAAAACATTTTTTGAACGTTTATTAGGTGCTACTAAATACAAATCAATACGGAAATTTAAAACACACACAGCAGTCACGCTCTGGTATCAGGAGGTTAGTCTACTTAAAAAAGACCCAATTATCATTTTAAATTTCAATGGAAAACCTTTGACTCAAAACAAAGAAACTACACCATAGTGGGTGGCAAAGCTAACCAACACGTTTTGTCAAACCTGTTTACAATAACACCTTTATAATAGAGTGTGTGTATGTCTAGACAGGTTTGTCTGATGACTAACTTTGAATGAATGAGTGAAACAAATGCTGAACTTGGAGGAGACTTAACGGAATATTCTAGCAAGGGATCTGCCTCTCAGCAAGAGTGTGTAGAGGGTAATAAATAATCAAACGGTCAGTGGAGAGTAATTCTACTGGCAGACACCTGCGACAGTGTGTGTATTGTGTGTGAAATCAGTGTTTGTCAGGGAATGTGTTCCTACAAGAGTCCAGCTGTGGGCGCCTATCGAGGGAGGGAGGGTGTGTGTGTGTGTGTGTGTGTGTGTAGCTGAGAGGAAGTCCCATGGAAAGAGATGGGAAAACTGGACTGTGGAAAAAACACTTGCATCTATAATACTTAAACGAATAGCCGTGCACTTTTGACCACTTCCTGTATCATAGCTCACCCTATGGGATGGTCACTAGATTTTTCGGTCTCGACAGCTCAAACATTGCACCACTCTCTACAAGTGCTGATATTCACTGTTGTGTAATGCAATTTGTAAATGCATTTCTTTCTCCGATTTCTTGTTTTGCCCCATTTTGACTTATGGTCATAGCTGAAGTCTCAATGGAGTTGTGGCTCAAGAGCTCAGTTCAGACATCTGGTTTATATATCAGTTTTTAACTGCCAGATACAGCAGTGTATCTGGCAGTGCGTGGACATTTCTTTAGGCTGCCCAAGAATCTGAAATTCATTGCAACAGATTTTGCATAAGCTAATATTCTCACTTATATTTGAAGAAGTGGTTGAGCAGAGCACTTTCAAGTCATTATTAAATCAAAGTTGACCGTATTTACTGTACTAATGCTTGAGGCCTTATTGTGCACAATTCATTGGTGCATCGGTTATGCAAAAAACAAAAGTGCCCAAATCTCATGCCTTGAAGCACTGTTGACTTTATAACTTCCTGTTAACATGTACAATAACATAACTTTTACATACAAGTACACACAGGAAATCAATGATGCCTCCTAAATTTATGAGCACAAACTTTAAAACACCCTAAACCAAATCCAATAAAAATCCCATCCAATCAGAACATATTTTATATTTAATAAACAATTATGTGCGTCAGGATTTTTGGACCAAATAGATCTCGCTGTGGACAAAGCTACCAGTCGCAACATGCTGAAATAATACATGAGTTTTAACAGAAGAATTAAAGTGCTTACATAAAATTACAAGCTTTGCCATTTCTGCCTTTAAACCCTCCATAAGTTGGCTCCATTCACTTCTATTTTAAGTTCCTCACTGTAACCCAGATTATCACATATATACATACATATATATATATATATATATATATATTTGTTTGTTTGTTTTTGTTGTTTTTTTAAGAAAAGGAGGGGCAGGTAAAAATTCATTAATTAAATTAATTGAGGTAATCAACGTTATGCCACAAATGCGGTCAAGTGAGCTTAACTAATGTTGAACCCTGAATATTCCTTTAACATGGAGATATCCAATTCTCAACATGCCTTTTGACATTCTAACTTCCTTTAACCATAAACAACACCATACAATTATATTAACTTATACTCCGTATACTCAGAGAAGCAATGTTTCCTTTTAAATTTATGAGCCCAAACAGAAAAATACCAAATCGGTCCATGCAAAATCCAAATGAGCAATCTAAACAATCACACTGGAATTGTCATCATTTTATGTTGCTGCATACTGATTGGATGAAGCAATTTTTTTAAATTAAACCAATTGTGTTTCTCCTTAATGCTGATTGGCTTATTGTCCACATTGTTTGTGTAATCAACATTTGACTAAGTACAGACAAAGTCTCCAAAAACAAAAGAGCAGTCCAGCTGCTCTGATTTTGAGCATGTATTTTATCTTTTCTTTTTTTTCTTGTTTAGAGAAATAAAGAAATAAACTACCCAGGACCATGGTAAATGCAAAATAAAAAAGCAATACATTTATGTATACACATTTACATATATATTCTTTTATATACTTTTACTAAAGTTTATAATAGGGCAGTACAATTAATTAAATAAACAATCAAGATTACAATTACAGCTGCCGCAATTAAGTAGGCCTGATTTACTAATGTATAAATTAGCAATACATGAGGTATATGGCATGCAGATGCCCCACACAAAATAAGTATTTCACTGTAATTTCAAATAATTAATTGCAATTAAGCAATGTTGAGGGGAAAATCCACAATAATGATTTGTCGTAATTGTGCAGCCCTAATATGCAATACAGTGGCAAGTAAAAGTATGTGAACCCTTTGGAATTACATGCATTCATACATGAATTCGTGTTAAGGTTTGATCTGCATCAAAGTTAAAATAATGAACAAACACAATCTGTTTTAACTAATAACACACAAATTATTGTATTGTTCTTGTACATATTGATTACATAATTAAAAAATTCAGTATAGGTTACAAAAACTATGCGAACCCCTAGGCTAATGAGCTCAACAAAAGCCAATTAGAGTCGGCAAACCTGGCATGCAGTTAATGAAATGAGATTGGAGGAGTGGGTTAGAAATACTCAGATTTCTGTCCACATTTTCTATAAATTGAGACGATTTACTACTGTGGCTACTCTCCCTAGAAGTGGTCATCCAGCCAAGAGGACTCAAAGGGCACACCGTTGAATGCTCAATGAGGGGTAAATAAAAAAATGAACCCAAGAGTGACAGATAAAAACTTGAAGGAATCAATGGAACTATAGTTAACATCTCTGTTCATGAGTCTACTATACGGAAAACATTAAACAGGCATGGTGTCAATGGCAGGACACCATGAAAGGAAGCTGGTGCTTTCCAATAAAAACATTGCTGTGCACCTGATTTTTGCCAAAGACCACCTTGACACTCCACAATGCTACTGCGAAAACGTTTTGTGGATTGATGAAACAACGGTAGAACTGTTTGGGAAGAACCTGCAGCACTACGTATGGTGTAAAAAGAGCATTGCATATCAACATAATTAACATCATCCCAACGGTGTAGTATGGTGGAGGGAGCATCATAATTTGGACCTGCTTTGCTGCTTCAGGGCCTGCACTGCTTATCATCAGAGGGAAAAATTATTTCCCAAGTTTATCCAGACATCCTACAGGACAATGTCAGGGTGGCTCTGCACTAGCTGAAGCTCAGAAGAAGTTGGCTAATGCAGCAGGGTAATGATCCTAATTATCGCAGTAAATCCACTACAGAATGGCTTAAAAAAAGAAAATACACCTTTTAGAGTGGCCCAGTCAGAGCCCAGACCTTAACCCAATAAGAGATGCTGTGGAATGACCTCAAGAGAGCTGTTCACACCAGGAATCCGCAGCTACTGGAAAAGCTTGTTAGAGGTTATTGCTACCAAAGAAGGATTGACCAGTTATTAAATCCAAGGGTTCGATTACTTTTTACCAAGCACTGTGAATGTTTAATGCGATGTGTTCAATACGATTATAATTGTTTGTGTGTTATTATCTTAGGCACATTGTGTTTGTCTATACTTGTGTTAAGATCACATTTTATGACCAATCAATGCAGAAAACCAGCTAATTACAAAGGGTTCATATACTTTTTCTTGCTTTTATTATACAATAAAGAATATAATGCATTTATTCTCCTCTGATAAATATCATAATCAGATCCTATAAATTCCCATATAAAACTATTTGAGAATTCTTGGATGTCGGTTGCAGCCTGACTAGCCTTGTGTTGACAAGAGACTTCAACTCTGCCCATGATGACTAATGAATTAATATGGATCTCGTGCACTATTTAACCTTTACAGCTTCGACCTTGCTTTCAAACGCAGTTCTGGAGGAAGGAAGTTTACATGACTATGGTTAAAAATGGAAAAGACATTATAGCACAAAAGGAAAACGGGAGGGAGTGGGAGGGCCAGCGAAAGAGAGAGAAAAAAAAAAAAAAACACTTTCAGGAATGAGTTCTGTCTGAACAGGCCAAGGGTATTGTTTCCTGACAGCTGGGTGACTCGGAGGGGGCTAAGGGGGCCCCTTATTCCCATCCAAAAGAGAGGAAATTCTTGGGGCTGACATCAGTCATCTCCTTCAACTATCCCTCACACATACAAGCCTAAAGCTGAATGTCATGGTAATAATACAGGGTCCACACAACTGCTAAAAAGAAACAGAGGGCTGATATTACTACTCTATATAGTTGGTCATCTATGATCCAACTAAAGGAATCCAGGCCAAAATAATCATGCACAGTGCTATATATTAAATCATAAAACGCATTACATTGCGTCATTAAAATACCTATAGTTCTAATAAAGATCCCTTGGTCTGTCTCTCACAATTGCAAACATCTTAAAACATTTAATGAATGACTTCCATGGATTCAATATACCTTCTACTACAGAATTATCATTATGGAAGCACTAAAGTTCAAATTAAATTATAATAATACAATTTAAATAAGATATGGTCAGGACATTTTCAAGTAAAACAAAATATTCAGCACAAATAATGTAGGAAGGGACATGATTTTATCCATCAGAATTTTATTTGACTGTGAAAATTGGACATGAAAATAGGATGTGATATTATGGGTTAATAATATTTTCCCCACCCGCACAGCCTTGATTTTGTCGGCAAAAAAATGTAAAACAATAATTATACAAAATTCCGATTTTTTTTCTAATAACATGCACTAATGAATCGTGCGCAATAAGACCAGAGACAACTATTAAGAAAGTAAATTTTACTTTCATGGAGTCTAAAATTGCCATATGTGGAAGTTAAATAAACACCTTCAAACAACAATGGCTCTTTAGACTGGATCTCTTCACAAACTTAATCCACAACTTATTAAACATTAAGCTTATGTGGATCTCTTGGAGCAACAGTAAGGCTGTTTCAGCATTTTTGTCTCTATCTAGCACTTGGCTTCAAAGGTTTCATTTAACTTTTTCACATGTGACTCAGAGTGAGCTAGGATGTTTCCAGCCAAGATGAGGAAAACCATCACCACCTAACTTCACAACCACGACACAAAGTTTACTCCCATAAAAAAAAAAATAATAATAATAATAAAAAATGTAATACAATTTTTTTTGGCTTTCATACTATTTTCAACAACTCAACCTAACAATTCCCTTGGCTGTTATACACTGGCATCCTGTCCATGTAGCACTTAAGCTCTACCCAAACACTGGTGCCGACTACACCACTGTGGTCTGGCCCTGCCCCACTAAAACTGTCTTCAAGCTGGCACACAGGACCAGCAGCAAAAAGCCCCTCAAACTGGTCAGCATAATTTATTTCCGAAAGACAAGGGTGGGTACAATTTGAAAAGTGCTTTGGACATAACAAGAGTGAGCATTTCTTCATTGCGATCCTGTTATAAGCGTTTACAATGACAGGGATTGAAAACACACAAACTCAATTTGCCAATTACATTTTAAAGTACACTTCAGGCACTGCTAATGCGTTGCAGGTGCCCTTGAGTTGAGCTTAAAGCTGGAGAGAACATAAAATATAGACCAAGACAGAGGAAGTGAAGAGGAAAAGGAGATGAGCGCTTACCAAACAAAACAATGAGATGAGCTTGTGTTACAAATTGTAGAGGCTACAAATAATGTAGCACAGCAACAATTTTTTAACCAGTGCATTGATAACGTCTTCAAATTATGTTTTGTTGTCTATTCTGAGAAGCACTTTAAATTTCAAATGAACCTGAGAAATTACATCAACACTATGTAGCAATATACAACTAATGTTGGTCATAAAACAGATTACAAGTCTAAAATATAATTACGAGTCATTTTAGAAGCTTTTGGAAAATGTAGCAATAAGCCAAAAGAGGCTGTGCATTCCAGTGCTTTTACTAAAGGTAAGAGATGTTTAGCCGTTTATTATTAGGCTACGACAAACAATGCACTTTATTATAGAATGACAGTCATGCACATAATTGCCATTTTACAACAACATTGAAGCTCATCCAGTTATAATTTAGAGTCGTAACTATTGGTTTTAATTGACAAGAGCCAACAGGTACAACCGCAACGCAACTACATTGCTTGGAAATCGTAAATGGTGTACAGTTATGTTCATGAACTATATTTTGTGATGGAAAAATAGTTTATTTGATAATTATGAATATATGGAATATACTGTATATGTTTTGGCTGCAGTTTGAATACGTTCAAATCTTTCCGATGCATTTGGAAACTAGACAGTTTTCAACAGTTGAATTGGACTTTCTCGTAAAGCTGCACATGCCTTCTATGCACTGGGTTCCTCTATCCTTATCCTACATAAGAGTCTCTCAGCTTCAAGCCTGTCGCAGAGCTATCTGATCCATTTCTCTCTCCTCTCTAATTGTCTTCCAGCTTTCTGAATCGGCCTCCAACAGATCGGACCGAACATCAGTCGATCACTCTCGTAATGAGAGTGAGGACACAGATGCGACAAAAGGTGGCGAAGAATTTTCAAGAGAAAAGCCAAGCACCGGGCCCTTTGGTTTGGTGAACAGACAGAATATGGCATATGCTCTAGGGCCCGCTAGGTGCCAGCGCCAGAGTCCAATTGTTCGTCTCCTTTCATGGAGAGAGCGGCAAACGGGGGGGCCAGGAGGCTTTGTCAGCTCGGAGGAGACGAGGCAGCGCTGCCAGGGATACTGTGAGGCAGATGTGAGGGATATTTGTTACAGAGGGAGAGAGTGCAGTGGCTGCCAACAGCAACCAAATAGAATCGTCCTGACAAACTTGCAGCTCTGCTGTCGAGGTAATGAGTGGCTGACATGCTTTTGGACTCTCAAGATCTGTGTCGCTCCCTTAAGGAAGATGAGTTTTTAGGCTAAAAAGTCTAAATGTCTGGGTGATGATGGAATCAAACTGTTTCCAGTTTTAGCCTAAGCACTTAAAAAGAAATAGTAATTAAAAAAATTCCATTACATGGTAAATAGTTTTAGCAAAAATACCAAGATTATGTTGTTACAGGGTGTTTCTTCAACTATGGGCGTGTTTAGGTCCCAGGGGTTGTCAATTTATTTTTATAGGTTTTTAGTTTCACATTAAAATGGTCTTAGAAACTTTCACCATCTTTATTTTTCCGAAGAATGTGAAATCCTGTTTAAACAAATTCACACACACTCTAGTATAGTACATTTGTCTAACACTGTCCAGCAATGTATGCACATGCATCACATAATATTTGTCCTTTTTAATATGTTCTGGAAATTTGAACCAGAGTGTCATTTCCAGTATATCTCAAGTCTTCAAACATCATTTGTCTCATATTTCATCTCAAGCATGCTGTTCATTGACACTTTTGTCAACTTGGATAACAAGTATACTAATTTAAAAACACTAGTGTACTTAGTGTAAATTTGAAAAATGTATAGAAATATTTTTCACACAATAAATATTACAATTATTTCTTTTTTTTTTTAGGGATGTCCATTTTTTTAATACTTTCTTTTTGGCACTCACCGATAACCTTTTTTTGTTTTATTTTTTCTGAATTCCATAAACTATTTATTTCAATTTCATCATCAAAATGGTGTTACTAAATGAACTCCTTAAAACTTTAATCAAATGAAAGGATAACAATAAATTTTCAACATAATATTGTATTATTTGTATCAAATGAAGTGATTTTATACAGAACATTACAGCACAATCCAAAATAAAACATTAGAGATATTTTTTTCAAAGAAATAGATGTGAGATATAGCTTAAATATAATACAATTACTATTGATTTATAATAATACTAATAATAACTAATTATTATTATTATTTATAGTATTACAGTGAATATTACATAACTATACAGTAGTGGTCTATTTCTGTCATACTTTTCCCCTTTTTTTTGCTTTTATTTTGAAGTGTTTCTGTGTTGTTATGACCAAGTTACTCAGACATTATGATGGTAGCTTCCCTCTCTGGAAAAGCCGGTCGCTATGTGACTCAAAGTGATTATTAAACCACAAAAGGCTGCTATTTAATTAAATAAATATGTAGTCTGTTAATGCCTTGCACTAAAAAGTGAATTAGCAATCTGTCATCTGCTACAAACAGAGCACGCAATGCTCATGATGGTGTTTTCTGTGTATGACTCAACGAGCTCTTAAAGTTATGAGTATTTTATGTCTTTATGTCAACACAACACAGGCTCCACATTTTCACAACACTCATATTTACAGCGTGAAGCACATGCAAACGATCTATTTATCTCATTAAATCGCAGTCTTTGCGGTTTAATAACATAGAAGGACATAACGCGATTTTAATTTGTGCTCTGAATGTTTACATTACGACATTCTGATGGTATCGGTTTTTGTACTGGGACATCCCTAGTTTATTTCAAAGTCTACTCATAATGCTCTGTACAATTGTGGTGTGAAGAATAAAATGGCGCTGTTTTGGTGGCATAAGGGAACCTACACAATATTAGGCAGTCCCTCAGTTCTTTTTAACTGATTCATGAAAACCCCGGTTCAGAAGAGATTTGTTCAAGACTCTCTCACGCTGGGATTGTTGTTACAGTGAAAAGAGGCACGAGACATGCACTAAAGATGTTTTCCAAAAAAAGAAAATCACAAGATGATATCTGACGAAACCGCATATGAACTCACAACCAGACTAGATTTTAAATTGTCGCAATCAATTATTTTTGGTCGCATTTGCAACCATGTTAGTCGCAGTCTGGAGCTCTGCGTTGGTTAAATTCTAGTACAATCCTACTCGTCTAAAACCCTGATTTAAGCCTTCTCAAGATTAGATGTCTGAAGAGAGCAATCCTATTCATAACCACAGCTCAGTTCAACTCCACACATGCAGTCAGTGCCAGTGGATAATGCCAATCACCCAGTGTGTGGTCTGTTTTATTTAAGACCCCATGGTGGACCCAAATGGGCCTCCCTGTGGCTAGTGTGTTAGTGTTAATCACATCTCTCAATCTGAGCAGCCCAGCGCTGATAACACACACACAGATCTGCCCTGCATGACTTCCCATTGTCAGAACATGCCACCAGCTTAATACAAGCCATTGACACCTACTGTTAGTCCAACCTGACTACACAGGTAGTCAGCAGCTACAGCACACAATAGAGGTGAGACCAGCCCGCCCAGTTCAAACCGAGCTCTTCTGCTTCAATGCGTTGAGGGTAATTACACAATTATACAAGTAATTCTTAAGCAAATGAGAGATGTAATCATGCTAATTGGAGGGAGAGGTGAACTATCACTCAAACTGGGTGGGCCTGATGCAGCACTGCAACAATGCTTCATCAGATCTTGTGTTATGTAACTGAATTTAAGAGATTAAACTTGAGCAATGATAGTGTCTTGGGGAAAGAGTCTGCCATTCAAAGACATGCAACCCCAAGTGTTAAAAGGATAGTTAAACCATAAATAAGTGCTCTCTGATTTGCTATATTTTGGTATATAAATACATGGTCTTACTTCTCAGGTTTAAGTTAGTCAGGATGTCTATAGATCCATATCCCCTTGTAATTTCCACCATTCCTCTTGGCAACTTGAGCTAGACAGCAACACGCTCCCATAGGTAAACTCTGCCACATTAGCAAGTCTGCTCAACATACAGGTGTGTTTGTTTTGGCTGTGTGAGTTGTTTACAGCTCGGCTAGACCACAATTTTAAGTCAGACTACTTATTTGCGCTTTCAGCACCATGTCTGCGTTTAAAATTGACAACCCTGGAAAGGGTTAAAACTCTTTTATAAACTAAAAACCAGAAGTCTATTGATCCCCCTAAGAGGACAGGATGGGATTAAATGTTTTCTGAAATAGTTCTGCATGGTCTCGCAATAGTTTGCATTCCCTCACAACACATTTTTCAATTTACCAAGGTTTTACTACAGTAGCCATAAATTAAGCATTAGCTGGTTGGCTGGTTTTAGCTTGACGCCAAGCCTGATCATAGCTAGTCAGTCTGGTTTTGAACACTTTTAACAACACAGCATGAATATAATGCCAATATTAGTTATTTATGTGTAGTACAAGTCATGGTTTAAAATGAGTAAACTAAGAAAGTGTTAGGGGCCAATGTTTAAACAAAAAGCTTTTGTATTAACTGTAAGATTAATGAGTAAAGTCTTAGAATTTACATTCTTAATTAAATGCAGAAGTGCAAACAGATGTCTATTGTTATTTGGCTGATAAAGGCTGCAATTAATTTATTATAAATGTATTCCATTTTAAGAGTGTAGTCCATCATTTGACCAAGGTGATGCAGGTGTAAGGTGCAATGCAGGTCAACTGAGCCCAAGTCAGATACATTTCTGGTGGAGTCCATCTTAGGGCCAAGTTTCAATATTTTAAATACATTTTAAAATTTCCATGTTATTCGCTGCGCCAAACCTCCTCCACAAAAGACAGACAGAAACTGTCCATGCAGAATAAAACAATTTCTATAAGGTTACTAAAATAGAGTCATGATTTTATAGATATATTTCAAAATTACTGTTAATTTCTTTGAGAAAAAATTTGTAATGAGGAAAACAATGACTGAGTGCACCTTTAATTATGTTGATTTGAGAGTCACTGTCTAGAGCGTGTGGAACGTTAAGGATCATGTACGCCAACTTGATAATTTCAGCGGTATCTGTTTATTTACACCAGGCAAGTGAGCTATTGTTCGGAAAGAAAAAGTAACTAATAATAAAATAAATTGTAGGCTGTCATCTGCTCAAATGCACAGCGTGACCAACGCAAAGCAGACACGTTTACTTAACCCTCTTCTGCAGCGCTGCTAAAACTGATGTGTGCCTTGCTCTGAGTGGCTCATGATGAGCAATGGTTACATGAATGGTTTGCCAGGCTAGCAGTTTAATCACATACCACAAATACATACTTCTCTCTCACGCTATGGCTCGTGTGTGAGTAAGTGATTATTATGAGTGACAAAGGGGAATCAAACAATTGTGTGGACCCCCTGCGGTACCACCCCCTGTTGAAGACCTTTGCAGTATACAGTATCCATGTAGTAACCATGGTTTTACTATAGATTAACCATGGTAATTCTTGTGGTTACTATGGTTTTACTACAAATAAATGTTTCTGTATTATTATTATGGTTTTACTACAAATATAAAAAGGTTAAAATATGGTAAATATAGTAAACTATGCAAGGGAACGTAAAACAGTGCAAGGGCATGGAAAACTATTTTCGAAACAAATTCCCACCCATTAGTTAATCATCTTGGTTAATGGTCTACCTATACAAATACATTTTTAACATTAAAAGTTAATACAGTAACATTACTTCTGTATTACAAACACAGAATAAACAATACTGAATGTAATTTAACACTGACTAAGATTAATAAATGCTACATGGAAAATTATTTCATGATAACAATCCATTAACTCATGTTAACGTACATTATTGTAAACCGTTACTCCATACTCTATTCAGTATTAAAATCCACAATCAGGACAGAGCATTTCTGCATGCCCAAAAATGCTGTCAAGGCCCACACATGCTGTCTAGCTTGCAAGGTTGAGGCATAGCCTTTGTCTACTTACTGTGCACTCAACATCAAACTTTGAGACACTGCAAAGCAGGTTTTTGAGTTCAGGTATGTATCTGTTTGCCAAGTGCAAATCTGATAATCTGGTAACTAGTAACCTTGCAAGACCTCTTCATATCAGCATTTCATCTGTATGACACCAATTCATTTGATCTAATTTGCCACCTTTCTTGATAGAAACTGTAGAAAGAGAACAGTAAAATATGACGAAAAATAAGGGGCAAATGGTCTAAGACTGATTCAATCTCACGTCTCCAAATTGAGCAACATGGCTCATTTTAACAGTCGATCCGTGGAAGAGTTAACTAGCACTAACTAACCTGCTTGTAGGAGAAAACAACAAAACTCTAAGACCAAAACATATTCTACGCAAGTACGTGAAAACAATATATTAGCTACACAGGTTCAATTTCACATGTCGGTGTGTTCCAAAATGTTTCCAAACGAAATATGCATTGCATTCTTACTGCACGACAAAGTGTATTATAGCTGACATTAGCATAAAGTTCTCTCTTTTGGTTCAACTACTGTTCCAAAATGTGACAGAATGCAAATAAGTGCAACATTATCAAGTGTATTATTGCCAAAATTTGTATAAACCGTCTGCTTCTATAGTCCGTTCTTTCTTTCAGGTCAACTACTCTCAAGGCCAGCCTTGCAAAACAAACAAAAGTAATTTAAATGTTGACAGGTTTACAGCCAACTACTTGACTAATAACATTCAGTTTAATGGCACAGACATTGAAAGGTACCCATCGCCCCCTTGAATATGAAGGTGTGTTTCCGCCACAGTAACGCAAGGCCACGGCTTTGACGATTGTAATCATTTTCAATAAAAACATCCTTTTATGTTTGCATGAATGGACAGAAATTTATTCAGAACCCTAAAGCTAGTCTACAGCTAGACTCCCAACAGTTTTCTCAAGGTCAGCAGAATTCCTAGCACAAGGCTGATGGCGGCTATATCTGAAGTATGTATCTACCTCTAGGTTAATGGCTGCCATGTTTGAAGAATTCCTCGGTCTTTGGACTACGTGAAGTTAAGTGCCTCTGACAGGGTTCTCCTGCTCTCACTGGACATCTATTGTGACCTGCGCGCCTTCCTTGTGCATCCATTCATTGCCTGACAACACTAAAAACTGGGTCAAAGGTCAACCTACCAGAGTGCACACATCTCCATGGCAATGTGGTCCTATTAAGACCAGGCTCACGGTCCTCTTAACACACTCTTGTGCACAAAAGAATTATTAGTAAGGAAGGATGGAGGAGCTTCAATGAGTGTACGAGAAACAGAGAGACGGGGCAAAGGTTTAACCGAACAATTGACAGATTCCAAGGTCTGAGCAGGGTTGATGGATGGATTTGGCTTTTAAGGTAACAAATAGTCCATCAAACAGGGATAGGACAGCATGGAGAGCCCATTTGCTACTCTATTGATGTCCACTCTTGTTTATTAGCTGCGAAGCAACACAACAGCTTTACAATCATTGAGCACGTCCCTTCCAAAAGCATTCATCAGTCCATATGCTCAATATATACACTGTGGTATGGAAATAACCATGTACAACTGTACATTCACACAAGCTGTTAAATGGATGACTGGAAGTTTGCTGTAAAAGGTGTGCAAGTGTAAGCATATGCATACACTACAATACACTCCATAGCTGTTGCAATGAGTCTACTAACAAAAAGATATATTCACAAAAATTAAGCTATGTGAGCTACAAGAGCAAAAAGTGAATATATGAACTTGGACCAAGAAGAATTCACAACAAAAGTAACTTCTAAAAAGTAGCTAGTACTTCAGTATATTTATAATGTACTACTATTCTAGGAGCTTTGGTTTTCAGAACAGTTTTCTCATTTTGTTTATTTTCATGTGCACGTACAACATGACCGCAAACTTGCAACGTGTCAGACCAGTTTTGCGTCTACATTAAACAGACAATCTGAGATGTGACCATAACGTACGATTATTACACAAGGTGCTTAAGGCGTTAAAGGCCTCACCAGTATGTCAGGCACAAAGTCAGGTACCTTCTACCAGTGTGTTGATTATTATGGTGTCCACTATATTGGAGTTGACGCCAATGGCTACACAAATTATACAAGTTTATATAACTTAACACAGACATAGCAAGATTACAAAACAGGGCACAGGTGTGACTTTAAAACATGGGATTAAAAAAAATTATAATAATTGAATTCAGTACTTTGAGGCCAAAAGAGAAAATAAATATTTGCTTCAGTGTAAATTTGATCATGCAGCTCAATAAGGGCTTGTGCTAAGAGAGGCTGAACACACACTGCTACCATTTTAACTAGCCTTTCACTGTCATGACACATCATTTCAGAAAGAGAGAAAGTGAGTGAGTGCTAGAGAGAGAGAAAGAGAGAGAGAGAGAGATGGTGGAAGGAACAGACAGGGCTAAATAAAACATTTGTTTCTGCTCACACATACCACAAGTATTATGAAAACAGAGCACTGATTGTGTTCACTCTGAAGCTCCTCTGACAGAAACTCTCACGCACGCGCACAGCTGTTTATAGAATGTTTGACGCAGTAGAGACAAGGGCTGAACGATTCATCAAAATAAAATCGAAATTGTGATATGACTATTATTAAACCGCAAGGGCTGCGATTTAATGAAATAAATAGTCTGCACGTGCTGCTCACTTTGCCTTTTGTATGTGCGCAGCTCTGTTTTCTGTGGTATACTACACACACTCATAGCACACAGCTAATGAGCGGAGTGCGTTACATTTACATCGCTCTTGATTAACTAATTGCTTATTTTCGTAGTTCCAAACATGCTTGGCCGCTAAAAGTTACTATTCATTATGCTATGTTTGAACACATTTGGTCTGAATGACCCCTTTAGTTGTTAAGTTTGATTTATTTTCTGTATAAATGTTAAATCTTTGCTTGAACAATTTGTTTGCATCACTCAAAAATGTTTATATATATATATATATATAAACATTGCTGTTCATTACCATTTATTGTTATAATTGTGTAAATTAGTAAAAAATATTAAAATAATTCTTGTGGTCATTTTGTGAGTAGGAAACGTGCCTTGATTATTTAATAGACTAGAAAGTAAACTCAATTTGTAATGTATTTTACTAGTTTTTTTTTTTTGGTTGGTTAAAATGGTTTCTCTAAAAAATTATTTAAATCCATTTCAGCACAAATACACTATATGAATACTGGGGATGCACAGATACCACTTTTTCTCTTTCGATCCATTATCGGAAATCTCAGTATCGGCCGATACCGATCCTACCAGTGTTGTTGTTTTGCATAATCAGTTTAGAATATCTTTACATTATTATGTGGAACTAATTGAGTGTGCTCTTTAATATGTAAAGAAACTCAAACCTCTAACTACACATTAATTCAATATAAATGTATAGATTATTAAGAAACACTTGATTATGCTGGATAATGTATCAGCAAAATTAACAGTAATTCCAGTATAAGTCATCAGTAGAAAAGAAGCCTTTTTTTTTCAACTTGCATCTGGACTTGAGATCTATTTTTCTTTTTTAGTTGTAAGTTATTAGGTCATTTTTCATTCAAACAGACATTTTTTGGAACCCATTCAACTTAAATATTATTATAATTTTTAAACAAATGATAATAATAATAATAATAATAATAATAATAATATATTATAATAGTAATATATCTCAATCATGCACCTTTAACTTATAAACCCTCACGCTTTTATTTTGACATTCTGAACTCTCCAGGAAGTCCTGTAAGTGTCTGTGTGTAGGCAAGTTCACGGTAGTTTAATTCGCTTCTTATTCAAATTCTGGTAAAAACAAAAAATAATACACCTTGAGTGCCGTTCTAAATGCATATTATAAGTGAACCGAACTATTGAGCATCTACATCTGAGATGTTGTTCATAAGTAGCGCTCAAATACTGCGCACTGCTGTGAAGGATAAAAATAGCCGCGAGTGTGTGTGTAAACAGAGCAGCACCATTCGCTGACGTGTCAGAGCTGCACGTGCATTTTATATATTTACTTATTAAACACAGCCTTTTGTGATTCTCAGAGCTATCACACATCTTTAAGTGGCTCTGAATAAAATGCACGAGTCATATGAACTGCTTTAATGGTGTTTTTAATAATATAGCAGAGAGCCCAAATGTTAATATGTTCCACCCTCTGATCTCATCATTCATCACTATGATCACCTTTATTCGTAATGCGACAACGAGTTCTTGAGTTGTCAACACCAGTGGGCCTTCTTCAAAACATGTTCGATCATCTGTGTTGTTTTAGAGCAGAGCAAACAGGAAAGCTCACCACACAATGAGAAAAGCAAACAGTATCCAACTCCAATGATTGTGTGAGGTTTGGGTGAAGTCCAAAGAGGAGCTTCGTATTATGGCCGTGGACCAGGTCGAGGGTCTGAGGGGTCAGGAGCCTTCTCACCTCTACACGGTTCAAAAACGTACCCTGAGAATGGGATAATGGAAGGGAAGCCAAACATTACAGGATTCGGCTTTTTCAAGAATGCGTCCGGCACTAATGGACCCGGCGGTGTGTGTGACACGTTTGAGAAATTAGCTGGACAAGTTAAACTAACAAACTAACAAAGTCCATTGTTTTTATTTGCGACTGAAAACTTTGAATGGGATTAGAGGCCTGGCGTTACGTGGAAATTCATTGTGTTGAGAGATGAATTTGAATGGTGAGAATGTTCTGAACACAAATGTTATTTTGGCCTTATTTTCTCATCACCGGGGAGTGAAAATAAGTGGGACGCTGAATCACAAAAAACTTTGCAAGTAGTCAAAGAATAAGACATATCCACGCCATAAACTGTAAATAGCTATTAAATACATTTACGTCATCGCACTGGTGTCCTGAATGTCTCGTAAAACCTCCCATCGCCAGTACATTGCCTCACACACAATCTCCAAAGGACAGTGTGCATGCATATAACAGATTGGAAATGAAAATAAAGGAGTATAAAGTGTGTCATTTTTACATTTTCAAATACTTTCTCCAATTCCAACTTAAATTGAAGAGACAACAATAAGCAAGCAACTGGTAGGTTGATTCCCCCAAAAAGTCTTAAAGGGGCATTCAGTAGTTCTCTAGCTAGCGTTAGCATTGCTCTTCTTCGTGTACTTTAAGTACCAATACAACAGTGGTGTTACAACAGTACACTATACTACCATCTATCGACATGGATCAGCATGATCATCTCTGCTGCCCCCGCCAGCTTTGCAATATCATTTCCATCTGGAAAATGTTGGGTTTGAGGTAATTTCTTAACTTATTTATTATTACTATAATATAATTGCTTTGCCTAAAAACAAATGTCAGAATACAAGTGAACAGACTAATACAGTTAAGGACACATTATTATTGCCCCTCAAATCAATTATCTTCAGAGACTCTACGTTTCACGTTATTTCTAAAGACAGTTATTACCTTTATTAGAGAACTGCTTCGCTTAAAATAAACCTCAATTATCCAGCAATACAGAATGTTATTGTAAAGGAATGATTAGAAGTGTTTTTGATGACCAAATCTGGACAAAAAGCATGTCCATGAATACTGTATTTGAAGAACTTGTTTGTTTCCAAGCAAATCAATGTCACGGTTTACTCAAAATCCACAACAATCGATGTTCAAACAACTAAACGAATAAAGACATTAACCATTTCATAGAGGTAGAGGGGCCCCCTTGACTATAGCTGTGATAAAGAAAATTACACATTGCTTTACAGTTGCGTTTGTAAACACAGCTAAAAACTGTCCATTACTAACGTACGTAGACTACACACATAATTCAAGGGAAACTTGTACGAGTTTTCCACTGATACTATTTTAAAGAGTGGTCTAAACAATTAATAATGTCTTACCTGTCCAACAAAAAAGAAGAAATATCGGCATCACTACTCATGTTTTTCTCCATCATCAAATCTTTCCACTTTGTGTATACTGTTATGATGTTTACTGTAGTTTTTTGCCTTTCTGTCTTTTGCCTTGCTTCGGACCTTTTTCGATTCTTCAGCCGTACAGCTACTGAATCTCCTGTTTTCTCCGCTTCTATAATAAATATGTTCCATTGTGTTCTTTTCGCTCTTCGCGTCACCTACATAGGCGGCAGCCAATAAAAAGAGTATTTGCTTCTTCGACGTTTAGTGAAACACCACGGGTCATATCATGGCGATACACAATGAAGAAAGTGACCCATACCATGTATAATAAAAATACATTTATAGAATTGTACAGTCTTCATCTCACCCTTCAGATCACTCTTCCCAAAAACACAATTAATTTATTAATGTGTAAAACTTTAAATTAGCCCCAAATTACTGAATGCACCTTTAACAGTGTGGCAGTATCAAAACATTGAACATCCTGGCTAGCCCGACACAGCAACATTGGCTCAACAATATTGTGAGTTTGGGGAAACTGAAGACAGGAAGGAATGTTCAGAGAAACCTGCTTGAAAACAGTCATTATTTTTGCAATTTCAAAAGCTAGTGGCACAGAAATTATACACTTTAGGTTTAAATAAATAATTAACTCAAAAATAAAATGCTCTCATCATTTACTCACCCTCATGCCATCCCAGGTGTGTATGACTTTCTTCTGCTGAACACATCAAAGATTTTTAGAAGAATATCTCAGCTCTGTAGGTCCATAAAATGTAAATGAATGGTGAGCAAAACTTTAAAGCTCCAAAAAGCACATAGGACTCCAGTGGTTAAATCCATATCTATAGAAGAGATCCAATCAGTTTTGGATGAGAACAGACAGAATATGACTAATTTTGTATTATAAATCTTGATATCTGCAGTCTCCTTGGCGATCATGATTTCAAACTCAATTACACTTCCAAATAGCACCCTCTAGCACTCTACATGCATCAAGCATTAGGAAGGGTAATCAAGCTTGAAATCATGATCACACCTTTAAGACCACAATGGCAAGATGTGCAGTAAAAATTGAATTGTATTTTGGTCTGTTCTCACTCAAAACTGATTGGACCGCTTCAGAAGACATTGATTAAATCACTGAAGACTTATGAATTACTTTTATGCTGCCTTCATGTCCTTTTTGGAGAATCAAATGTTTGGTCACCATTTACTCGCATTATACGGACCTACAGAGCTCAAATTTCCTTCTAAAAATCTTTGTTTGTGTTCTGCAGAAGAAAGCCATACACATCTGACAGGTTAAAGTAAATTATGAGAGATTTTTGGGTGAACGATTCATTTAATTGTGAGGATTATGCGCTTGACTAATCAACTTCCAGAGTAAAGGTGGAATTTCGTACACAAAAGCAGGAATGCAACATGCTCTATTAAAATGAGGTGTGAACAACAGAGTTTTGATATGTAAATCTACTCAACACCCCATTACAGCCAAACTACAGCAACATTATGACAGCACAAGCACACAGTTATTTACACCAACCCTATTTAGAATGTGACTGAAAGAAAAACAAAAAAGAGAGAGAGAGAGAGAGAAAGCATGAAATGAAATGGAAACCAAAGAGTCAAATAGAAAAAAATAAAACATTTGATAAACCATTTATATCTTATGTCATTTATATCATACACTTTCATGGCCTTATGTGCATGATTCAGCTACACAAGTTATTCCTAAAGTTAAAAATGGTATGTAACGGCCACTTTCGGCAATACAACCAATCCCTGATGGGAAAAACTCCCGGCCTATATTTTTCCTGCTTCACTCTGAAACAGATAACAAAATTTGTGAATGCATTCTTGATGCAAGTATCACAAACTCTAAACTACCATAACTATAACGAAGAAACAGTTCAACCAAAATGCTGAAACAACTTGCCACAGAACGAGAGAAAACATGTATACAATTTTGACACATCTTAAAAGGAATCACACACCTTAATATAAAAAAGCACAGTTTTTCTTCACAGTTATAACTGCTGGACATATGGGGTGATGTTTTCAGTAGGTCATATAGCTTTCACCCATTTCTCTCTTTAACACTGAAGTCAGATAGTGTTTTATGTCCAAAGCTACGAGCAGCTCCCTATTCAGCCAACCCTTGTAATCATGTGAACCATGATTACTTCAGATGCCACTTTGACATGAACTCAATGAAAGTGCAAAACTCCTATTTAGATGAAAGCTTCAAACAAACTGCCTTTTCCAAATAACTGAAGGATGCATTGAAATCAAGGTTAAGTCAACACTTCAGATGATACCATTCAAACGAGATGAAGATGTATATACAGTGGAGAAAAAGAAAATTAAACAGATACAGATTTCTGAGGATATTTTTTTGCCTCGTTTTGCCACATAAATACTTATACACCTATACAAAACTACAGAGGGAATATTGTGACTGATCACCAAGTTCAAGGGCCTTTAATTGCAGAAGTGAAAGTTTTTCCTTCTGAGTGAATGAGGCACATATAAATGCAAAGTCCTGAGGATTGAAACGTTTTTGAAAGATCTGGTCGATTCATTGTACTGTACATTTCTAACCATAATGCTTTGTGCTATGGAACAGGTTTTGAGAGAGAGAGAAATATAAATCATTTAAAATAATCTTCTGTGTTAGATTCCAAAAACACTGAAACCCGGGCTTAAAAATTTATTCATTCAAACTTACAATCAAGTCTCAAGAAACCCATTCAGCTTTGTGACCCTGAACCTTGACCTTTCACTGTTAAAAGTATTGAGTGACAGCTAAACCAGAGTAAGCTTTTAGGAGTGTGGGCGTTTGTGTGTATACAGGCATAAACTGACCCTTTGGCTCAAGAGTGGGCCTCTGTGAATTGTTATGGTTACCATGTGGCCCCAGCAGTGAGTCTAATTCTGGGACTAAGATTCTCCCCCATTTAATTGCATTTGTTTTCCAACACCTCTGAATTAATCATATCATGTCAGAGATTAACAGCTAAAGAAAGAAGGAGAGAATGTGAAAGGAAAAGCAAAATGGGGGGTGGGAGGAGAGAGAGAGAGAGAGAGAGGAGAGAGAGAATAGTTTTTATTAAAACAGTGCTGCTATTTGTTTAAGAGCCTTTCCTGAGCTAAAACTAATATAAGTAATGCCACAGCAGGGGATGGGAGGGAAAAAACTATAAAACACAGCGTACCCACTGACTAGGTTAAACTCACACACACATAATACGCATATTCTACATGCTATATTCTTCTAAAACTGATAAGAAAATACATAAAACAGCCAATATAGCCTCTTGTTTGCTGTATGGAACTATCAATACCTTTTTTTGGAAATGAATGGGAAGAAGAATGGGATTGATACTGACACATTGATACATGCGCCTTTCCTGCACGAGCACCACAACATAACTAATGTGAAACAAACTATTATTTGGTAATAAGAAATGCAATTCAAATTGGATTTACTGCCCTCAGCAGTATGTTATCAAGTGATTAGATCATTTCATATTTAAACACAACTGATTCTATTGAGTGGTTGTTAACACAGACTTCACAAAGATATTTTAGTCATTCATTATAAAAAGTACCATTCAGTAAATCAAAGCTCATAATGTGCCTTTAACCACATGTTAGCCACTTTTCCACTATCGGGCTACTGCCATCAACTGGTCAGCCTGGGCCAAAAGAGAGACCAAAATCGATATGCATTCGATTTGCAGTCCCATCATCGAGCCAACACCCCAGCAGCGTTGCCCTAAAACCCACACTTAATGCGCCACACCATATCACAAGCAAGAGGGAAACTCAAGCTGAGGTATCAGACTGGACACTAGCTAACCCTTAAAACGAACACTGATTTGTCATTTTCATTCTCTGTTGTAGTAAGCTGGTAGCTATTGTTCTTTATTTGAACCAGTTCTTGGTTCCCGACCCCATCCACCAGGAATATATTGGATGCACAATAAGACAAAGAAAGTGTTTTCAGAAACAATATAATTTTTATTTCATTTTGGCTTTAACAAACACTACACCAAATGTAACAGCAACAATTGTAAATAAAAATGTACGTTTTTCATATTTTAACCATTGGTTTAAATGCCGTAGTACACTGCAAGGACATACAGGTTTGCAATAATGATGGAGCATCTGACCAAGAGTTGACTAACTTTTACCGCAATGCACTCTAACATAAGCAGGTCAAGTTGTGCTTTAAGATTTTTAAGTGATCCGGCTCTTTCCACACCCTCAGAACTGACCTTATCTTATATCTCTCGCTAGTGTGTAAATGCACAAAAACGCAGCTCTAGCAGTAATGTTCAAACAAGAGAAAGGTACGTGTGTAGGCCTCTGCTGTACAACTCCAAGCTGTTGTGCTTTGTATCTTTGTCCCATCCCACATGCCAGTCTGAAACTCTCAAAGAGTCCATTCACAACCACTGCTGTACTTTCCTTTCCACAATCAAATGTAACACACACATTCCTTCTGAAGTACAAACTACAGAACAAACCACCAACTCACCAAACGGGGGGGGTGAGAGATCTTTGAGTGCTAGAGTCAGCACTGACCGCGTGTCTATGACAGACCAAAACAAGGCATTCTTGTTGATCTTCATACCAGTTTTAGACAGAAGACATCACACTATTACTCAAAAGTGTGTTAACCAATCAGGAACTGTTATTAATAACAGGAAGTTGGTTAGAAGACGTCTCATGGGTTCTAATTTAATCCAGCACAGTGGTGGAACATCGTGACTTGCTAACGAGTCCAATTGATTTAGACGTGTTTACACAAAGGTTGTTCAGAGGTTAGGCTTCTAATCCATTCACCCTGAGGTGATGGCAGTGTAACTATAAAGATTCTCAGCTAGGGTATGCTTAAATTTTCTGTAAATTCTGCCCCACTAGTAGTGCCAAATGGAAATTCAAAAATAATGACTATGCCCAAACCATGCTCCTAACTCTAAGCCCCCATCCTGTTAACTTTTCAGACAAACAAGTAGTCCAGTCCCAATCTCACGCCATTTGGGTGAGCCAAAAGTTGACATGTTGGACTCAATGATACAAGGCAATGTTTTGAATGCCCTTACAAAAATCTAAAGTTAGGGGGGGCCTGTGTAGCTCAGCGAGCATTGACTACCACCCCTGGAGTCACGACTTTGAATCCAGGGTATGTTGAGTGACTCCAGCCAGGTTTCCTAAGCAACCAAATTGGCCCAGTTGCTAAGGAGGGTAAAGTCACATGGGGTAACCTCCTTGTGGTTGTGATTAGTGGTTCTAGCTCTCAATGGGGCACGTGGTTATTTGGAGGATCATGGAGTGGATCGTGGAGTGTAGCATGAGCCGCCACATGCTGTGAATCTCCACGGTGTCATGCACAACGAGCCACGTGATAAGATGTGCGGACTGACTGTCTCAGAAGCGGAGGCCGCTGAGACTTGTCCTCCACCACCCGGACTAAGGTGAGCAACTGCGCCACCATGAGGACCTTCTAAGTAGTGGGAATAGGGCATTCTAAATTGGGAGAAGAGGATAAAAAAATTTTTATAATAAAAATCTAAAGTTCTGGCAAATTTGCCACTTAATATTTTAAAATGCAAATGAGCTTTGCGCCAAACAATTCTCATTGTTGCCACAGGTTTGCCATATAATTATTTGCTAGCAGTAGCAAATTGTCCATTACTGCCAAAGGTTTGATTTACAAACCCTTAACGGCAAATTCACAACTACTGGAAAAGAGCTACAAACTTCTTTCCATAATCTGCAGCAAAAAGTTTTATTCTATGCAAATTTACTATCCATTAACTACCGAATAGAAATATTTTGCCAGGGAGCCCCAGAAAGCATTGGGGAATTAACAGTTGTGTCTTGATGGTAACCTTTGTTCTGTGAAACTTTTGTTAGGATTGCATTTTCTGCTACTAGATTAGGGTTACTTCTGGACTCCAAATAAACTGTGTATAAATGTAATGTATGAATCTCAACTTTTCGCTGAATGAGGCTTACCATTTGGACACAACAGTAATCGATCTACGAAACCTTGCTTATAGTTGTTTCTGCACATTAACCAGGAAAGTATTTTGACATAGGAAAAAAGATTTGATGGCTCACTGATGTGCTCTTTACTTAGTCACAAAAATGTCCCTGAAATCTCACTGACCCAATGGAAAAGGTGACAAGCGAGTTTTGAGGTTTCGGAAAGCTGCGCAGTAGGCCTGACAACTCTGTTTGGGACTGTTGTTGTTGTTGCAAAGCGTCTTGCCTGGAGCGGCCTTGTTAAGCAAGCTAATCGTTCACATCTGGAGCTCTGCTGAGCGAGGGGAAGGAGTCTAGATGGAGGGGAGAAGCAGGAGAAACAGAGCAGGATATTCAGGTGGTGGTACGCAAGCACAGGGGCATATCCTGTGACAAATGTGACCTACCGACAGCAAGACAAAAACAAACAGAGTGAGAGAAAGAATCGCTTCATTCCTTTTTCTACATGAAATATTGGAGGAGTCATCTTATCATTAGTTTGCTGGGACTGCTGTGCCTTAGCTGTCTTTGCAGAAGAATATCAGCCCTGCAACTCTTGAATATTTTTTTGGCCTTCATTTGACCTGTGGGCTGAGGCAGGGCCTTCAAACAAATATGAGAGTGATCAGAGATCCTAATCTGGATGTGTCAGCATCCAGGGGCTGATGGGCCACATGTTTGCATACCCAACGAGGCACTGCTCTTGTTGGGCAAGGAGTCACACAAAAAAAATTAATTCTTTTAGAAAAATATTTTGTCTTCTCGAACTCTATGCGAGTGTAAAACTTCTTTGTCCAACATTTCTTCTCTCTACACCTTTTTTTTCTCCCCGTCAACCCCCCTTCCTTTTACTTATTTCCTTATCATCACTATCACTTTTCCTCTGTCCACCCACCAACTGTGCAGCATATCAACCCCAGTCTCTCTCTCTCTCTGTAAAAGCTTTAACTAAAACCATCTGCTTGGAATACCAGACTGATGAAGGTCTGCTTGGGAGTTGCCCCCACCCCACACCACACATATTCCCCCTCCCTTCCCTCTTTCTCTTTCTGCACAATCAGATTTTATTAGCTTATACTCCAGCACTTAGCATTCTGGTTTTAAGAGCACCGATGGCTCTTAATGTGAAATAAAATCCTGCTCTCCACGTGAGGGGCCAATCATGATCCGGAGGGGCCCCGCTGTAGCTTATGGCATGGAGGGCGTACAGAGCCCTGCTATCAATCAGCCAAACACCCCTTATCACCCTGGAGATAGACAGATGACCCCCACACCCAGTCAACCTACAGGGGGTTAACCTTGGCCCAGTGGTTGGGGGCTTAAGCTTGGCCTAACGCTGATACACACAGCCTAGAGGGGTAAGTGGATATTAGTGGGACATATGAGAAGTGCGTGCACACATATACTTGTATACTTAATGCAGACATGTGACAAGTCAGTATTAGTTTGACATACGACAAGCATGAACTGCCTGACATACATAGACACACAAACAGGACTATATTTCATCATGGCCAACTCTATACTTTTGACATACGAGCAGCTGCAATATCTTTCTGGAAACACAAAGTGCATTACATTGTTTACATGTGTTTTCCACATTATAGCCTATAGCAGGGGACGGGAACCTTTTTTCACTAAAGAGCCAATTTTTTAATTTTTGGTTGATGCATTTTTTCGAAAGAGCCATACCACAAATGAATAATTCACTAGTTTAAGTTTTTCAATCAAATAAAATGTTTATATTGCCCATAGACTCCTCAAAAACAAACAAATATGCAAATATTAATAGGTAACATGTTGCAATATGGATTTGAGTACAAATGTTTGTGCGGGTCTCCATAAAATGACTTAATTTTACTTCATGAAAAACGTTACTTCCCTTTTGGGCTGAACGATACGTAAAAAACATTTTAATGATAACCGCATTTAAAATATAAATATTCGATTATATGTTCAATCCCCAAGGATCGGTAAATATTTTAGCTTTATTGATTTTGCTTTAAAAAATTTATACATTTATTGACACACAAAAAACTTGAACAAAAGACATTTTTAAATTCAAATAGCACTTTAAACTAAACGAAAAAGCAATACAAATAACGAAGAGATAAAAAAATCTTATATATAACCATCTCCAACGGCTCCATTTGCCATCACGCAAGTATCAATATGCAGCAAAAGGAGCAAATTAAGAACTAAAGACAATTCTAAATGTAAAGATAATTATAATAATCATCATAATAAATAAGCCTAAAAAAAAAATTGTGTTTCCAAAAAATGCTGCCAAATGTGTGTTCTTAGCGAATGTGTTTGTATTCCGTTTTGGTCATATTTATGCTGCCTAAAGAAAAAAAATAGAACTCAATTTTAGGTTCAAGGTGAACGTGTCTTATATTACCTTAAACTTTAATCACCTTCATCTTTGTTTCTTCAAAACAAAGATACCCGTATATATTACTGAAGTTGCGTTCAAAATGTTTAAGAGCAAACTAAGCTTGCAGTACCTCACGAGATGATCGGAGATCATTTGCAGCATTCTCATAGATTACATTATTCTTCCAAACAGTTGTCAGTTGAATGAAACTGAGAAAAAGGAGTGATAACTCTTTACATGCGCTTGTTTCACTAGACAGGGTCCCGTTGCGCGCCTCTGAACAGTGAATCAGACACGAGCATTGACGACTTTTCTTTTGTCTGTTCTTAAAAATATAATAAAGTGTTTCTTCAAACACGTCAGCATTTCTTGTCATGTGTCACTCCAAGACACCTTTGCAGGTAGATGAGCAAAATTACTCGTGCATGAAATGCATTTGGAGAGGAGCTCGCAAACTGGATTGAGTCTCGTCGCATTTTACGGGTGCTATATCACACCCTGGTTGCACATAAAAAATAACTAAATTAATAAAATCGCTCGTAGAAAATGCTCTTAACAGCTAAGATCAAAAGTTATTGGGAAACGAGTCCCAGAACTGTATGAATGGGCGTATGTTGGAGAAGTGCTTTCATTGCACTCAGATCTCACTGCGCGCACACATCACATCAGACAAGCATCGGCGGCTTTTCTTTCATCTGGTCTTCAAAATATAATGAATTCGTCAAACGAGTGTCTTTGTCTCTAATTTCTTGTTATATATCTCTCCGACAAGTCTTTAGGATTGCCTTCCACAGTGGCTGGTACATCAGCAAAATACTCTGCATGAAAACTCTGCATTTGGCGGGTGTTCATTTCAAACCTTGTTCACCAGAAGTAGGCTGTAAAATTCAGGAGAAAGGAAACCAAAACAGTGTCATTGACTTCAAGCTTTGCAATCGCACCCACACTTCTAGAAAGTGTGGTGCGATTGCAAAAACTTTCTAGAAAGTTTTAAACGATCATGTGTTAAACTTTCTAGAAAGTTTTAAACGATCATGTGTTAAACTTTCTAGAAAGTTTTAAACGATCATGTGTTAAACTTTCTAGAAAGTTTTAAACGATCATGTGTTAAACTTTCTAGAAAGTTTTAAACGATCATGTGTTAGTGAATGGTGAGAGACACGGCGAGCCACTTGATTTTTAACAAAGAGCCACTTATGGTTCGCTAGCCACAGGTTCCCAACCCCTGGCCTATAGACTACAGCTAGTGCTTATGCACAATTGGGTGTGCATTGCAAACGTCAGCTCATGAGTCAGAGTGCCAAATGACCAGGTCCAACTGACTAAATTAAACCCTATAGATGAAATTACTCTTATGTCACACAGCAGTAAAACATGCTTCCGGGTTCTTTTGAGCAGCATATTTCAATGGTGGAAATAGGCAGCACTGCATTTTTCTGTTAATGTTAATAAAATGTTATTATAAAGGAATATCTAGTCAATGAACTGCAGTGGTGGAGACAGGTCTCGTTCCTCCCGGTAAATCCTACATGGTGGTCTTGATCATATAAGATAATTGTCAGATAATTTTTTTCATATGTTACAGTGACAGCACTTTGAATATGAAAAACACCATTTGTAATTGGCTTTTGCACGATTTCTTCATAAAAACAACAAAAGGTTATAACCACCAACAGCTGCTTTGTGATATCCTGACAATTGTGTCTAATAGACTCGTGAAATATCATAATTTAAGTAAAATTCTGAGTTTTCCTGAAGCGATCTGATGGAAATGTAAAGAAGCCCAAATCTCAAATAATCTGTGGGAAACAGGGTATTTCAACCCCACAAACAGCACATTTTGGGAAGCTTCAGTGCAATTTGTACGAAGCATCAAAAGGCAGCAGTTCTTTTCTGGGCTACCAAAAGATCCCAGAAGTGGCGGGGCAGAGCGTTCATTTGTAAACAGTAACTTTATCTATAGACCTTAGAATGGATGTCACATTAAATTTGAAAAGAAAAAAATGCAGTGAGGTTTACAAGTACAGAATGTTCAATGGGCCTTTTGAAACATGAGGAAAACAAATGTGAAAATTGTTCGTAAAACCATTCTTATGTAAATTGCTGCATTTATTTGTGTCTATAACGCAAGAATAGTCAAACGCAAGGAAGTGTAATTGAGCTTCTATCATGAACGTGCCAAGGAGACTGCTGATGTCAAGATTTATAAGGGGAAAAGGAGTTACATTTTGGTCTGATTCTCACCCAAAATCGATCGTTTCGCTTCAGAAGTTGTATTGATTATCTTTATGCTGCATTATGTCATTTTTGGAACTTGGAAGTTTTGAACTCCATTGACTTGCATTGTATGGATATAAATACATCATACATCTATGAAAATATCTTCCATTTGTGTTCCGCAGGAGAAAGTCACACCATTTTGAGATGACATAAGGGTGAGTAAATGATGAGAGAATGATTATTTTTGGTTAAACTATCATTTGGGCGTACTTGTTTTTTATTTTTATTGGATTATTCTTTGAGAATATACACCCATGGTTATAACCCTTGAAACTATGACTTTCAAAAAACATGGCAATAGACAAAACACTCTGGACGACTTAAGTTTTTAAATTTAGACATACGACAGTATGACACACTGAACATAATTTTGACATTACATCGTTTATTTATTGACATTGCCGTTTTAATCAAATTGAATGTGGTTTTATATTATCAGAGAAAATAATACATGTAAAGGTTAATTCTCATAAATAAGAAGTCTCTAAAGGCTGTATACATGTAGAAATTTACGTTTACCACTTTTGAAATCCAAACAACTAAATCTAATATCTACCCATATAAAGAATGCAAAACAAGTGTAAAAAATATAGTGAGACTTTGCATTGTGTCGTTTTAACAGAAAGCAAAAAGCTAACTAGATCATATAATAAATATAAAGCCTACCCCATAAAAAGAATGCTACATAAATACCTTGTCCACAGATTTTGTACTGCCGTTTATGAATTTGTTTACGAACAACCAGCAAAAAGGTCAACTAGATAATATAATAAAAATATGTCTACCTGTCTAAAGAATGCTACGCAAATACAAAAAACTACCTTCAGATTTAATACTGTATGGTTTAAGTACTTGTTCATGAACAGCTGGCAAAAATTGTCCATTACATAACAAATATAATAAATCTAACTATAAAAAACTACCTCGAGACTTTGTAATATCCTGTTTATGAACAGCTGGTTTCACACAAAGAAAGAAATTCAAGCTGCAGTATCTCTACACCAGTCACTCATGTGTATATTACTGGGAATAGGCACCATAAAAACAGTCCACCAAGAGTTCGAGAGAGACTTTAAAGTGTGCAAAAACAGTTTGCCGTCTTGTCGAAAACATCCCAGTGCGGAATTAAAGTGGGCATCTCCATGTGCTGTGCTTCTGTATGAACCTGGCCGACTCCGAAGCGCCTGCCACAGATTAATAAATTGATGAAAAAAATACATTTATACACATGCTCATCTCAAGCAGCTTCAAAGGCCTTTTCATTGATGTCACATAACGTAGGGATCCACGCGTGTGTGTGTGTGTGTGTGTGTGTGTGTGTGTATAAAGAGGGCTGCTTGGTTTGCCAGTCCTCACAGGGGGTAGCATCTCTCCTGAAGGGCCCTGCTTTTGAAAAGCCAGAGAAGGCTATAAACAGAATATGTAATGGCAGGGAGGGAACAGAGGGAGGGTTGATGGGCAAGCTATGGGTGGCAGAGAAAGTGACGCCAACTCCAGCTCTCCTACGAGAAAGGAAGGAGGAGGGAAGGCCAAGGCTGGCAGTGTTTCACACAATTCAAAGAGTATGGAGAATGCAAACACACATCCATATACACGATGCACACATAGATTTCTTTTCTGGGACAGGAGTTGAGTGGTTTATGGGAGTCTGTGCTGTTTATGTTTGACAAGAACCTTCAACAGATGTACTCTTCAAATATCTAATATAAATGTTCGATAAATGTGACATTGGTTACTAAATAAGTCCTGAAAAGTCTTTTCAAAGGCAGCCACTGGTCCTGTGCTAAATTAAAATGTATATTCATGTGTGGTAGAATATAGTCCTTACCCATTCAAATTTGACGCTTTGAAAAATGGAAATCTGTTCCGTTCCATTGGCCTCATTCATGAAATAAGAGCAGAACCAATTCTTACATTTACAAATTCTTCATAAAACTATCATTACAAAAATTGTCCCATAGTTGTGGAGGAATGGACTTATTTACACCGAAATTTGTTCTGCTGATGTTTCATGAATAAGGCCCAATGCCATATAGGGTTGAGTAAAAATGTGATTTTGTTGAAAAGTTTTCAATTAATTACAATCTAGATATTGATTCTAAAATTATAAGATTGATCTTTATAGACGTGCAACCCTCGCATTTGCGACCAAATGTTTTGACTAAAAAAATCTGCAACTAGCCATTGGCTTTCAGATATCACTAGGCAGTTATTTAGTAGTTTAGAGGCAAAGAGGTTCATCACAAAGATCCTTTCACTGCGTGTTGACAGTAAAAGTTTGGTTTGACTCGTTCTGTGGAATGTGTGTCCAAAGACGAGATCCACACACAATCAATTTGTCCTTAAATAATGTCTCTTTGAATTCACTTTTTCTTTACAGTCAGTTGGTGATCAGAACAACAAAATTAGAATCATTATTCCAATCACACATAGTACGGATTCACTAAAGAAGCTGTGCGACTCCACTCTCATTAATGTGCACTCGACTGAAAACCTTCTGTGAGACACTTGCTGAAATGCCGCAATTCTAAAAGAGACGGTACTGGTTCAGCAGTTTTGATATAGTCACTGTACATAGCAGTTTAAATTGACCGCGTAATATATACTGTATTAGCCTAAACTGACTATATTTCTTAAGTATCATTTTCAATTGCAGGTGGTGGCATAGTGGCTAAAGCACAGGGCTGTTAATCAGAAGGTCACTGGTTCTAACCCCACAGCCACCAATGTGTCCTTGAGCAAGGCACTTAACACTCCAGGTTGCTCCGGGGGGGATTGTCCCTGTAATAAGTGCACTGTAAGTCGCTTTGGATAAAAGCGTCTGCCAAATGCATAAATGTAAATGTGTGTAGCTCTTACCAAAGATTTGAAAGTTTTTGAAGGGAAATTCTTCTCAAATTAAAGAAATCCATGTAGAAGTCAGTCAAGACTGTTTACACAGTTGTGATAAAAGTATCATCGTGGAACATTTGACAACTACCTAACAGATGGCCTTCAACAGATCTGTCTTTCTCTCGTTCTCTCGAACATTATGCCTACACCTCAAACATGTGTGTTTGCTTGCCATAATGTTCACTCTGTTGAAGTTACAGTTACACTCATCACTGTAGCAGCAGGAGGCCAGAGGCTTAAGAATCAAACAGGTACAGCCCGTCTTCATGAATACACACACGAAAATGATCTTTAAAAACATGCACAATAGAGCTATTGACTCAACTCTGTCTCGAAGATTTTAAGCACTAATAGCTTTGAGCACCTGAATGTGGAAAAATGCCCAGTGGAGGCCTGGAACGCTGTGAAAGACATGTGGCCTGAGCTATGATGACATGCTCAGGCATTACAAAACTGTGTGTTTGTGTGCGAGTATGCCCTGTGCTATTCTTCTCCATAAAGACAAGACTAAACAGTTTAAAATGTGTTTCCACTGAGGTGTGTTTGTTTGGCTACGTGGGCGCCGCAACACAAAAGCCACAGTTACAAGGTTTGGCGAGTCGCTCTGTTCACTACCGTTCTGCAGCCGAGAGCGCCCAAAACATCTGAATGTGTTAAAATAACACGGGCATGTGCTGGAAGGTTTTGTGGCACAGGGAGTTTGAAGGACGAAATCGAATAAAAAAGGAGTCAAAGTAGGACAGAGTGTTTCAATCCCCTTTTCAGGAGAGCAAAAATTTACCAGAAAATCATTTCAGCATGTAAATGTGGATTAAAGTGCAATGCTAGCAACAGCCACAGGCCAATGAAAAACATTTATGATTGAATCCATAAAACATGCTTACGACACATTAATATCCTACATATCAAAGCCTGCCATCATAATGGATAGAGGCATTATGTGAAATGGTGTGACTGTTACGAGATTATACTGACAGAACTCATTTTATGTTCACCTTATGCTATTTTTAATTCATAATATAAGACAGAGGACTGGTAATGGTGGAGAGAAGGACAGAATGGAATTGGGGAAATTACAATGTGTTGGGACTTGGTACTATGTCCACTAACCCCTAATTCCAAAGAACTTTAAGACTTTCCAAGAGGCCCACAACTCACAAGACCATAAAAGGTTGCACTTTGCTCATCAACTACATATATGTACTGTATATATATACACCATACTGTAGTACAGAGGCAGACCGATAGTGTAGTTTGACATTATCGATAACTAAGTTGATGGAAAAGTCTGATAACAGAATAATCGTCCAATACAAAAAATAAAAAAATAAAAAAATATCTTAGTCTTTCCTTACTATGGCCATCTAGTTTACTGTTCAACCAAACTCCCAATAAAAGCCAGAAAAAAATTAAGATTTGGAAAAGGAGGAAAAAACATATTTGCAACTATCGGCATAGATTTTTGCAGATAAAAGATAGTATCGAAAAGCAACAATCAGGATTGTTTAATGGACCCTTTTCACAGACCTGTTATAATACGTTTCCGCCTTCTTTACAACTTCAATATAGCAAACTTTTTTATATTTACAATTTTAAAAACATTTAGTGTAAATGTGTAACATTGTACATTTGTTTCGCTCTCGGTGGGGCGCATGGCGAGTTGTGCGTGGATGCCACGGAGACGTAGCGCGTGTGGAGGCTCACGCTATTCTCCGCAGTAACACGCTCATCAAGCCATGTGCATAAAATGCGCAGATTGATTAAGAGCACATATGGAATTGGGGATACATTTTTTTTAATTGTACTTTGTATTATATTACACTGGAATATGTTTAAAAAAAAATCAGTTACCATAGCTACGATGAGGCTTGTAATACAGCTTCCGAGGGAGTGACAGAAAATGTGTCCTGTTTCTCTCTTCTTACTGCTGTTATCCAGCGCTCTATATTTATTTTATTTTGCAAAACTGTGAAAGGGTAACCATTAATTTTTTTCTTTTGCTTTTGGAGCGAACAGGTAAGCATAAATTACATCTGCTGTGGTATCCCATTCAAGTTCATCCAACTATGACAACTTCTGCTTTGTGTGAAACGGGTCCATCGGTAAAACTGATATATATTGGTCTACCTCTTCTTCAGTACTCTACACTCACTGAGCAATTTATTAGGGACTAATAAATTTGGTCTTCTGCTGTTGTAGCCCATCCGCCTCAAGGTTCAACGTGTTGTAAATTCTGAGATGCTATTCTGCTCAATACAATTGTACAGAGTGGTTATCTGAGTTACCATAGAATTTTTGTCAGTTTGAACCAGCCTGGCCATTCTCCGTTGACCTCTCTCATAAACAAGATGTTTCCGTCTGCAGAACTGCAGCTCACTGGATGTTTTTTGATTTTAGCACCATTCTGAGTAGACTCTAGAGACAGTTGCATGTGAAAATCCCAGGAGATCAGCAGTTACAGAAATACACAAACCAGCCAGTCTGGCACCAACAATCATGCAACGGTTGAAATCACTGAAATTTTCCCCCATTCTAAGGTTGATGTGAACATTTACTGAAGCTCCTGACCCGTATTTGCATTTTATGCATTGCACTGCTGCCACATGATTGGCTGATTAGATAATCACACAAATAAGTAGGTGTACATGTGTTCCTAATAAATTGCTAAGTGAGTGTATATATTACTTCCCCTTCTCTATTTCCAACCCGAGTCCCTCCAACAGAAAATTCCACAGGCCAAGCGCAAGCATTCATGTCACTGACAACCATTGAGAAGAGCTGAAGAGATGGCTGGCTGACACACAAGGGCCTCAAAAAAAGTCCCTCTGGATTATTGAGGAATTTGAGCTCTGAACAGACCCTAAATCAATTATAAGAAATCTGCACGCCTGCATTTCCCCACGTCCCTCCCATCTGTCACTTTATACCTCCGTTTCTCTTCATCTTACTCTCAATTTTGTCCTTCTCTCAGACTCTTTTTCTACAAACTTGGCTTGATTACCTTTCTTTTTGGTTTTTACTAAGAGCGTCTCTTACACAATGCTTTTAAGTTATTAAGATGGGCACACTCACCTGTAGATGAATAGAAATCTGATCAAACAAGTGTGAGGTACAAGCTTAAATCTGAGCTGCTCAATGGCTTTGGCAAATGTAATAATACTGGGATCTGACCATCAAAAAGAGAACACTCAGATTTTGGCAGAACTTGTGTCACCTTTCCTGATATATTTCTTGAGGCCCATGTATGAACTCACAATCACATGCGAGGTTAGTTAGCTGAATTAAAGAATAGGTCTGAACACCTTATCCACCTTCAGATATGCACGTCCACACAAATTAAACATATTTGACACTGATATTTAAATGCCTCAACGCACCCTAAATATCCAGAATAAGGCATATGATACCCAAAAATAATAGCCAACAATAACAATCTGATAACACTTGACTATGTTTCTGTCCTCTGAGGAATGCTAAGAAATTAGGAATGGTTTTGTTTGAATTGCCTCAGCTAATGCCACAGGTGCTCAGAGCGTTGAATTCCCTTTGGCCAATTCTTTGGCATTTTTCTTTAGTTTTATACACAATAAATATTTCATGATAACTCAGAATTCTGAGCAGTTTCGCAACACATCCTCTGGGATATTAACAAAGTCACTCGCAAAATCCAATATATTACTTTAGATGCGATACTATTAGATGTTTACTCTATTTGCAATTGCTTTAGGCTTCTCTTTGGTGTTTGAGGACTGCCTTAGCAAGCACTGCGTATTCTCCTTTAATGTGATTTGTGCACTTTACTGAAAGCCGTTTGGTTAAGAAAGGTTTAGACAAACCTACTCAGCTAGACCAGAGATTTAAATGCATTTTCAAATAATTTTTTTGGAAACACTCAATCATGGTAGAAGCTGAATGGCTTTCATTCTGACAAAGATAATTCTCTTGTCATTTATTTGATTCATTTCTTCATTTCCAAAACATTCAGTCTACTGTTAATAGTCAAACCCACTGAATATCTCTTAAGGCAAACAGCACACAGTGTCAAATTACTCATATTCTGGATGAAAAAGGGTAAACAGTACAGACATATGCTTTTCCTGGCAAACATCCTACACATTTGTGCATTTGTTTAAAAGTTGGGGTAAAACACTGGAGACAATTCACATTCTGAGGGGCTCTTTCAAGTTCCTCAGTTTTTTTGGAAACTTTCTTATGTGACTTTGACTGCTATGACTGAGGCTGTCTGAGCGAGAGATTAAGATTAGTGAGTAAATATTTAAAGTATGCCAACCACTCATTGTCTGACTCGCAACTCAGTCAGAGGTGTCGATTGACAGGCTAAACTCATCTGCCTCAGTGACCTCCCCGTCAGAAACACACACACAAACACATTTTCCTTGGACCGCAGTGGACCGCAGTGGGTTAGATCTGATAGGCTTAAGGACAAGAGAGATATCTTACTCTGGGATAATCTGTTTACTGGAACTTTCAGATAAAATACAAGCTCCAATCCATTCAACTTCAGTAGGTTACGAACGTCTGTGATTCTAAGGGGGCTTTCACACTTGGTTCGATTGCCTGTTCCGAACCAGAGTTCGATTGCTCCCCCCTCCCCCCGATAGACTGTGTTCACATTATATATTTGTATCCGAACCGCGGTACGCTTGCGTCATCAAGCTGCAGCTGGTGCGTAATCGTGTTGCTTGATAACCGCGAAATGAAAAGGCGTCAAAATTCAATGAATAGACTTGCTCGGTTCACATTTGTTCTTTTTTTAACCTTTGGTTTTGTTTTCAACATCAAGATACAGAAACACACTTGCGTCTGTCTGCTGCAAAAATACTGAAATCGTTCAAAAGACAGCGGGCTGTCCGCCGAAGACAATTTTTGCGAAGGCAAGCAGAAATCATCTCTCTGCTTGCAGTGCGTGTGCGTCAATCCCGCTTTTCGTCAAGGTAAGTGTATACACACACACACGCACGCACGCACGAAGTAAACCCTTTCCGCTCATTTTGAAAGTGACGCGTGTGAGACTGACGACCACATTATACGTCATCAATAGCGGTTCACTTCCACGGTTTGGTTCGATTGCGTTCATATCAGCAGCGAACCATACTGGAGTTCACATGAACCGTACCCCAGACCACCTTTTTAAGCGGACCCGAGTACGGTTCGCGGGTGCGCACCCGAGTTCGGAAGACAGCGTTCACATCATCCAAACGAACCGAACTCTGACGTCATTCGAACCGGGGTGCGCACCAAAAGTGCTAGTGTGAAAGCCCCCTAATACTGTGGAGGAATAATAAAAGAGTTAGGCTAAATGTGGGCGCTGCCTCTTTTTCAAAACAGTATGAGTGGGAAGATGAATCCAGCATAGATATTTGTCTGAAATGTACAGCTGGATGAATTGGGCTACATGGGGTCATTTTATGAGGGAACAAAAATTTTCTACAGTTTTTACTGCCCAATCAGCCAACAAAATAAAAAAAGTTTAAATCCTCATCCTGAATGACATCATCTGAATGTTCGCTAGTAAGCCCATATTAGCCTCTGGCTCCTTATTGCGCATTATATTAGTGATAACAGAAGGCTTCAGTATGTGTAAGATTTGCATTACATTGGCTTAATAAACCAACATTTGAGAGTATTTGATACGCACAAAGCTGAGCTTACAATGGGTCGTTTCTGCAAATACTTTTCTAACATGTCACGTCTCTTGGGATGTGCAAAATAACCTCATTTTAAAATCGACTAGTCGATGGATTGCCCTGTATAATTAGAACCATCTGACCACAATCCGACACATTTCTGAGGTAATTTCTTCATTTACATAAGATGTATTCTTGCATTCAAAAACAGACAGAGAACAAATGGAATGGAGCATGGGGTAAACAAATTTATAAAAAAATATTTTTTATTTAATTTGACATGGCATCTTAAAAACACAAAACTCCGTGAGGTACTCAAAAAAACAGCACAAGTCTCAACGTAACAGCAAAGAAATTCCATCTGAATGAGTATGGCTGCAGCGGCAGTGCTGTAAAGGTGATGAATTTAAATGGTTTTACCACGCTAACTGTCTAAGGCTATCAGCACACTCATTTAAGTACTGTCGCTAACAATATACAAACTTTAAGGAAATATATTAAATTGCCATTGAATAAACAAAACAAAAAATAATCACAAACGAAACACCAAAGTTATAACATCAAAACAAGAATACGAAATTGAGTTGCGTGTACAAGCGATGTTGAGGGTGGGATGAACTAGGATGAACCATGCTGCTTTAAGATAATTTAAGCCAATTGGCTTTTCCCACAACAAAACTGTATAGGGCGAGGAACAAAAGAAAATCTGGGTACTACTACTATGCATCTAGTCTGTAAGGAGCAGCCATTACGCTAATGAGGGCCTATGGAGATCCCAATGAAGCCATCAGCATTCACTCCGAATGACAATGCAAGACTAACGCCCCAGGAACTGAATGGAACGGATTGGGAAGGAGGGAGAGCTCGTACGCAGGAGTGAAAAGAAATGGAGAGGCCAAGGAAAACTTATGTGAGTGTGTGTGTGTATGCATCTGGGGGGTCACAACTTTTCACCAATACCCTTGGCCAAATCCAATCAAATCACACTGTGAATCAGGGAGAGAAGGATTTGTGCATTGAAATAAACAATGACTGTAGAATTTGTACATTTGATGAGATGGCTCATAGTTTAGCCAAAAAAAAAAGATCACGGTTGAAGCGTTCCTCTTTTTTTTTTTTTTGCAGCAAAGACCCAAACTTTTATTCTCTCCTCTTTTTTTTCCAGAGCACCGACGCATAGCACGCAGCAAAGCCATACATGAATGCCAGCTGAGTTCTTTGCAAATTGGGATGAAAAGACCCAATGCTGAGGCTAAAAGGGCAGCCAACCTTTCCCAGACACTGACACAAAACTCAAAACACATCTATAGGGGGAGAACAGCCAAAGCAGGCAAACTCTGCAACTATCTGAAAAGGACGAACTCCCAGATATAATTTCAGTTTGACAGACCCCTACTCTCGGCCAGACTAATCTTATTTTAAAGCAGGCTAAACAAGCAGCCAGAAAATGCTTAATTACAGCCAAGTGGCGGAAAACTCAGAATTAGATTCACTGCGTATTAGCTTAATTAGCCAAGCATTTCACAGACAAACACGAGAGATCTTTAGCGCATATTTAGACAACCAAAAGGGCTCTAACAGGACATTATGAAGCCAAAACACTACAAGAACACTTAAGATTTCTGCAAATTTGATGTAGTAAGTGGTGACAATTAGTGGCTTGACCTCACTTGGACCACAAAAATTGGCCACAAATACATTAATACAAATCTGTCAAGCAGCTCAAGCACAGAATTTCAACTCATTTTAAAAATGACATGACCTAAATACACACTGAAATGCCATCAAACCCCAGCAATTTACTTGAAAATTTGATTTGAGACTTGCATATTCGCTAAATGTGATGCAGTGACAAAGGTATAATCCACACTGAATCAGTAAGCTCAGAACTAGCACAATTGAACAAAATAATCCTTACTTAACACTTTCCAGTTTCAAATTTGTAATATTCTCAACTAAGTGCCTGTGGAGAGATGTTTGTTTACTAACTAGCTAACTCACTAAGCTATTGTTTTCATCCAAAGCGACTGACATTACACTAACACAGACAATCCCCCTAAAAAAAAATTGATAATGTGTGTTGCTCAAGGGGACAATAGGGTGATAACCATAACCACCATAGACATTGGAGGAAAACAACCCCCCAAAACATTCATAATAGTGGTCAGTCTATATGGAGAATGACTTTTTAAACTTAACCTTTGCTCTAAACGTTTAACATCATTAATGGTCATTTATTGAGGGGTCTGAACCTTTAACCTTTTGGTCACCAGACATGATATTTAACACTAGGCTCCACTAACTTCTAGACTAAGAAAAGGACAATTCTTGTTTGAGGGCCACTATACACTTGAGCACGATGTTTCTCAGTGCTCCCTAAATAGCCACGCGGATGTACTGAGACAAACAATGTGTTTCAATGGCACTCACCGTTCTCGCGCTGGGAGACAGAGCACCGTTGGACAAGTAAGGATTGGACAGATCTGGAATCATTAGAAACGGGTAGCCTGAATAATGGGGGCTCTTAAAAAATCCTCCATCTTGATGTCTTCTCAAAGCTTGATGATCGACAGGGAGAGAAACGTGTTTAGGTTTCTATTTGATGTAAACAATAAGTTAGTTTAATACAAGAGTGCACTTACCTTCACTAAAATACTCTCGGGCTTTCTCGTAACTGTCATCATCAGCTCTCGGTTGAGGACGCCTCTCGGTTTGCTGGAGCAGAAATAAGACAGAGAGGAGGAAAACAATGCATAAGAGTTATTTTCCGTCGGCAACAACCACATTGGTTTGTTTTGACAGCACGCGCTCGTGTTTGACTCACCTCCGAATCGGACGAACTGCTGTTATTTTCCGACTCGTTCACTAACGAGGACTTCACGTCGTCAAGATCTCTTTCCGACGACACGTTTTCGGAGATTTTGTCTTCTTGTTCGCCCTCATCTTTGAATGGGATCATTTCATCGTTCGCCCCCAACTCATCTCCTCCACCTCCGTTAAGCTGCGGCATGTTTACTTTCTGGCAACGGTTATCGAGATTACGGTTGCGTTACCAGCCGAGTAAACTCTGAAGTGCGAGAAGGACGGCGCAGTCCACTCAGTCAACGAGAGGTAAACACAAGACCTTGAATCTTCTTGTCGTTTCAGAAGTAATCCTTTGCACATGAATTGAAATCCAAATTGTCCATTATTACTTTAAACACGCGATCGCGCAAAGGCACACCAGTTTCATCAGAATCCCTGCAAAAAACTTCGCAAACTCAACTCCAGATGCGAAACGCTATCTGCTCCGCTGCAGCCCGTCCTGAGAAACTTACTAACACAAATAAAAGAACTTGTAACGTCCAAAATTCAAACGCGCGTAATTGTGAATTTGTCTGTGCATTCCAAAACCACCAAACAGAAGTCGCGCAACTTTTTCTTTAAAACAGGCGACCGTCACTTAAGCACGCGTACTGATTGCAACAACGGTCGCGTCGCCTTCTTACTTTCTATCCCACCGGCTAGTTTTATTCAAGTAAAACACGGATTCCTCCGCAAATCAGCTGTACGTTTCTTCAACACAGCGATTTAAACGCTCACGTCGGATAAACTAAACAGCAAACACTGAAAACGACGTGTTTGAACGCGAAGAGGCTCCGTTTCCCTGCACGTTTCTCCGCTGATGGGGAATGCGCAGGAAAGCAGCGGAGAGTGTGTGTGTGTGTGTGTGTAGTGGAGGAGCAAAATGCAGAGGAGGAGTTAAGCGCTGAAAAACGACACTCCATTCAACATGCATACACACTCTCAGAGAAGTTTTAAGGAACAGTTTGTTCAGGGCTTGATTCTTGAAATAGTTCACTGACACCAAGTCCTGGGATTGCGTTATCAATATTTATACAAGGCCCAATCCCCAACCTTAAACCTAACTTTCAGTGGAGTAAAAAATTAATCTTAGAGGGAAAATGGAACCTTCAAATCGTATTGATTATGCAAACACAATTTCTTTCTGGTTTCAACATGGGACGAGAAACCAAGTCGTGCCACAGGGGAAGGTAAATACACTTGAACTGTTGCAAAAATGTCTGATGGGATATGCCTTCTGCCAATATCTCGGCAAAATGTGGTCGAAGTTAGGGTACTGGAACTTAAGGTAGCAACATGTCGACTTCCCACGTGATCATGTTGGTTGAGTAGAGGTGCTCTTTTCTAAGTTATCGTACTTACGGTTTGCAACTCGCTTACATTAGGGGAGTGACCTGAGCCATATCTAGGGACCCCCATTTTGAGACATTTTTTGAAGCTCTTTTGAATAGACCCAGTAGGCAACCACCTAGAGGACCCTAGCAAATGCCCAAAAAAAATAAATATATGCTTTGTGTTCCAAATGGACTCTCAGTTTTTTGGATTATGGTCAATGTAGTCCAGTGTTGTCCAGAACTATAAAAGTTAGGGTTTTGTTCCCTTGTCATGGTTCAGTGATATTTGGGCGAAAATCAATGATGTCATGCTTTCCCAGACTGTCACGTCATGTGTCACTGGTAGCATGCCGCCGCCGTAATCCCCCCCCCCCCCCATCAATACAGATCACAAAAGAACAACTAGGGCGTAACCATCAATGAAGGAGACAGAAACTAAAGTTCCCCCCCACCCAAATACTTCACCAATCTTTAACAGTCTTAAGCACAGCCACATGGAATCTGCACCCGTATAACTGTTTGTTTTTTTTGTTGATCATGCTATCAGCTACTAATACTATTGTCACATTCATAGCTTAGTTTTCACATATTGTGTCATATGGAAATCAATTTAGCTGATTTCTTTTTTTCTCCAAATTCAGCAGTCTACAGACTCCAGCTAGGCCTGGTCATAAGACACACTAGTATTTCACTGCTCTGTATAACTGTCAAATCCAGTAGCTATCATGATGATGTGGAATCCGTATTGTTGAGGAATAGTTCACCCAAAAATGTACAGTTCTGTATTAATTTAAAAGGGTTGTGGACTTGAGTTTCATGACTTGGTCTTGACTTGGACTCAAGTCATACATTTTATGACTTACAACTCTATTCAACATAATCAAAGACTTGCGACTCGACTTAGACTTTGAAAACAATGACTTGTATCTTGACTTGGACTCGAGCCCTGTGACTTGGAAAGACTATACCTTCTAAAACCAAAGATCACAGTTGTACATTTAAAAATGTGCAGCAAATCAATGATTAGTTTACCCAGTAATCGATTCATTTGATTTTCAAATCTGCAATTCCACACTCCACATTCAACTGCCAAAATTTCACCAAAGGTAATATCATTTGGATATAAAGAATAAAATATCAAAGGTAACTAAACGACTGCAGTAGCATTTCATTTATCATGTTAGCTGGGTTAGCTAGCAATGTAGTTCCAGAGAGCTCAGTGCACTGCAACTACAGTGAATTACATTTCATGCCAAATTGCTGAAACCAGTTAAAAGATGCACTGTGTACCATTGAAGGTAGGGTTGCAACCCATCCCGTAAAATAAGGAATCGAGATGTGTCCCCTATAAAACCTGGTCAGATGGTGTCACGGAGAAATCGATAGTTAACATTAGGTAGGACATTTTGCCTACAGTGGGTAAGGGACAATCTGATAATACTGTGGAGGGTGTAACCACAATAGTAATTAAAACTCAGACACTAATTTGGGCAAAGAGCACTATTGACTTTAAGACTTGACGCTTAAATGGGACTGGGGACATTCACTTTCAGCACATGTACAATCAGCGCTGGTGCCCCCCGCCCCCCCAGGGATGTGTGGTCTCCCCACTACTCTTCTCCCTGTACACAAATGACTGAACCACCAATGACCACTCTGTCAAGCTCCTGAAGTTTTCTGATGACACTACATTCATTGGTCTCATCTAAGATGAGTCAGCATACAGAAGGGAGATTGAATGACTGGCTCAATGGTGCAGTCAAAACAACCAAAATGACTCCTGGCAGCAGTGGAGTCATTCAGGTTCCTGGGCACCACATCTCACAGGACCTGAAGTGGGAGACCTACATTGACTCCATTGTGAGAAAGGCTCAACAGAGGTTGTACTCTCTTCACCAGTTGAGGAAGTTCAACCTTCCACAGGCACTGCTGTGGCAGCAGTCATTGAGTCTGTCCTCTGCACTTCAGTAACTGTCTGGTGTGTTTCAGCTACCAAATCAGACATCAGAAGACTTCAAAGGATAGTCCAGAATGCTGAGCGGATTATTGGTTCTCACCTTCCCACCCTCAAGATCTGTACACCTCAAGAGTGAAGAAAGGGGCTGGAAAAATCACTTTGGATCCCATTCACCCAGCACACTACCTTTTTGAATTGTTGCCCTCTGGCTGACTCTACAGAGCACTGAGTACCAGAACAGTCAGGCACAAGGAGAGTATCTCCCTCAGGCCATTCACCTTATGAACAGCTAAAACTGTCCCCGATACTCTCTATTGTGGCAATACAATCATGTGCATATTTAAATATTCATTCATATTTATATTCCATTTATGTTTATTTGACATATCCTACCTCTTCTGCACAACACATTAATTCACCTTGCACATAACTGTATTTCTGTATATAACATATTTGAACAACATATTGCCCTTTATATTTATGTTGTGTCCTATTGTTATTCTTTTTTCACTGTTTACATATATATGTTTATATGTATATTTCAATGTTTGTATGTATATTTTTGTATTCTAATTGCTAAATTTGAGGACTTAACTTGCCTGTCTTGACTTGGGTCTTGACTTGGACTTGTCTGTCTTGATTGGGACTTGCCTGTCTTGACTTAGGACCACGTGCGGAGCTAGAGAGGGGGGGCCCAACAGAAGCCTGGCCACCCCACTCAGCACACCTCTCCGTCCCGGGTGTCACTGTATCCAATCTCCTCCGTTCACGTATCCATGCGCTGCGTCGCACCCTTTGTCATATTGGAGCTCAACAGCTCAAGTCCCCATTCACTTTCATTATATGGAAAAGAGTGGACAGTACATACGTCAACATTTCTCCTTTAGTGTTCCACAGAGGAAAGAAAATCATATGGGTTCGGAACGACATGAGAACGAGTAGATGATGACATTACTATTTCTTTAAACCCATATACTGAAAGGCTTATCATGTTTTATGTTGATACAATGATTGCTAAATAGTTAAACACAGACAGGCCCTCATCCAGCTCTATTCACGGTTTTATTTGCTTGTTTTCTTTAAAACTGGATTTCTTATTCATAGCTCCCTTTATTGCTGCCTGTCTGTGAGGGTGTGATAATAGTCTATATAAGTCTCTAATTACATGGTGTTCTCATAATTGTTGGTTGCAGCTGTGTGAGGTAGTGTGTGCATGTGAAAGAAAAGTGGAATAGTAAAGGTAGGGCTGTGGTAGGAATAAAGCTCTGCTAGTGAAGGCTTTACCTTCGCTGGGTGATGAAATCCCCACTCAGAACAGAGTGATCCCCAAACCTCCCACTGAGATGCTGCCCGAGGGCTAGTCACACACACACTTGAATCTGCTAGGCACAATTGTGTATTCAACACACGCAGAAATAATATGAGGTGATAATGAAGTCTTAATCCAAATAATTTAAAAAAATACTCTGTTCCAAAACTGTATGCTGTATATAAATAACAGCATATAGTTTTGGAACAGCATGAGTGTAAATGATGGCAGAATCTTAATTTTTTTTCTCATGTGAACTATTCCTTTAAGCTTGGTGTCAATTACTGGCTCCTCCTCTGAGCTGCATTTTATGAAAGTAAATCTGCTTAAGAATTGAGATGATGGGAACTCTCCCATGTGATTCTTGAGCTTAGAGGCTAAACATAGAGAATAAGCTGGCATAAGAAACCGCCTTCTCAAAGAATGCAACTACGCCACTTAGTTTAGACTAACTGTTGTAAATGAGTACTATGGGATGCGTCTGAGTGCACGCACACTGCTATTGTGCTCTTATTGTATTTGCAATCTTTCCACTGTTTATATCTGCATTGTCACTCTAATATGTAAAAATCTGCTTCAGGCACGTCTCAACTTTCTCTCTCTCTCTGCTGATGAGGTGTTTGTTTGACTTGATTACTCTGTGGGTCATTAGTTTTTGAGAACAATGCTTCCTTAGCAGATCCAGAGAATTCACTGTGTCTGCGGCTCATCGACTAGAAGACATAGCCTTGGACCACCAGGTATAAAGAGAATAAAAGAAGGCCTCCAATGAATTATTAATGTTGTTTGGTACCATGTTATAAAACAGTTCTGATTGTATGAACTGCCTTTGAAGACAAAGTAAAATGCTGATCAATACACACTTGTGACCGCACATTTTATATTAATGTTGTTTGGCAACCATCAAAAGCGTACATTTAGACTGAATAATTGTTTTCAGTAGGGGCGTAGATTCCAGGGGGGATGGGGGAGGTAACCCCCCAGTAATCAAAACAAGCAAGTACGACACCCCCACCCCCACCACCATGTTTATACCATGATCAATGGAAACATGTAAATTCTTCATTGTTTTTGGAATACTTGTAGTATAGCACTACAGTCATATGGATTACTTTGCTTTAATGGTGTGTTTTTGTCCTTTCTGGAGCTTACTGAAATTGGAACTGTTGTTTTATGGAGGTGCCTTACCATTTTTTTCAAAATCTTGAAAGAAAAAAAAGAAAAGAATAACAGCATACGGGTTTGAACAATATGAGGGTGAGTAAATAATGACAGTTGTTTTCATTTTGTGTTGTATTATTCCTTTACAGAGAGTACAGTATAATCTCATGAAAATGACATGAGTGGCACAATTTTTGCAACAAAAAAAGAGAAAGAAGTAATAATAAAGATATTACGTGGTTCCTTACATGTATCATGGCGGTTCCGAGGTGAAGTTTTTAACATAAATTCTCTTCCCTGCCCAGTAGGTGGCGATATGTACAAAAAATGCAAATCGTCAAAAACAAAAGAAGAAGAATGTGGAAGTAAAAGGGAAATTTATAGTAAAAATTACTTAAATATTCATCTTATTCTCACCCACACCTATCATATTGCTTCTGAAGACATGGATGTAACCACTGGAGTCTTACTTTTATGCTGCCTTTATGTGATTTTTGGAGCTTATGGTCACCATTCACTTGCATTGAATGGACCATAGCTGAGCTATTCTTCTAAAAATCTTCATTTGTTTTCAGCAAAAGAAAGAAAGATATTCACACAATAAGTCATTTGTAGGGTAATTTTCCTGAAAAATGTAATTGCGTTTATGTGGCACTACAAAAATTCCTCCGTTTGTTTTGGGTGACCCACCAGCCCCACAAAGCAACATTGACACATTTTACTTGTGATTTGAGTGAAAGGAAATAAAAGTAATTGTTTTTGTAGCGCCTTTAGTGGTAATTTTAACAGGAAAGAGTGGCCATGCATATATTGAGCCATGAAAAAAGTATTTAAAAAAATGTAGGTATAGTAAGGTTATTCTAAATACCGTAAGTAGCACCCTGTGAATCACTTTCATGTCATAAATTGTTCACTCACAAATCACAGTTTATTATTTTCCTCCTTGTGAGCGAGAGAGAGACACACAGAACATTATTAATTGAATTCATTTGGGTGCCAGTGTAATCCTGTCAATAGTTTTGCTGCATTACACTGAGAGGGAGAGACAGAAGTAGCCCAATGTTGTTGTCAGCCATGTGTCAGCACGGTGCAGTCTGACTGCCAGACCAGCAGGGCCTCTCAGGGCCTTATTAGGACACCATTCCCTGCATGCGCACGTGTGTGTGTGTGTGTGCTCCTCTTATTATGTGCATGCATACATTTGTGCATGTGTGTATCTTGATGCAGTCTGGCAGGTGTGTACACTCACACCTCTCTGCCCAAGGTGGATAATTTGCTCGAACAATACAAGTCATCTCCAGCTTAAGTTGCAGGCATGTGAAAACTAGCCTGTAGGGACAGTTTCCAATATCTGCTACATTTAGTGCTGAAAATCTAATACCTTTTATTGTATTCAAAATGTCAAATCGGCACGATCTAGTATTCTGTTCACGTAATCGATCATACATCCAGTTCTGTTGTTGATCACATGACTAGACAATTTAATTTACATTAATGGAAAAGCTCACCAAATTAAGTGTAGCTCCAAACCAATTTATCTTTACTTCCCTGTAACACAAAATGGAAATAAAATTTAAGTCGTTATTTATTCTCAAATTAAATCAAATATGGCAGCTATGTCGATAATGATGCAATGAGAACCGATGAAGTTTAAATTCCACTCTGTTTATTGGACAAAGTGATCGTATCACTTCTGAACACTTGGAATGCAGTGCATGAGTCGGGTCGATTCGTTTTTATTTGCTGAAAATTTGCATCAAGTTTACGGCTAGTTTACATTTTTTAGGGAGGATCCTGCAGATGAGCGAACATGTTGGAGGTGTTTCTGTGTTTCACTGCCACTTTTCTATCACATGTTTTACACAAAGAGAAAACATCTCCGACCAGTAACCCAATATACGCACTTTCGACTTAACCCTTATAGAAGGCGGATAAAGGGCCGGCTGCATTCCTCCTTCAGCCATGCTTCTCATCCACGTTGATTTTGTTTACATCAGAGTGCACAGGTTTTATGTCACACATTGTGTTGTGAATCTTCATTCATTGATGGAAAAAAGTACTGTGCGATAAAGACTTATTTACGGTATTTTGAAGTGCCCACAATAACAATATTTTGCATGTTAATCACTGTGATTTACCGTATTAATGGATATCGTTGTATGCCTTCTTTTAAGTTACTTTGTAAAACACTTTTCACGGAAAAGTTAGATTTTTTTCCGTTCATCGAGTTCAAAATCATGTCTTTATTTCCTCCTCGTCCATTGTCACACACCCTTCAGCTGTCACAGAAATGCAAACAGACATTCATATCGAAATAATGTACTTTACATGTACCAAGTAATGTACTTTAAATTACCTTAATTGCTGACAGTAACTGTAATTTAATTATAGGAACTTTTTTATATAATGCATTACACTACGTAATCAGATTACACCCAAAACCCTGGGCATCATCTGCCGTGATGTAACATGAATCTGAATACAGAATGTGGACTACTTATTCACTCTATCAGTGCGCTGTTTTCTAATCATTGGCTCTATCTAATAATATCTAGTAATTGTATTCAAAATGTCAAACCACCACACTCTCGTGTTGTGTCCACGTATTCATCCTTCAATTTTTGGCACTCTCTACAACTGTTGTTGATCACACACCTAGACAGTATCATTTACATTAAACTGGACCCAGCAAAACCTGCAGCGTAGGGCTTCTTTTTTTTACCACTGTCAGCACACGAATAGTATGTAGATTATAACATTAAAATGTAGGTACAATTGTTTTTTGGTTTTATCTAGGGACACAGTCGCTGTTTGTATGTTTAAATAAGCAGGTATATTTGCATGCTCATTAATTATTCAGTCCCTACTGACATCATTACCTGCATACACACACACACACACACATGCACGCACGCACACGCACACACATACTAAATTCCATGCGAGGGTTTCTCAAACTCTTATATTTTATTCAACAAATCCAATGTTTCGTTCCCCCTCAGGTAGTCACTCATTCAACAGACATTGCTCTTAAATTATGAATGTCTGGTTTGTCTTTTTTACACACACACCAGCAAGAATACACACCTGCGTCATTGCCAGAGATGTGCTCATAGAGAATAAATAATGTGTTGGTGTGAAGTAACAGTGATGTGTGGAAGTGGATGCAATGTATTCACTGCTCTGCAAACTGCTGGATTTTACCTAGAACAAGAAACATGTGAATGTACCCATTTCTAAAAGGAAAAATAACTGATTTGTTATAGTTTGTGTGTTTCTTACACCTTAGCTATGCTTCAGATACATGCTAAATGCTGTATTCCTAAAGATGCTGTGTAATTTGTTATGCTAAGATACATTCTCCTCTCCCTTATTGTACAAATAAAATGTGTAGGCTTTGTTTTGTTTAAACTAAGAATATAGAATACCCGAAGAAAGCTATGCTAGCATTCCCAGTCATCACAATGGCAGATGAGGACCCTTGGATCCCGAGGTGGAGGAGACCCCTACCAGCCGCTGACTCCCCACTCCTCCACCCGCTAACCGATGACAGCCGTGCCTCCGTTGATACAACTTGAATAGAATAGCTTTTAATGCTACCAAAATGCCATAAAAATGGTTTGTTTCATTAATCAAACTAAAATGTGAATATTTTTAGAAACTAAGACATTTTCTCTGCGTACACAGTCGATGCAGAACGTTGCTCGGAGCCACTGATCCAGAGTCAGCTTTTCTCATCCCATTCTCCCAGTTACAGGGAGCTGTATCACGGAGAAGTTCGGCTGCATAAGTCAGTGAATTAAGCAAGAATTTCACCCTGCGTATCTGTGGCAGCGGGGGCGTGGTCAAGCACCGTCCGGGAGAGGAAGCGGTAAGGGCGCTTGCACCTGAGCTAAATTATGTCTAACACCTGTCTCTAATTTCAGTGAGTACGGGGAGAGCGGCATAAAAGCAGGCACAGAAACTCCAGCGAAGGAGAGAGAGTCGGACCAAGCCTGTCTGAGTAACTTATGAGTTGTCTGTGTAAAGCTGATTGTGAAGATGTAACTGCTGAAAGTGCACGAATTAAAATCTTACCGGTGAAGTTGAAGCCTGTTTTCCTGTGTCTTCCTTCCCTCCGTGGAGAAGAGTGTCACAGTATCATGTTGTGACCAGTGGAAGACTAATCTTATAATAACCTCTGCCTAAACATGTTTCAGATTTTTTTAAGTCAGTGTGTATTAACACATGAATCAATTATGTTTCACTCAACCGAATGTTGACCTCATATTACGCTAAAACATGAAATGCACGTTAGCGAGTTGATTGACACCATACTGTATATGTGTATCTAAAAGGCGATTAGCTCTTTTATCTGCAAGGTGGGACTTCCTTTCTACATCCATTGACTGTTGGGTGCTAGAGCTTCTTGGTTGGGTGTTCCAGTTTCTCCCATTCATTTAAATATAAGTGTCTCATCTCTGATAAATAGTATCTGGCCTCTGACTCTATAGAACTACAATGCCCATCATGCACTACGTCTCCTCCCCGAAGTTGGAACACTTTTACTCCTGATTTCTCACAATACAGGAACAGTAGAGGTGTACAATAGCAACACGTTACTACGTATTTAAAAAGTAACTCCAATATTATGGTCTATAATGCAACAAATGTTCAATTCTGTTTGTGTTTCCAGTTAGCATGCTAACCAATTAGCCTGTTATGCTAATAGAACATTCTATCATGCATTCTCTATTGTGTAATCCTACTGACCAAACAACAAATGTTCAAATAAAAAATTTCTCTATAGCTGCATCCGAATATTCATATTCCCTACTTTATAATAACCTATGCCCAAAACAGAAGGCCCTATGCCAGTAGAGTAGGTTGTCCAAATCCTTAGTATTCATAAAAGAGTAAGTGAGTAATACCTGGATGATCTACTATTCCTGGTGAGATTCTGAGGTGAACATTAACTGGACACTTAACTATCCCATCATATCACTGGAACTGCAGAGACATTTAAAATATTTATTTTAAAAAAGAAAAGAAAAAAAAATAGAACCTTGAATCAGGCATTTCTTTTCAAATCTATATGCTAATATACCAATAAAGTTGTTCCTTGTGCTAAAATTGTGCTTGTCTAACAAAACCAGAGTGGATTGCTAGAGCATTATTTGTTATCACGTATTCGATGTGGTAGATTTGGTTTGAACACTGGTGTGTGTGTGTGTACTTCTTTATCTATTTAAGTAAGTACTATTACAATAATTGTGATTCCCTAAACATTGGGAAATGTAAGTGCATTTTATTCTTGTGCTGTAATAATAAAAGGACTGCATCATTATAATCAAAAAAGATTATTTCATTACAACATATTACACAGTGCATAGTAACAGTTTAAAAGAGATAAATAGAAATTCTCATACATAGCATACTCTTAAGTATTTGTATATTGTGTATAATATCAAACAATCTTCCTTTTCATAAATTTAATTTAGATCCAAGAATGTGATCTAAGTTTTCTCACGAAAACAATAGTTTACTCACGTAACCCAGGTTCTCTGAAACATCGAGTGGAGAGATCCACCTATGGGAGGGGCATCAGTACCTGACCTCTGCAAAGCATACAATTGCACCAAGTCTGGCTAGACAGACAGAAGCGCGTGACCTATGCTCGGTAAGGACCCACGCCCTTACCTAAGAGCATATAACGACCTGCACGTGCTGCTGCTCCTCAGTAAGTATATTCGCTTCTTTTGTGGGGCAAGCTTGGTGGATCTCTCTACTCGATGTTTCAGAGAACCAGGGTTACGTGAGTAACCTATTGTTCTCTTTCATCATCTCGTGTTCGAGATCCACCTATTGGAGACATTGACAGCTCCCCGATTGCACAATACACTCAGAGTGAGGTCCTGCAAGCCAGTTAAGAGAACGGTCACCCCAAAGAGGCTTGACACGTCCCATAATCACACACATGGCAACCCTGAAGCTCACAAGTGAGAACTGTGTACAGGTAGAGCATAAATAACATGTTAGTGGCACAAACATAAAAATCAGCCCAGCAGCATACAGTAAAGACAACACCCAGTGAGGAAAGTTAATGCATGCTTGGTGACATGAATGTGCAGGGCCAACCGGCCCATAACCCCTTTTTCTTTCTATATATATATATATATATATATATATATATATATATATATATAGATAGATAGATATATAGATAGATATATATAGATAGATAGATAGATAGATAGATAGATAGATAGATAGATAGATATGTAGGATAAGAGTCCGGGGGGGGCTGGTGGCCCGAGAATGTGGACTCAAAGCCCCAGAGGCTGTGTATCAGGCTGGCCGTTTACGTTTAGAGCCGGAGGGGGTAGAGTTAGGGGGTTTCTTGGCCGCAGCCACGGCGAAAGACATTCTACCCCAGGGCTTAGCGGAGGATGGGTTACTCTACTGAGGAGGTGGTTTATTGCGTGGCTTTGCCTTACCAGGGTGCTGGAAAGGACGCCCGAGGCAGGGAGGTTGGGTGGTCACGTGGGGGTCGACTGCCGTGGTGCCGCTTTCCTAGGAAGGCATAATTTAAGCAATTCGTCCTCCTTTTTCTTATCGTTGCAACGCTGTTGCAATAAAGCGATGACAGGGCCAAAGAGAGCCTGGCCAGGCTCTACAGGGGCACCCGCAATGCGCCACTTCTCACTGTCAGGGAGGCCCGACAGATTAAGCCAAAGTGCACGTTCTCCGTCATACACGTCCCTCTCTTGGTCAGTGGCACTTTGTAGGGCTGGCCATTCGATATTGAGGCGAGCAGCCACTCGCTCACAAACCTCGATGAGGACGGACTGGGGGAGGGCCACAGGGGCGTTAGCCTGGGGAGTCATGGAAGACAGGATGGCCTCATCATCCTCCAAACCCTCGAGAGGGCCTGCATCGTCTTCGTCACCAGAACCAGCCGGCTCATTGGCGAACGAGGGGTCCCCTGAAAGAATGACCTCAGGGAATGCTGGGTTATTTGATCGGTCTAGCTAAGAGAGGCTGCGCCCCTCATCACCGTTTCCCCCATCAGAGTCGGAGAGTTCGAGGTCTGTGCACTGGGTAGTGGTGACCTTGAGCCTCCGACGTCGGAGCTTTTTAGGATGCGCCAAACAGTGGAAATTCCGGAAATTCTAGAGCCTCCTCCATGTGTTTGAGACCCATGCACACGAATGGCTGCGATGAGGGCACAGCACACATCCGGGCAGGCACGTGATAGGTTGACCCCGGAGGAAGCCGTAGGTTTGGAAAATGCCTTATTTGGGCGAAACTCCGTAAAATCTGTGGCGCACAGCCGTGGAGCAGGGGAAGTGGTGAGAGAGAAAGGCAGGCAGCCTGGTGGTAGTTTAAGCGAGCGTGGGCGGCTTGCAATAAACAGGAAACAGCTAACCTGGCTGAAACAAGACAGTCACGTCTGGCGGAGGATGATTTGAATGATGTGTCCTCCTGTAGACAAATTAGTGAAAGTCAAATTCCAACCGAGCTGAGAGAAAAACAGAGGTTGTGAGAAGCGAATGTCAACTGAGGATCAGCAGCGCGTGCAGGCCGTTATATGCTCTTAGGTAAGGGTAAGGGGGTACCCTTAGGTAAGGGGGTGGGTCCTTACCGAGCCACGCGCTTCTGTCTGTTTAGCCAGACTTGTTGCAATCGGATGCTTCTGCAGAGGTCAGGTATGGATGCCCTTCCCATAGGTGTATCGTGAACACGAGATGATGAAAGAGAACCGCACCTTTTAATGCTAATATAAATTCCTGCTCATGTGGTCTTGAGTTTGACTTGTTTCTGAGTCATCCCGCGTTCTGTGTTCATCTTTCTCCATGTTTGTTCATCTCTCTCACTATCATTCTCACATGTAGCCATATGGAGCGTTGCACCCACAGATATTTACATACCGTGATATATACAGTATGGTGTATAAGAATCTCTACAGGTTTAAACTTTATATTGTCATGCTCAGCCCTATTGCACCGTAAGGTTTGCTTTTGGCCCTGGCACACATAGCTATCTTAGGCTTAGCTTATCATTAGTTTAAATAAATCCACACATAGATAGGCTTAATCACTTGTTAAATAAACTCGTGGTTTTAATGGTCTAGTTACACATTATAAATCAGGTCCAAATTTGTTTAAGCTATTTGGTAAAGCCAGCCTACGCACACATAGAGATTTAGTACATTAGTGTTATGCCAGTTGGCCAAGATGGACAAGGCACACTTAGCTAGCATACACTGGATGAACATGGCTCTTCGGAGCAGCAGCAATACACAAGTCTTGGTGGTAGATCTGCATTGTAGGAGGTTTGTGTTTTTTGTACGTGTTTGTGCAGCTTTCCTACTATACTAACATTACCTGTGCATTATCTGTGGTTCAGTTGTCCTACTAAGCTAACATATTCTGTGCAAGTCCTTCACATAATTTTATCAAAATGTTGAATTTAGTGCTAGATGGTAAATGCATATGGTAATACTGCAGCAAGATCACACAGGAAATCAGCATGTTGTTTCTGACAGTCCAGTACCCCAGGATTGGCAACATTATGCACACTCGCTGACAATTGCCTTCTCCCATCAGACATTTTTACATCGGCTCAAGCTTGTTTACCTTCCCTGGTGGTGTGACCTAAAGTGCATTGCACCAACAGCATGGGAGACCCAGGTTTGTAACCCACATTGAAGCAAGAAAGTAATCGCATTTGCGTTATCAGCGACATGTGCAATTCGGAGGTTTATTTTTTTCCCACTAACATTACATTTTTACTCGTCTGATGGTTAGGTATAAGTTTTGGGTTGGGGAGGATAGTTTATAAAATATGCATTCCTCTTCAATGTATTTTAAACTGTACTGCTGAAAACAACTCACTTTAAACATCGCTTTTGGTGCCTCTCGGTGGACATTTTCCAGTGCAGTTGTGTGTAAAAGAAACAGAATTAGTGAAAAATGTGTGGAAGCATGCTTTGAAAAGAGAGTGAGAGACAACAGCTGAAGAATCCAAGGTTGCTCTTTCATGTGTTGCCAGGTTGAACTAGTTTTGGTCTCTCCATCAAAGCTCTGTTTAATTCAGTCTTAATGAGGGATTCCTGTCCCTGCCTCGCTGCATACTGTGTCAGCAACTACACAGTGCTCACCTTAATAATTCTAGTCTAGGTTAACTCAAACTTATTTGTTTATACAGTATATATGCATGTGATGCAAATTTTGATTGTGACTGAAAAGAATAGAAACCAATTAGATTTTTCATACTGCAGTTACATTTGAAAATTGTTGCCACAATTATTTATAGGTGCATCACATTATAAAAGTAATAGCAAAAGTTAAAGCATAACAATAAGCCACACAATTTGATCTACAATTCACATCTGTAGCAAAAATTATGCAGACAAGTTACAAAAGTTTAATAATTATGGTTAGAGGTTGGCTCAAATCCCTATTTGTATTAACAACAATAATAAAGATGCTTGCCTTAGCAAGCACACTGCTAATAAAAAGCCAAAAAGCCAAATCAGGAAATAAAACATTTCCTTTCTTTACACCTGTACATGATCAGTATCTCTTTCATCCGAGCTATAAAGACTTTTCCTTCCTGTCCCTTCCACAGTCTGACAGCCATCCTGAGAGAGAAATTCAACTGTAATCATGTGTTTTATTAAATAGCATCTCATCCGTTTTACTCTTGGCTGCATTCTGTGCTTTCAGACACAGGCTTTTTGAAAATTACAAGTGTCATATTAGATGATCCGGAGGGTTTAACAGAAACAACAAACTGATCAGAGAAAGAAGAAATTTTATTCCCATTTTTGACTACTCAAGTCCAGTCAAGTGGTTTTTATTGTCATTTCAACCATATACAGTTAGTACAGTGCACAGCGAAACGAGACAACGTTCCTCCAGGACCATGGTGCTACATAAAAACAACATAGGACAAACACAGGACCACATGAGACTACACAACTATATAGAATACCTATATAAAATACGTATATTTCCCACCGGGGTCCAGGTCAGGTGGCATCTCACATAACATAACAGAGATGTGGTCTGAGTAGCCGAGGTGGGGGCGGGGCTCTGCCCGGTACGTGCCTGGGATGTTTGTGTAAACAAGATCAAGCACGTTCGCCCCTCTCGTTGCAAAGTCCACATACTGATGGAATTTAGGGAGCACTGTCTTGAGATTCCCATGGTTGAAATCTCCGGCAACAATAAACAGTCCGTTGGGGTGAGCGTTCTGCAGTTCGCTCATAGCCCCATACAGTTCACAGAGCGCTTCCTTAGCGTTAGCGCTGGGGGGAATGTAAACTCCGGTTATGCAAACAGTGGTGAATTCCTGTGGTAAATAAAAAGGTCTGCATCTAACAGTCACAAGCTCCAACAGCGATGAACAGTAGCTAGAGACTAGCATAGAGTTCTTGCACCATTCCGTGTTGATGTAAACACATAAGCCACCACCTTACCGCAGAGAGCTGTGTTTCTGTTGGCACGAAACGAGGCGAGCCCGTCTAGCTGAATGGCGCCGTCCGGAACTCTGTCGCTGAGCCACGTCTCTGTGAAATCAAAGACGCATTAGTCTCTAAACTCACGCTGCATAGCCTGCTGGAGTCGGATATAGTCCAGTTTATTGTCCAGGGAGCAAACATTTGAGAGCAGGATAGACGGCTAGGGTTTGTTTTTAGCCTAGCATGGACCCCCGCCCTCTTGCCGCGATTTCGCTTTCTCGCACATCGCTTACGACGTCCTCTCCCCCGGCCACCGGCATCAGGCAACGCCGAGGACTGGAGGCCTGGTCTCCGCAGCAAGCCAAGTACGCATAGCGCCTCCTGCAGGTCATCATGCAGCTTGGTTTTTGCATGAGTCTTATATTTCAGTAGTGTCTGGCGATGGTAGACACGAACACCGGTTGCTCCGATGTCCATGTGCCACAAAAGTCAACAGAAACAGAATTGCACCATTTTGGATCCGGAGTGGCCGCCATCTTGGATCAGCATACTTTATCCTTCATTAATAAATAGGAAATAATGAAATGCAAAAAGACATAGCCAAGGAAAGAAAAACATTTTTTTAACAAGTAAGTAGTTCAATATTTTGTATAAGAGTAAGACATGAAAGTCTAGTGGTACTTTTTTGTTTAGCATCCAAGGGGACTCCAAAGCACATTTTAATACAAAATTAAATAAACCAAAAAACCTTTTAAAAGTAAACTAAGCAAATTTGGTACTGATCTTGGCAGTAAGTGTACCACTAAACATTTTCGCTATATAGAAAAGAGCAGCTTTGACATTTATCATCTTTTTAAAATTACAAAGCTCTGTGCTAAGTGTGGGTGATATATATCAGATGCAATGTTGCCTGATCTTTTGTAAGAAACAAGCGACCTCATTTTTGCATCACCTAAATTTGCCTCACCTAAATTAGAAAATGTGTGGGCGATTGATCAGCATAGGCTATCCCCAAAATGTTAATCTTTACATTTACATTAATTAATTTAGCAGATGCTTTTATCCAAAATAAGGAAGATACAAAATAAATGATTCATCTTAAGGAGCCAGTTGTACGAAAAGTGCTGCATTACAAAGTTTCAATTGCATCAGAAAAGTACTATCCAAGAAAAAGATTAGAGTGCAAAAGTATTATTATTATTATTATTATTATTATTATTATTATTATAAAATAAATAATGTGTATGGTCAAGTGCTCCTGAAAAAGATGTGTCTTAACACTTTTTTGAAGACGGAGAGGGAGTATAATTCACAGATGGAGTTGAAAAGGTAATTCCACCATTCAGGTACAGTGAAGCCAAAAGTCCAGGAAAGTGATTTGGTGCATCTTTGTGTTGGTATGACAAGGCTCTGCTCATTTGCAGACCATAGTCTTCTCATGGGAACATAGCTCAGCAGGAATTATTTTAGGTAAACTGGTTGAATGGTAAAATGGTTTTAGGTAAACCGACCGACAGCCAGTGCAGAGAGACAAGGAGGGGTGTAACATGCGCTCTCTTGGGTTTGTTGAAGACAAGATGTGCTGCTGCATTCTGGATCATTGCAGAGTCCTAATTGCGCATGCAGGAAGGCCAGCTAAAATTGCATTACAGTAGTCCAGTCTAGATATGATAAGCAAGGATTTGTGTGGCATGTTCAGAGAGGAAGGGTCTTATCTTCCTGATGATGTCAAATATACAGCTGGCCTCTAAAATAACGTATGAAAACTCTCTCTCCTGCATGAACACCATGTGTGGATGTGTTTTGACCAAATGTCACCCTATGCAGGCCAAATTATTTTTAATTATTTTAGAAATTGGTATACCCACAGAAACCATCCCTTACGAAAAAGCTAATTTGCAGCAAATTGTACACTCGCATTTCACATGCAAATTAGCTTTTGTTTTGTAGCAAATGTTTTCCAGAAGTTTGCAACTCCTCGCCGGTAGCGGTGAACATCCGGCAAACCTTTGGCAACAATTCAAATTTTGCTGCAGGTTTGCAGCAAAGCTAATTTGAATGTGAAAATTATCAGTGGCAAATTTGCTATGAACTCTTGATTTTCGTAAAGGGGTGTTCTTCTGGAGCTAGAGGTCTGCATGGGCCTTGTCATGAAACCCAAACCCGAACGTGTCTCGGGATGTGTTTTTGAAAATTGAAGTGCAACAGTCAAAGTGTCTGTCCAGTGCTTGTTTACATAGAAAAACAATGTGAATGGCCCCATACTCGTCCGTTCGCATGTGTCTGTGAGTAAGATAGGTTGGCCTGTTTATTTTTCCATTAATTAAAAACCCGAACCTGACCCGAAGTTATACTTGGAAAAACTGACCCAAACTTGGCCTGAAACCCGGTCTGTTCCCACCAGGGTCCAGGTCAGGTGGCAGACCTCTATCGAGAGCTGTGATAAACCATTTGGCCTTTGGTTTCATTAAAAAAATTTTCAGAAAGAAATAATAATGTTAATAACTGGAAACCAGCATTTAAAAATAACACTTTCAAATGAGCACGTTTTTCTTTTTTTCTGTTTGTTTGGTTCGGGTTTTGACTGTTTCACTAATGTTAGAATGTGGTCTTTTTAATCTTGTTTTTAACACACAATCTATTTTTCTAATATGTCAAAATGTAAAATGTTAATATGAGTGGATTATCTCTCTCTACATGGAATGTGAATGGGTTGGGGCACCCCATTAAAAGAAGGAAGGTTATTTATTTTCTTAAACGTAAGAAATATGATATAGTGTTTCTTCAAGAAATGCGTCTTTCCCTGCAGGAAGCTGAAAAATTTGGGAAAATGTTGGGTGGGTATGTTTTCTTTAATGCTGGCTCAAGTAAGAGCAGGGGAGTCATTACATTGATAAATAAACATCTACAATTCAAATGTCTCAAACAGATTAAAGATTATTTAGGAAGAGTCAAGAGGGAAAATATTGATTTTGCTAATATTTGCGCACCTAACGCTGATGATCAAGGCTTTTTTTATAGATCTTGAATGGATGTTGCAAACCGCTGGCACCCCTCGTGATACAATATTGGGAGGAGACTTACATTTTTTGATGGACTCATTCCTTGATCATTGTGAAGCAAAAGTGTGCAAGTCCCTCATTTCATCTGTTGTTGATTGCTTAAGTGGAAACATCTTGGTCTCAGAGTTTAGAGGTGTTGCCACATACGGAGAAAAATAAATCACATAGTTGGTGCTTTAATGTATCCCTTTTGCAAAATCCTGATTTCCAACAAATTTTAAAGGCTGAAATCAATGTTTTTATGGAGACCAACTGGTCCTCAGTATCCTCTGTAGGCGTGGCTTGGGAGGCACTCAAGGCGGTTCTTAAGGGCTGAATCATACTATATGCCTCATTCGTCAAAAAATCCAAAGCACGAGAACTCATGGAGTTGGAAAGGAATATTAAAAGTGCCGAGGGAGAGCTGAAGCACCGAATGTCTTCTGATGGCCTCATAAAATTGACCCAATTGAAACACAGATATAATACTATTTTGTTGCGTAAAGTGGAGAGTTGGTTATTCAGGGCAAGAAAGTCATCTTTGAGTTGGGGGACAAAGCCTTTGGCTAGATATATAAAGCAGAGAGAGTATTTTTCTACCTTTTCCTCATTGAAATCTGCTAGTGGTGAAATATTTACCTCAGCCATAGATATTAATAATGTTTATAAAGAGTTCTATCTTGATCTTTATAGTTCCACATCTACTGATGAGGATATTAGAACTTTTGTGGAACAATTAGAACTCCCTAAATTGATGACTGAGCAAAATAATTATCTTGATTCTGAGATAAACATGGAGGAGCTTGACGAGGTAATTAAGGCCCTGCCTACAGGCAAGGCTCCGGGGCTGTGGCAGGATGAATGAGGCACTATTCTCACAACTATTCTCACGTGCCAAGAAAACCCACAAATTGTGTGTTTTATTGTGATAACAAGTAGAATGAAGGACTTAATGGTGCGTGGTGTCTTCGGTGCAGGGGCGGGGTGAGCGTGCCGGGGTGTCTGTGACTGTGAATCTGGTGATTTGTGTTGCTTCCACAAAATGTGTGCGGTGATCGGTGCTCAATCGTTGCTGGAGTCTGGAATTCAAGAGAGAGAGAGAGAGAGAGAGAGAGAGAAGAGGATTAGACACATGCCTAGGAGATGGTGCTCACCGTCTTCCTCTTCTGCCAGCATTTAAATCCCCTCCAGCTGGTCGTTCGCAGGTGACACCGATCAGCGCCGGCATTCCAGAGTTGATTGGGTAACGAGCTCTAATTCCAGGGCAATGCTGAAACGCATGGGATACTCGCCACAAGGGCCAAATGGCTTTGCAGTTGATTTTTTTTAGAGCTTATGCTACAGAACTGGCTCCACATTTGTTAGAATTTTTAAAGAATGGAACGCTTCCGCCAACCATGACACAAGCCCGGATTAGACTGATTCTTAAAAAGGACAAACGTTAAAATATTGTCAAACATTTTGGCTAATCGATTAAGTAAAGTTATGACATCTCTTATACATATAGATCAGGTGGGGTTTATTCCGGGACACAGCTCTTAGGCATAACATCAATATCATGTAAATGTTTTCTTTCCCTTGTAGTGCGACAGGAAGCATGTTGGTTCAGCAGCATGGGAAACCTTGGTTCGCATCCTGTAATGAAACTAATTGTGTTTGCAAAATCAGTGACAAGCTAGATTCTGAGGTTGCATTGTTCCCCATTAACATAAAATTTTTACTTTACTGATTGTGAGGTTTAGGTTTGGGTTGGCGAGTATAATTTATAAAATATGCATTTCTCTTCACTGTATTACAGCCTGTAATGCTGAAAACAACTCGCTTTACACCTCGCTTTTGGTGCCCCTCTGTGGACATTTCAGCTTGAGCTCACACGTGCCCATATGCACAACAACACTTACTGCTTAGGCCTCTGGGGGCACTCTTTCGAGTTTCCTTAAGAACAGACCAATTTTAGCTACAGAAATGTCAACCTACTTGTAAAGCGATCAATGGAAAGGAGGAGGCATGAAAATAATAGTTTTAATAATAAACTGGGCAAAAATAAAGGGCAAACACACACATGACGGACATGTCCGTAAACGATCTCTCTCTCCCGCACGATCCTCTGCAGTCGACCTTTATCCCTCTCGAAGGCTTGATTAGCCTGATAAGGGACCAGGTGTGTATGATCACGACCCGGCCCCGCCCTCTGCCCTGCCACACTACTGTTTCCAACACAGCTTTTGGGTGAGAACAGAACAAAATATGACACATTTTTCAATATAAATCTTGACATATGCAGTCTCCTTGGCAATAATGATTTCAAGCTTAATTACATTTCCTAGCACCATTTAGCGCTGTGTGCATGCATCAAGTTTTAGAAAGTGAAATCGAACTTGAAATCATGATCTTGCATAGAGACTGCAATGGCAAGATGTTAGGTAAAAAATGCATTTTGGCCTGTTCTCACCTAAAACTGATTGGATCGTGTCAGAAGACTCACATTAAAACATGGGAGTCTGATGGATTACTTTCATGGTGCCTTTATGTGCATTTTAGAGAATAAAAAGTCTGGTCACCATTCACTTGCATTGTATGGGCCTAAGAACTGAGATATTCTTCTAAAACTCTTAGTTTGTGTTCAGCAGAAGAAAGAAAGTCATACACATCTGGGATGGCATGAAGGTAAGTAAATGATTTTCCTTTAAAGGGATGACTCCCTTTCAACAGTGCAACATGAAATAAGACATTGTTAAGAATGTTCATGCAGCTCTTTTCCATAGAATGAAAGCCTATAGTGGACCATGGACTGTCAAGCACCAAAAAGGACAAAAAATCACCATAACAATAGTCCATATAGAATACTGTGCAAGATTCCAAGTCTTCCAAGACATGAGGAACGACACAAGGGTGAGTAAATGATAACAGAATTGTCATTTTTGTGTGAACTATCCCTTTAAGATTCATTCAAGAGCAGAAATCTGTGTTGGGTAATACAGTTGCTATATTGTAACAAATTATTATTTATGATAATACTATTTGTATGTCCTTCAGTTTGTCTTTCGAGTGCCCACAAAGTTCCTGTCAGCACAGACAGTATTGATGTAAACATTCTTGTCTACTACAGCGTCAGCTACATCTGTGTTTTCTCAGCTGAGCTCATTCTATATGAAAGTTGCCATGGGATGATGGACTGGCCACTTGTGTAAAAGGTTGTTGACCTTATTTGAAGCCTGTGCAGAACCTCATGAGTCTGACATACACAGGATGTTTGGCATTAACTAGTGGCCATACATTGGAGCGAAGGGATTGATGATGGAGAACAGCTGGGAGTAACCCTATTCCTCTTTCTCTGTCTCTCTCATTCCTTCACTCTCTCTTTTTCCTATTGCCACACTAATGAGTTCCGCCTTTGTCTTTAGGAAACTGTAATGGATACAGGTGGATATCCTCTCTCCCACTCGGAACTCTAAAATGGTAACAAGTTGTTTGTTAGTTGCCATTTAAGCACTAGCTTGCACTACATGGTGCTAGGAGCATATCATTCCATTAATTATTTAAAGGATAGTTCATGCAAAAATGAAAATGTCATTGTTTACTTCAACTAATGTTGTTCTGAACCCAAATCACTTTCTTATATGGAATACATAATGAGCTCAATTTAGCCTTGAAGGGACAGTTCACCCAAAAATGAAAATTCTCTCATAATTTACTCCCCCTCATACAAATGTGTATGACTTTCTTTCTTCTGCTGAACACAAACAAATATTTTTAAAAGAATATCTCAGCTCTGTTTGTCCATACATAGGAAGTGAATGGTGGCCAGAAACCTTAAGGTCCAAAAAGCACATAAAGACAACATAAATGTAATCCATAGGAGACCAGTGATTCAATCTATGTCTTCAGAAGCGATATGATAGGTGTGTGTGAGAAACATATAAATATTTAAGTCCTTTTATACTATAAATATCCACTTTTACATTCTTCTTCTTTTGTTGGTGTCGATTACAATTCTTGAAGCATATTGTGTCCTAGTAGGCATGAAGGAGAATTTATAGTAAAAAAGGACTCAAATATTTATATATTTCTCACACACACATCATATAAATTCTGAAGACATAGATTGAATCACTGGAGTCTTATAGATTAATTTTAATGCAGTCTTTAAAATCTTTGATTGTGTTCAGCAGACGAAATAAAGTCATACATATGTGGGATGGCATGAGGCTGAGTAAATGATAAGATTATTTTATTTTTGGGCGAACTGTCCCTTTAAGCATCCACATTATTAACAGAAAACGTATCAAAGCATTTGGCGAGTAAATTAATTCACCAAACAAACAAATTACTTTTTCTGTAACATCCATCCTTGAACTCTGCTGGTCGGAAACTTACTGTGATGACGTAAGACTTTAGCTCTGCCCCCAACTTCTGCCAAGAGACTGCAGCCCTGACACTTCTGCCTTGAAACTGCTGGTTCTGCAAGGCTGCAGCTGGATATATCTTACTGCTATGCCAAGATGTACAGTGAAAAAGGAGTTACATTTTTCCTGTTCTCACCCAAAATTGTTTGGATCGCTTCAAAGACATGGATTAAACCACTGGAATCTTATGGATTGCCTTTATACTGCCTTCTTGGTTCTAACCAAGAAATGCCCATGTCAACTCACCTTAGAGCTGGTCTGCCCTTCGCCCATCAAGGATGAGAAAAATAACTAACCAACTGACAAGTTTGCAAAGTGTGTTGTTGATTTGCTCATTGAGAAAGAAAACTTTCGAGACACTTCACAAAGTATTTCCATTCACCTGCTGGACAAGTTGATTGTAAAAAATTATATAAATTATATTATCATTTGTTATTAAGTATATTTTGTATTGTTATTATCAATGTTAATTATAAGCCACTGACACACATTCTGTATATATATGTGTTATGTACATTCGTTTAAAATCACTCTGTAAAATGACTCATAATGACAAATGTTAAAACAAATGTTTGGAGAACAAAAAACCTCACTCTTTCGGCGAGTGAATGTTCACTCTAGGTGGTTCATAGAAATCCACTGTTTATATTTAAAATGTTAATCTAGGGTTAGGTTTAGGGTTGAGGTTGGGATAGCATTAGGTTTAAGGCCCAGATATACTTCATTCGATATAGAAAAACGAATGGTTGTGACATCATTTAGAATAAAATCTGGCCAAAAAGGTGTTTTTACATTCGTTTGGGTTGTTCGTAACAGCTCGTTTTTTATAAAAGCATCCGCCAAATGAATAAATATGTAGCCCGCATGGGCGAACATTTAGAAAATCTTCTAACCTTCTTACTGCCTTTGGTCCACATCATCAGTAGGTATGACCTGAAGCTCCACCTACTACATTGTTTACATTGTTCAGTTAGTATTCAACATGAACACACATGTTAGAGCATTAGCAAATTAAATTATTATGATAAATTATTCAATGATCCTTCAAATGCCTCCCACAGCGGTTTGGCGGGTGTCTGAGCCTACATCCACACTAATATGTTTTAGTTTGAAAACGCATCTTTTTCAATACGTTTTGGCCTTTCTTCCACACTGAGACAGAGTTTTTGTCAGTGAAAACATAGCTTTTTGAAAATGTTCTCCCAAGTGGATACATTTGAAAATGTCATCTTCACATTGTACAGGGAAGACGGATATACCTGAAAACTATGATGTATTTGTTGTCATGTGATGCAGTCATGTGATACATTCAAACCAAAACAATCAAGATGGAGGCCCGCATTGTATCGCCGTTATTGTGCCTGTTATTCACTTTGAGAGCGTTGTTAAAGATAAATGTTACTTTGTACAGTCTTCAAAATGCATTGCTTTCAAAGGTGATGTGAAGTTTACTCTGAATTGCTGTCCACCAACAAAACACAAGGACAATTGCATTTCAGCTCGTACATGGAACAGCAATTTGTTGCATGTGCTGAAAGGAGATATAAGCGTTTTCATACATTTTAGTGTGGATGAGCAACTTTTGGAAAATGTTTGAAAACGGCAGTGTGGACATAGAGCATTTCGAAAACAAAAACTTGTTTTTTAATTTGTCCGAATAAATGTAGACATAGCCTGAATGTTCACACACAATATACTGTTGCTCGGCTGTTTAGGGCTTTTTTTTAACCCTGAAAGAAGAACAAAAAATAAATTCTCAGGAAGTATATCATGCCTTTAGGTGTTAGGGTTTAGGGAAAGGGTTGGGGTTGGGGTAGGATTAGGTTTAGGTGTTAGGGATTAGGGTAAGGTTTGGGGTAGAGTTATGTTTAGTGGTAAGGTTAACAGTGTAACAGTTTAACTACAGTAATACAAGATGGCACCATGGATAGCATCCACCAACTTCAAGCTCTCCAATTCTTTTTTTTTTTTTTGGTCTTGTGATTAGTATTTTTTTCCAATCAGTTTTACCAGGGACGAACTGCTGAACATTCGGCAGCACATACCAGACAATCTTTTCTCTATATTTTGACTATTCTGACGTTTTCCTGGACATTTTATATGGGGGCGCAGCAGTGTTAAGCGCTATGAGACGCAGGTGAGGGAAGTGAGCCAGCGCGCTTGTCAAGCTCCGTCAGCGCAGCATTCAAACAGCACTGCCAAGTATTCATCTAGCGATTCTCTGCTCTCTTCCTAACAAAACGGACTAACTACATCTCCTAACCCATTCAAACTAGGACTTTTTAAACTTTGCTGCCTTGTGCTTCACAGAAACCTGGCTGAGTGAAGCCATTCCAGACAGCGTGTTACATCTTTCAGCTGTTCAGAGCGGATCACATTGCGGTGTAAATGGGGAAAACGAGAGGCGGTGGAGCATGCTTTTACATCAATGAAAGTTGGTGTACAGATGTAACAACGTTAAAGAAGATGTGCTGTCCTAATTTCGAAGTGCTCTTTATTAACTGTAAGCCTTTCTGCTCACACTGTTTTCCTCATTTATTCTGGTGGATGATTAGATTCCCCCACACATGTGCATAAACGCAACACTGCAACAGCTGGATGATCAGATCACAGACACAGAACAACAATACCCGGACTCACTTATTATTCTCGGCTATTTTAACAGAGCCAACTTCACCCGTGAACTGTCAAAATACAGACAGCACATTACATCTCCCACCAGAGACCGATATACGTTAGATCATCGCTATACAACAACAAAGGATGTATATTGCTCTGTCCTTAGAGCAGAATTGGGGCTCTCTTATCACTGCCTGGTTCATCTTCTTCCAACCTACAAGCAAAAACTATAATCAGCAAAACCTGTAGTAAAGACTGTAAAGATATGACCAATGATGCAGAGCTGGAACTACAACCCTGCTTTCACTGCACTGATTTAAGTGAATTTGAGGCTACAGACACCAATCTGGATGAGTCCTACTAGGACTTATTTAACATACAACAATGACAAAACATGGTTTACGGCAAATCTCAGGCAGCTCGTTAGTCCAAAGTGGATGCTTACAGAAGTGGGGATAACATCTTATACAATCATGCCAGGAACACACTGAATAAGGATATCAGAGTGGCTAAAAGAAGATATTCTGATAAGCTGGAAAAAAAGTTTTCAGCTAATGAACCTGCATCAGTGTGGAGCGGCCTGAAAGACTTTACTAACTTCAAGACACCACACACAGATTCAAGACTCTTCACACAGATCTTCACCAGATCACTGGAGCAGTGTGAAGTTTCCCTGCTTCATCAAACGCTCCACCATCATTCCTGTCCCAAAGAAACCCAAAACCACAGGACACCTGAAGGTAATAACTGGACCCTTTCTAGATCACTTTAAATTTGCTTATTGAGCAAACAGGTCTGAGGATTATGTAGTCAACATGGGATTGCATCATATGGAGGATCCTTATGCAAGGATCCTTTTTGTGGACTTTAGTCCTTTCAACACCATCATACCAGCTATACTCCAGACTAAATTACACCAACTCTCTGTTCCCATGTCTATCTGTCAGTGGATCACCAGCTTTCTGATGGACAGGCAGAAGCTAGTGAGATGAGAAATTCACTTCCAGCACATGTACGATCAGCACTGGTGCCCTCCACATGTGTGCTCTCCCCACTACTCTTCTCCGTGTATACCAATGACTGCACCACCAAAGACCCTCTGTCAAGCTCCTAAAGTTTTCAGATGACACTATTGTCATCGGCCTCACCAAGATGACAATGAGTCTGTATACAGAAGGGAGGTCTTCAGCTAAGTAAGTTCAACCTGCCACAGGTGCTGCTGATACAGTTCTACTCAGCAGTCATTGAGTCTGTCCTCTACACTTCACAGCTATGAAATCGGACATCAGAAGACTACAAAGGACAGTCCGTACTGCTGAGCAGATTACTGGTTGCCCACAGCCCTCCCTTCAAGAACTGTACACAGAGTGAGGAAAAGGGCAGTAAAAATCACTCTGGACACCACTCACCCAGCCCATTACATTTTTGAAATGTTGCCTTCTGGCAGGCACTACAGAGGAACAGTTTTTTCCCTCAGGCAATCCATCTCATGAACAGTTAAAACTGCCCCATTGAGCAATAATTATGTGCAATACACAGCTTAGTCTATTTATTTTTATCCAACATACCCTACCTCTTCTGCCATACATTCCCTCACATCTGTATGTAACAGAATTTTATTTGTACCATCTCGGTTACTGTCGTGACCTCTGTTACCTAATGGAGGGAACAAGACGTTGCGTGATGTAGTGACACTAGGGGTTGATCTTGAGAGCCCCGATCACCGCTGTTGCCCGGAGGGCGAGGTCGGTCGCCAAGCGCATTTCCTGTAGCACATCAGGATCAGGACTACCCTTGTGCAGTTCTTTTAGTGCCTTGGCCTGGTGTACCTGCAGGAGGGCCATGGCATGCAGGGCGGAGGCGGCCTGTCCAGCAGTACTGTAGGGTTTGGTCGCCAGAGATGACTTTGTCCTACAGGCCATGGAAGGGTGTGCCAGACGATCCCGCCAGGTGGTGGCGTTCTGCAGTCACAGGTGCATCACAACTGCCTTATCCACCTGAGGGATCTCAGTGTACCCGTGGGCCACCCCGCCGTCGAGGGAAGTGAGAGTAGTGAGAGTGAGAACCCGGAAGTCTGTTGCAGGCAGCAAAAGGTGCCCTCCATGACCTTGTGAGTTCGTCATGCACCTCCGGGAAGAAAGGAACTGCCGTGAGCAGTGCCTCGAACCCAGGAACCAATCATCGAGCCGCAAGCACTCAGGGGATGTTGGCGGTTTCCAGTCCAACCCGATACATGGTGGCCCGGGCAAGCATGGTGGTCAGCTCTGCATCGGCCTTAGATTGGGTGGGCAGACCCAAAGGTGGCAGCCTAGTTGAGTCCTCAGCGTCCGACATCGCCAGTGTGCTCTCCGATGCAGCAATCGAAGACTCATCCAGCTCGCCGGCCCTGAAAGAGATGTCAAGCTGGCTTTTAATTTTGATTCTGATGTAATCAAACGCATGTACTTTAAATGTCAGTACAATACAACAACCCATTTGTACATACTAAGTACATTTTAGAAAATGTTTAAGTACATAGTAGTTAAAGACACCTAATATAAAGTGGGTCCTGATTTATTTATTTATTTTTTTGACACAAAGGACTTTGTTTCCCAGTGGACTCATAAAATTGTGAACAGCACTGATGGATCATGAATGTGTGAGGGGGAAATAAAAGTATATGTGTAGCACATTAGTGTCTTGCACCTGCCCTTCAGGTCAGCACAAGGACTTGGGTCAACCAGTGGAACTGAGGAACGTCCACCACCCAGCTGGCTTCTTAAGACACACACACACACACACACACACACACACAGAGATTACAGCCGCCAGGCAGCTCTGCTTGAGTAGACAATGAACTCTGCTCCTCCTCTGTGTGGTCCTGCGATTAGTTCTCCACTGAGCTGTTTTAAACCAGGCTTAACTTCCCTTCAGACCTCTATTCTTCTCTTTGCTCCTCTGCTGGGTTTAGCTGTTCCAGGATGCATTTGTATGATCTGTTTTAAACATTGAAACAAGAACCCCCCAGGGGGCAGTTAAGGGAATGTCAGGGGGGCAGTTGAGGAGGTCAGGGAGACACAGTTGGTCTGTTTCCTACTGCTGGCCTTGGGAAATGCTGATCCACCACAGCCCTGTTCCCAGGCAGTCAATCTCTCTCTCTCTCTCTCTCTCTCTCTCTCTCTCTTCATCGCAAGTAATTCTGATAATTTCAACAAAGCCTTATCTATGTTATAGATGATGTTACCTTGGTGACAATTTAAATCAGCAGAATTTGCAATAATAATTTTCAATACATAATGAATCCAAATGTTTAGGTTTTCAGGGCATGACAACACATGCATATTATCAAAAAGCATAAGACATGATAATAACACAGCATTGACACAATAAGGCAAGTATGCCATAAAAAAATATTTTTCTTTTAGTTATCATAACTTAAAATGTAGAGTTAGAATAACTGCCCTTGATTGATCTTGTTGATATAACTCAATTAACCAAGTTTTGTTGGCAGAACTTGTGATAATTTATTTAAATTAAAGTCAAGAGAACTACACCCATCACACTCATCTATTCAGATTACCAGCATGCAATTCGACATTAATAAATTATGCAAATTGCAGTGTTGCTGTCTTAATGTGCAGTCACACTACACTTCACACTCCATTCACTCAAATTCAAATGCATCCGAAAAGATCAGACCGGACACGCAAGCTCGTGTGAAGAAATGTCATACTATGCTGCGTACTAAAGTTCAAGCTTGGTGAACCTTTAACCGTAAATTCGTACGACTAGAAGACACGTGACCAATAGAAGATCGAAGTGTCATTAACTGACCTCTTGGCTCAATACAAAGAGCACATATTTTAAAGTTGTGTTTTATTTTTGCAGGAAAGTGAGTACATAACATATTTGTTATTTGTGATGCATTATTTACTTATCCTGACTATCCTGGACTATCCTGGTCCGTTGCTTTGTATGAAAAATTAGCACGCTCAAAGCCTGTGACTGCCCCTTTACTTAAATTTGTTTTACTGTTTGCTGCTTTTATTGGTTGTTGTGATTGTTGTCACTTTCAGTTATATGTCAGTTAGTAATTAATGAAATCTCATCTTTTTACTCAATGTGCTTTTATGATTGTCATCATCATTGTGATTTGCATACAAAGTGTTGAGTGTCATGCGTGTCCCCTTGAATAGAGGGATTAGAAGTAGAACTTTGATCATCAACTGGACATTTACTATCAAATGGCAGTTTGTTTTACCTCTAGCAATGGGATAGCCCTAACTACTATAATTTAACATAGTAGTAGAGTAATACTTCTACTACTATCAATGATATTGATTTATAATGTAAGTAATTGAACTTCTACAGTTTTAATCAAATTAGAATGAAGTTGATTGAAAGACATTACACTCATTTAACAAGTTACAAGTTATGTTTATACAACTTTCAAAGTTAAGTTGACACAACTTAAAATTTTAAGGGCAGCACAAACACATACTTTTTTAAGTTGAAACAACAAGATTTTTTTTTTTACCCCATACTCACTCACACTGGCCCCTCCATCCTTAATATTGGGCCCTCCCCCAGTCTCTCTGCTGGCTTTGTTTTACAGCATATCATTCCCTACATACAGACAGACCTTCCCTGTAAAGCAGCGTGTCTGGAAACCATCATTTTTACGTGTTTCTGTGTTAAAAGTCAAAACCATAAAATTGCAATATTACAACACATCCTTTTTCAGGCAATTGGTAGATTAGGCCTAGTTCTCTTGTGAAAACGTGCTCTGTGTCTGTGGCCAGTGCTCTGGGTTAGATTAGGGAAAAACAGCACTAGCTCTCTCTACAGAGACATCTATTTAAGTACCGTTAAGATTTTATTTACAATACACATTTTAAAGACCTCTTTAAAACCAAATTAGAGTCATCTGCATGCTAGTGTACTTCTATAAGTTAAAACAATTAACTTCTTGTCTGGAAAAACAAGCCCCAAAATATCTTGCCCTACACAGATTTTTATCCAATCAAATGCTCTCTAGAATGAGAATGTTCCTCATACCTGTAACATGCCTGTGATGAAAACTAAAGACAATGGCTATTTAATGAAAAGAGACGAAACACTCAATATCTCCCACCTAAACTTCCTGTTAAAATTAGAAAAACATCAACACTGGAAAGAAAACTGTGCTTGTCAATATATTACATGTCATTACATGGCTTTTCACAACACACATTATTTCAAAACAGCTTTACAGAAAATCATGCATTAACAGAAAATGAAACTGTAATATCTATAATGTATTAAGGGGGACATGGATTATATTTCATGGGAGGAAAAAAGTCCAAACTGAAAGATTTTCATAACTGTATTATAGCAATAAGAATTAGATTTTTTTGTCATTACCATATTGAGAATTTTTTTTACCACTAGTACTTAACCTGTATTAACTGAACACACATCACCCACATGAAAGCTAACTGACCGATGTCACTGACTGATACTTGTCCGATACCATGCTCATGTACTATTAATCGTGCTCATTAAAATGCTCAGACGCCAAAACCCGACACCATCTGACGCGTGAATGTAAATGTTCAGCGCAGAATTTAATATCACTATGTCCTAGTGAGATCATTAAACAGCAAAGGCTGCTATTAAATGAAATAAATATACAGTTTGCATGTGCTGCACACTTCAAAGTAAATGTGGGGAGCTGGTGTGGTACTGACATAAAGACACACAGTGCTCATACTTTTCAGAGCTCCTTGGCTCATACACGCTCTGGTTGTAGCAGATGACAGCGAGTAGAGCACTAATTCACTTTGTCGGCACACACAGACTATGTATTTATTTAATTAAAGAGCAGCCTTTTGTGGTTTATTAATCACATCATGAAGCGACCTGCTTTTCCATAGGTGAGATGCTACCGTCAAAAACATAAAGAAATGGAAAGGGCTTCACACCAAAATAAAAGCTTCAGGCAAAATAATTTGCTGTCCTTTTCTGCATATCGCTGCACCATTTTTTTTTTGTGTGATCCATTCTGCATAATGCGACTGCTCATTATAGCTTATCGCGGTGGCCAATCCGCCCCTGATCGGCCCAAAAGTGCGTCAGAAAATGCCCGGTATGCCAGATTACCAGTCCAGATGCTAACGAAGCTGAGGCATTATTCTTCTCACTTTATCTTCTCCAGCGCATAGTCAATGCCGGACTATGTGTAGGTAACTCAGGGGAGGAGGGTGGAGTCCATCACCTTAGAGCAGAAACTAAAACAGTTCATTTCGACACACTGTTTTTGATGAATATAAATATAAGAAAGAGGAGTGGGTGGACATTTAACATTGTAGGGTGGTTGTGTACACACACTGTCGACTCACATTTATGTACAAACACCATGTAATAGTGAATTTTGCATAATAGGTCCCCTTTAATATAGAAAGTGAGGTCACAGGTGTGCGTTTATAGTAATTTTACAACCACTGCGAATGTGGCTCGTCCAATCAGAATACAGATTTGAAACTATCAGTTTTAATTGCGTTATACCACAAACCCATTTGTCTTAAACTGCATGCATTTTTTAACATCTAGAAAGAATTGACCTTTAAATTTAGTTAGATAATGGTAAAATGTGCAGTTTCTGTGCCATTTCATCACCAAATGTAATTGCAAAAATAATGACTTGTGTTGCTCATGTATGAAAAGCAAAGTTTGGTAGTGCAACAGAGCCAACGTTGACAGGTTACAATGTTAACATATAAATCAACATAACAATTGACATACAGATGAGTTTGGAGCAGGACTATCTGTTTTCCGACCAATGACAGAGAGGGGGAGCATTTGGGAAACATGTTTGAAAACAATAATTATTAAAAAATTCAGTTTTACAATTCAGCTTCAATCCTGGTGTTGTGGACATGAACGTAGAAAGCTTCATTGATTATAATAAGAGCGTCCTATTTATTTTTGCATCAAATCACTTGCAATGTGGGGTTCAGGCTCCACATTGGATTCCCATCAGGCAGTTCTGTAAAAGGTAAATTGCAAAGTAACTTCTGGAACTCTTTGGAAGTCTTCAGCACAATCATGATTCTGAAAAATCTTGAGTACTTGCCAATGGAAAAAAAGCCATTTTCATGGGCAAACATGTCTCTCTTTCTGTCTGTCTGTCTCTCACTCTCTCCCTCAGTGCAGCTGTGTTAAACAAACAGCCAGGTGCAGCTGGACCCCTGAACATGGCAAAAGGGGAGTTTTAATCCCCTATTTTTCTGTTCTTTGGCACCAGTCAGATTTATGTGCTCATAAAACCAGAAGAAAATCATCCACTCCGTCCACAGCAAAGGAGAGGCAACGGAGCAATCTGTGATTTAATTTGGCAAATTGAGATAAAAAGTAGGACAGATTCAAGGAGGAAGTTTTTTATAGGAATAGTTCATCAATAAATTTATATTCTGTCATTATTTACTCACCTTCATGTCACTATAAACCTTTATGATTTACTTTCACCCATGGAACACAAATGGTCAATATTTGAAGAATATCCTGGTTGTGCGTCAGTTCTCACTTGCCAACACGCATAGGTCATGCAAGAGGATGTGTGACCTCGACCCTCTTGAATATTTAGTGAAAAAAGTAAAAAAAATGTATCGGTTTCTTACACACACGTTTTGCTTCAGAAGATATTAATTAATTAATCTGTCTGTGTTGTATGGATTACTTTTATGTTGGCTTTATGTGCTTTTTGGAGCTTCAAAAATGTGGCACCCATTCACTTGCATTTTATGGACCCACAGAGTTGAGACATTCTTCTAAAAATCTTCGTTTGTGTTCTGCTGAAGAAAAGCATACACATCTGAGATGGCATGAGTGTGAGTAAATTAGAAAATTTTCATTTTTGGGTGAACTATCCCTTTAAAGCCTAAAGTATACTTTTTAATAGTTTTTTTATGCTCAGAGTCTGAGTACAGTCAAACACGAGCCTGTCAAAAGTATTCTCCATATTACTGTGCGCGCATACACAGGCGGTTGGCGCATGCGCGCTAAGGCTGCTATGAAAAACCTGACTATTTTTCTTCAGGAGTTTAGACTCGTAAAGATGTCATTATATTCCTTCAGACTCTAATGAAGGTATCTCCCAACCTCCTCACACATGCACTCTTGACTTCCATATTAACTGTTGTTGTTTTTACCTTTGTCTTCTGTTGTTTACTGGTGATTACATCTTCTTCTAGCACTTCTTCGTGACTGTTGCCACCTTGTGGACCCACTAATTATTGCAAATAACTCCATGTGCATTCTGCACGTTCAAAGATGTGCAGTTAAAAAAATCAGAAGACGAGATTGCGTCATTGACAGAAGTATACTTTGTGATTAAGGGGAACTTTTATTTTGAAATAATTATAAAAAAGAAATCACAAAGTGGGGGTCATCATACATGACTAAAGCACACACAGACACACACGCACACACTGATGCATGTAAGAAAGCCAAGTGCAGATATGCTAAAATGCATTATTGTTTATCATGTATAATAGTTTTATTATTGTATTATTATATAAGTGTTATTTTTAGAGGCTCTGATTAGGGGCCCAGGGAGAGATAACATGGCTGGCACACATTTAAGCACAGTTTGTTTTTTGTATCAATTTTGCATTTGCAGTTACCTGTTTCTGAGTGTCGCACCATGGCCCCAGGTAGTCAGAGGCCTGGGGCACTGGCCCCATTTGCCCGATTTATAAGCCATCATTGGTTATCGTATGGCTTCAGAAGCCAAATATATATATATTTACTTTCATTATTGAAAAAGAAGAGCCATGATATTGTATAAATAAAATTCACCTTTTGTGTTCCACATGAGATTATTATTAATTTTATGCAGGTTTTGGAGTAAATAATGACAGAATAAAAATGTTTGTGTGTACTATTCCTTCAAATACCCATGTCCTCCAAAAACCTGTACAATGGTTGTTCAGTTTGAAGACGCATATCTGATGATAAGTACTGTGATTTTTAAGTCTGTGGTCAGACAACTTAATGAAGTGATAATTGAGTGTAAGCTGACCTAAAGACGCACACAGAAAAACACATACTGGTTTTGTGACTTGTGAAATATCCATCATTATCAGAAATGAGTTAAACCAATACTTGCACAACAGCCAGATCTTTTTCCTCAGTCCTGAACTGAAATCAAACTCTGTGCAGCACACCAAACTACTTCCAGCTGTCGTCAAACCCACACAAACACGCGGTGCAATTATGATCTGATGCCAGCGGTGTGAGATTAGGTGATAAATTAAGCCTCCAGTGAGATTTAACAGCCAAAACTGTAGTGGCACTCATTGTGCTCCAAAGCATCCACATGAAACCACAAACTGAGCTTAACATTTTTCTTTTATTTTTTATTATTATTTACTCACCCTCATAATGTTCCAAACTAGTATGCCATTCTTTCATCTGTGGAACACAAAATGAGAAATTTTGAAGAATGTACTTGTTGCTTTTCCATGCAATTATGATGGGCACTGAAGCTTTACAAGCTTCACAGAGAACACAAAAGTATGGAAGCTCTGAACTGCAAGGTAAAAAAAAAATATAAAAAATCAATAGGTTACATTATTTTCTTTCAGGCGTCTTAGTGCATTCCTGAGCCTATGTCCTACATATAAGGCTCTGCAGTTTTTTTTTTTTTTTTTTTGTTAAATACTTTTTGGGGTGTTTGTTTTTCTCAGAATTAGTTTTTCTCTGAAATTAGTTTATTTTTTTTCACGTACATTTCTCTTTATTTTGTTTCTTCAAGAGGCAAAACGTGATAAAGATCTTACTAGCTAACATTAGCATGTGGTACCAATTATCAGTAGGCATGAAATCTTATGCTTACAAGTAGAAAGAATGTTCATTGTACTTTATTTGTTGAGTTATAGCTTTATAGTTATAGTTTAAAACAATAACAACAATGTTTTGCAAATCATAATTAAGATTATTTCATCTTGCTGTTCAGGGCTTCCATACAAAAGCATAAAAAGTTATAAAAGTAGTTAATATGAATTGTGCGCTGTATTCCTAGTTTTCTGAAGTCATCTGATAGCTTTGTGTGAGAAAAAGATTGAAATATAAATTATTTAACTGTAAATCTTGATATCTGCCCTAGCTCTTTGTTGCATTCATAAAACGTAATGAGAAAAGTAACAATGTCTGAATTGTTCTCGAGTCAGATATTTTCAATTAATCTGATCTGGTCTGAATGAATAATTCAGATTTGGACTAATACAGTTCTTAAAGCAATGTTCTGGATTCAATACAAGTTTACGACATAATGTTGAAACCGCAAAAATTATTTCGACATGTTCCTTTTTTTTTTTAAAAGCAAGAAATGTAAGCGCAGCGTAGATCTAGCGGGAAGATTAGCAGCTGTACAACATCGCACCATTAGCTAGGTAATTCCCAGCCAATCACATGTCAGCCGTTACTTTATAAGTCTGCTCACAATCTATCCCATCCTAATCTGTTTCAGTGTGCTAACACAGCAACCTCCACCACCTCACCACCACCACCAGTTGAGTCCCATCCTGCACGGGGGTAGCTCCTCGCCCCTGTCTCCTAGCTCCGGCAGGATATGACGGTTCCAAATACAACTTACATTTACATTTATGCATTTGGCAGATGCTTTTATCCAAAGCGACTTTATCCATCAGTGCACTTATTACAGGGACAATCCCCCCGGAGCAACCTGGAGTTAAGTGACTTGGTCAAGGACACAATTGTGGTGGCTGTGGGGATCGAACCAGCGACCTTCTGATTAACAGTTATGTGCTTTAGCCCACTATGCCACCACCACACCATTACTCAACATCTTCTGACTGCCAAAGAGAGACATTACTTTTCTGTTTTATATTCATCAAACACATTTTTTCATCTTAAATTTCACTAAAGTCTGCAAGTCTTCCTGATAGAATTGCAGTTACAGTGAGGCCCTTGGAAGTGGAAGTGTCTGGCCAATCTGTAAATCTTAAAACATGCATTGTTTTAAAAGTTTAGTCATGAGACGTAAACAAAATACATGTTAACACGATTTTACTGTGTTAAAATCACTTACTAGCCTTATCTGTGTAAAGATATAACCAATATTACAACTTTGTTGCCATGACAACAAAACTGTGTAATCCCTATAAGCAATTTTATCATATTAAAATCATGTGGAACAGATATTTTTTCACACTAAAATCATGTTAATATGTATAATGTTTACATTTTGGTGTTATACTTTTGTAACAGTGTGTATATTAATGTTTGTATTCTGGCCCGTTGAATTCCATTGTAAGTGTAAGTTTTGTACCCTTGTTCAAAGTGTCTTTGGCAATGTACTGTACTATACCTAGTATTTTCTGAAGTATGTAAAACAGCATGCAACATCCAAAGATAAACATTTTAAACAAAAGTATGCTACATTGTTGTCACATAACCTCAATAAATAACATGTTTTATTCTGAGTGGTGGTGACTTTTAGTCATGTGGACCACTTTTATGATGTGATGGTGATTTGCATCCTTTTTGAAGCTTGAAAGCTCAAGTTCCCTTTCAATATAATTGCATGGAAAAGAGCAACCAGTAAATTCTTCAAAATTTCTCCTTTGTGTTTCTCAGATGAAAAGTGATACATAATGACAAACTTTTCATTTTTGGGTGAACTCTTCCTTTAAAATCACCATGTCATAACTTTGTGGCATCACAATACCAATCACCTCATGCAGTCTTCTACTCTGAGGTCTGAGTTTGTGATTTGCAATGGTCTGATGGAGGGACAGAGGGAGCATGAACACACACACACATGCTTAGCCTCTCAACAATACTCATACACAATGAAATACAACTTAACAAACCAGGACACGTGTTGCGTTGATTGTTGGATAAGCCAGTCCAAGTGTGAGTCTTACAGGAAGCTCTCAACCTCCCCTGTTAAAAAAGCACATCTGGAAATGAAACAGCTGTCATGCTATAAGAAAGATAAATGTGGTTTTGAAGATGTCCAGATTGAAGAGAGCAGACAGAAAGAAGCTCTAAATCTCTGCCGTCTCAGTTTGAGTCTGGAGTGAGAAAGTCCAACACTGCTGGATGTAGAAACTTGGAGATTATGGAGAACATGCTGATTTTGGTAAAGATTAAGGTACTTAAAAGTCTATCTTCTGAGACTAAATGCTGATGAGTGTTTTAAGCTTAGTGTACGATTGACTCCAGCAGTATATTCGGTATATTGGAATACACTTTGAAAGCCCAATAGAGAAACCACATTGCAGAGTCTTACTTACACATGGGATCATTCAAGGTTTAGGCCAAGAGAGAAGAATCACGTCCCTTATGTGTGTTCCATAAATCTTTTTGTTTTGTACGCTTGTTCAAAATGTCTTTGGCAATGTTCAGATGGAATGGAACACTAGCGTACTGCACACTGTTCAGTATAAACTGGATTCTGCCTAGTCTTTTTTTATTTATTTATTTTATTTTTTTATTAGTATGTAAAACAGAATGCAATATCCAAAGAGAAATGTTTCAAATAGTAGGATGCTACATTGTCGTATGACCTCTATGCTTCACACTTTATTCCCTGAGTGGTGTTCACTTATTATCTCGGGAAGTATACCACATTTTGAGGATGTAGTAGCTCATCGGAAATGTACATTTCATAGATAAATTTGAACACAATGCACAGTATCCTATTCATACTACAGTAGGGTTCCGCAGAAATAGTAAGAGTAGTATTGAGGTTTGCATAGAGAAGTTGCAGAGTTTTTCTTTACCACTGGCTTTGACAGTAGAAGTTTCGGCTATTGCTAAAAAATGTCTTATTGTTGTAAAGTAATTAAAATGTTAAAATGTAAAATAACTGGTAGATTTGTGGATACAAAGTTGCTTTTTTTAAAGCCCAAGATGTCAATTTTTATTAAATGCTGTCAGGACATTCTAGTATGTGCTAAATATCAGGTAGAGTTAAAATTATTAATGTAATATTATATATTTATTTATAGGTTGATCTTTCTAGAAAAAAATGTAAGCAAAAAGAAATGCTAGGCAGAATGTTAAGTATTGGCATCCTCAATCACCCTTCACTTTTACTATATGTATATATATATATATATATATATATATATATATATATATATATATATATATATAAAGTTTTACAGGTTTGGAACAACATGAGGATGAGTAAACAATGAGAGAATTTTAATTTTTTGGTGAACTATCCTTTAAAATAATAATTCACACAAAAATGAAAATTCTCTCATCATTTACTCATTCTCATGCCATTCCAGATGTGTATGACTTTTTTATTCAGCAGAACACAAATGAAGATTTTTATAAGAATATTTCAGCTCTGTAGGTCCATACAATGCAAGTGAATGGTGGCTAGAACTTTGAAGCTCCAAAAAGCACATATAGCCAGCATAAAAGCACATTTACATTTAGCAGACACTTTTATCCAAAGCATCTTACAATGCATTCAAGGTATATATACATCTGTTTGTGTGTGTTCCCTGGGAATTGAACCTATGATCTTGGCATGGCTAGTGACATGCTCTACCAGTTGGGCTACAGATCTATGTCTTTAGAAGTTATATAAGTGTTGGTGAGATAAACATTTAAGTCCTTTTTTACTATAAATCTCCCCTTTATGTTCACCTCCATATTCTTGTTCTTTTCATTCTGAAAGTGAAAGTGGAGATTTATAATTTAAAACATTTTTTATATTGATCTTTTCTTACCCAAATTGATTGCATTGGTTTAGAAGATATACTGTATATTAAACCAATATGGATTACTTTTACTATAATTGTCTGTGCTTTTTGTAGATTAAAGTGCCATTCACTTACATTGTGAGGACCTACAGAGCTGAGATGTTCTCCTAAAAATTGTTCACCCAAAAATGAAAATTCTCTAATCATTTACTCAACCTCATGTCATCCCAGATGTGTATGACATTCTTTCTTCTGCAGAACACAAACACAGATTTTAGAAGAATATGTCAGCTCTGTATACACATTCTTTCACATTTTGAAAGTGAAAGTGGAGATTTGCAATTGCAATAAACTATATATTTGTAGCAACATATCCTAATTTAATTAATTTAGTAGACTAACACTTTGGCAACATCACCGTCAAAGTCAAGTGATGAAGTGGTGACAAAAAAGACAGTTGTCGCACTGGCACAAATAGTCAAACAAACCTGAAGTTAGCACACCAACAGTCCTCAAAAAGTTAGCTGATATGTTGCATTGTCTGGTTAACCTTAATGCAACATCTTGCTGTGCTGTTCGGTGTAATCACAATGACAAAAACCGAGGGCTTCACTTTTATCAGATTCCATCAACAGAGCTGACTGGACTGAGATCTTTTCCAACTCATGGCTTTTCGGCAGACATGTTATTACAGTTATGTTATTAACTCACATCATTCTAATAATAGTATAGCAAATTATATTTCTGTATTTATGATGCCGTTATTTCATGCTTTAATTTAATCGATGATTATAACTAGCTGTGTGTGGAGCGGAGGGGGGGCGGGGCCAGGCGAGAACCGGCTTGTCAATATAAATCATATTTAATTAAACTCAAAACCAAAACCAAAACACACAAACATAAACACACACGTGATGGACATGCCCGTAATTCTCTCTCTCTCAAACCGTCGCTCACCGGCCGCCTGTATCCCTCGCGTGCCCCATCAGGCCGATTGGGGACCGGGCGTGCGACATTCTAGCCTGGCCCCGCCCGCCTCCGCTCCACACTGTGTTACTCACAATATTGTACTGTCTGGTCACCCTATGCCTGAAACACGTCACATATACTTCACATGATCTCTCTCTCTCTCTCTCTCTCTCTTTCTCTCTCTCTCTCTCTCATTCCTAATATATTGTAGAGGTCGTCTACTCTCCCTGTTCCTCAGTGGGAAGCGTCTGTCCATCCTCATGCTCTATAGGCTATGCCATAATAAAGACATCCAAGCAGCAGGCAGACAGAGGAAAAGTGTTCAATACAAACTCAGGATAGGCTGCTATCGGTTAGGAAGTTTATGGTGAATTGGTGAGTTGTGCCATTGTGTCAGAGGAGCCCCTCTTTTTGTCCGCCTCTAGATGCATCCTCTTTAAAGAGCAAAATCTGATAATCAATAGAGAGTAGAAAAAAGAGGGAAAGACAAGGCTGAGAGAAAATGAATACATTTCATGTGTTTTTTTCATGGGGGGCTGGACAGCCTCTTTATGATGACTTGCATCCCACCTCTCACTTCTCTCATTGAGCGCTTTAGAGAAACTCTGTGACCTTTGGCCTTTAGGACAATAGGGACCGGGATGTTTTCCAGTCTGCGCAAACCTGACCAACAACAGGAACACAAAGGTGCTTATGGGAAAGCAACTGTTTACTGTGGGACAGGATGAGAAGATCTCTATTTTACACACACACACACACACACACACACACACACACACACACACACACACACACACACACACACGTTGTGTTTCCATGTTTTATGGGGACTTTCCATAGACATAATGGTTTTTATACTGTACAAACTTTATATTCTATCCCCTAAACCTAACCCTCACAGAAAACTTTCTGCATTTTTACATTTTCAAAAAACATAATTCAGTATGATTTATAAGCTGTTTTCCTCATGGGGACCGACAAAATGTCCCCACAATGTCAAAAATTTCGGGTTTTACTATCCTTATGGGGACATTTGGTCCCCACAAAGTGATAAATACACGCTCACACACACACACACACACACACACACACACACACCATTCTAATAATCGCAGTCCGATATCAAAATTGACTATCACATATAAATTGTCTAACATAAAAGGGCCACATGTTACTTATGCTTGCAATTTGCTCATAAATGAAAGGAACATTTCAGCCAAACAATGAAAGTTATGACATTATTAACCCATGTTGTCCCAAACCCATGGTATTATACACAAAAATAGAAACTTTTGGGCTGTCGAGCTCCTAAAAGGACAAATAAATAAATATAATAAAATCTGTGCACAACATTCTCTGAAGCCAAATGACAACTTTGTGTTTACTTCATGTGCTAGCATCCTTCACGGCATGATTATTAGTTTATAACGCCACAAACTTATCATATGATCTCAGAAGACTTGGAATATAGTGTATATGTTGTATGTGTCACGTTCCCCTGTTGTCTGCCCTGTGTTCTGTGTCTCACCAGTCTATTGTTTAGAACTACATTTCCCACAATCCACCTGCCGTCATCACTGCCATTTTGTGTCATTGTTCACACCTGTTTATCATTTGTAATCATCCTGTCCTTGTGTATTTATACCCTGGTTCTTTGTTCTGTCTTTGTCAATCGTTGAATGTTGTTGTTAGCCTGGTGTGTGTTCCCTGCCCGAGTTTTCAGTTTTTGTTTTCATCGTGTTCCTAGTTTTATGTTTATTTCCCCATTGAGGGTTTTCCTTTGTGTTTTATTGATTTGACTGTTTTAATAAAGTGAGCTTGCATTTAGATCCGCTCTCCTCGTCTGCTTCGCTGCCTCATTCGTAACAGAACGATTGAACTACCACATGGCGAATTTCCGGCTCCTTTGCCTCAGGCAGGAGGACCGCCCTTTAGAGGACCACGTCCAAGATTTTCTGGAGCTGGCACGCATCTCTGACTTCCCCGACTATGCTCTGGTGGCATTCTTCCGGGGTAACTTACACGAGTCTCTGAGGGAACTGTTGCCGCCGGCGAATGGTTGCTGGACACTCCTCAGTTTCGTGGAGGAGACCTTGCAAGTCAGCGGATCGCCGCTCACTGTGGACGTACAGGAGGATGATGCTGCCACTCCTCCCACAGTGTTGGTACTCCATTCGCCCGTGGTTCGTCCCTTCACGCCTGTCCCGGTCTGCGAGCCAGAGCCCTCGTCTGCTCCGGTCAGCGAGCCAGAGCCCTCGCCTGCCCCGGTCTGCGAGCCAGAGTCCTCGTCAGCTACGGTCTGCAGCCAGAGCCAGAGCCTGCCCCGGTCTGCGAGCCAGAGCCCTCATCAGCCACGGTCTGCGAGCCAGAGCCCTCGTCTACCCCGGTCTGCGAGCCAGAGCCCACGCCTGCCACGGTCAGCGAGCCAGCGCCTGTAGCCTCGACCGTCCCTGAGCCAGCGCCTGTAGCCTCGACCGTCCCTGAGCCAGCGCCTGTAGCCTCGACCGTCCCTGAGCCAGCTAGCCTCGACGCCCTGAGCCAGCACTGAGTCTCGACCGTCCAAGAGCCAGCGCCAGTAGCCTCGACCGTCCAAGAGCCAGCGCCAGTGGTCATGCCCGTCCAAGAGTCAGCGCCTCCCGAGCCTCCCAAGGCTCCGCCTCCCGAGCCTTCCAGAGCTCCGCCCTCCGAGCCTCCCGAGCTTTCCAGAGCTCCGCCCTCCGAACTTTCCAGAGCTCTGCCTCCCGAGCTACTCGAGCCTTCCAGGGCTCCACCTTCTGAGCCTCCCGAGCTTTCCAGAGCTCCGCCTTTCAAGCTTTCCAGAGCTTCACCTCTCGAGCCTCCCAGGGCTCCACCTCTCAAGCCTTCCAGGGCTCTGCCTCTCAAGCCTCTCAAGCCTTTCAGGGCTCTGCCTCTCGAGCCTCCCAGGGCTCCGCCTCTCGAGCTTCCCGAGCCTCCCAGGGCTCTGCCTCTCAAGCTTCTCGAGCCTTTCAGAACTCCGCCTCTCGAGCCTTCCAGAGCTCCGCCTCTCAAGTCTCTCGAGCCTCCCAGGACTCCACCTCCCAAGCCTCTCGAGCCTTCCAGGGCTCCGCCTCCAGAGCCTCTCGAGTCTTCCACGGCCCTTCTCCCCGAGCCTCCCAGGGCTCCGCCTCCAGAGCCTCCTACGGCTCCACCTCCCGAGCCTCCTACGGCTCTGCTCCCAGAGACTCCAGAGCTTCCTACGGCTCCGCCTCCCGAGCCTCCTACGGCTCCACCTCCCGGTCTCTCTAGGACTCTGCTCCTCAAGTCTCTCGAGCCACCCAGGGCTCCGCCTCCAGAGCCTCCTAGGGCTCTACTCCCAAAGACTCCAGAGCCTTCTAGAGCTCCGCCCCTCGAACCTCCTACAGCTCCGCCTCCCGAGCCTCCTACGGCTCTGCCCCCAGGAACTCCAGAGACTGCCAGGTCTTCGCCTCTGAAACCTCTTACGGCGCCACCTTCCTCAGCTCTGCCTCCTGAGCCTTCCTCGGCTCCGCCTCCTGAGCTTCCAGAGCCTCCCTCAGCATCGTCTCCAGAGCCCCTCTCAGCTCCGCCCCCGGCCCCTGTCCTGTGGCCTCCTCCCAGGCCTCCTGACCCGGCCCCTGTCCTGTGGCCTCCTCCCAGGCCTCCTGACCCGGCCCCTGTCCTGTGGCCTCCTCCCAGGTCCCCTGACCCAGTCCCTGTCCTGTGGCCTCCTCCCAGGTCCCCTGACCCAGTCCCTGTCCTGTGGCCTCCTCCCAGGCCTCCAGACCCGGCCCCTGTCCTGTGGCCTCCTCCCAGGGCCCCTGACCCGGTCCCTGTCCTGTCCGGTCCTTTGCCCCCCTTCCCTTCTCTCCTTGGATGATTTTTTTAGCGTCTGGAAGCCGCTCCTTTGAGGGGGGGCTATGTCACGTTCCCCTGTTGTCTGCCCTGTGTTCTGTGTCTCACCAGTCTATTGTTTAGAACTGCATTTCCCACAATCCACCTGCCGTCATCACTGCCATTTTGTGTCATTGTTCACACCTGTTTATCATTTGTAATCATCCTGTCTTTGTGTATTTATACCCTGGTTCTATGTTCTGTCTTTGTCAATCGTTGAATGTTGTTGTTAGCCTGGTGTGTGTTCCCTGCCCGAGTTTTCAGTTTTTGTTTTCATCGTGTTCCTAGTTTTATGTTTATTTCCCCATTGAGGGTTTTCCTTTGTGTTTTATTGATTTGACTGTTTTAATAAAGTGAGCTTGCATTTAGATCCGCTCTCCTCGTCTGCTTCGCTGCCTCATTCGTAACAGTATGACTACTATTATGATAATATTGGGTGTATTTAGGAGCTTAACAGGCATGGTTACTATTGTTGTTTAGTAAACAAATATCATTGTATGGCAAGAGTATTTCTTAATGAAAGCATTCCTAATTTAGGTTCCACAAAAAAAATAACAGCATATGGGTTTGGAACATGTGCATGAATAGACTTCTAATGCTTCCTTCTCTGTTTCAGTCATCCGGAAAACATTTAGCAAGAATAGCGTTGTCTGTGAGAATGCTGCAAATGATCTCAGGAGGTGCTCCAAGTTTAGTTCACTTTATTTCCACAGAGCAGTTTGTGTTTTACATATATTGTGAACTCAGAGTTGTACAGGTTCACTTTATTTTTATATCACTTAATTCCAAATATTTGTGGCTCTATACGTAACCATACATTGCAAGGCAAATTCAGTACAGCCTCAGAAATGGTGCTTGAACAAGAAGTTTCTACCTCCTATGATAATATGGTATTGTCTTCCTAAAACCTGAGCATGACTGCTGTGTGCATTTGCCATTTCCCTTTTTGATTTGTAAACTGTAGCACCTAATTAAACTTGCAAAAAAAAAAAAAAAAACATTGGTCAAGAGCAAATAGTTTTCCTAAAACTTGATGACCACATTTGTGGACAGTGGGACAAAGTTGTGAAATTTTAAATAATACCAAATAATTTTTTTAAATCACATTGTTTATTATATTTCCAGGAGTGCTGGTTATTCATGTTTTTGAGATGTTACAGACATTACAGCTGATTTTCTGTAAAGCTGCTTTGGAACAATATGCATTGGGAAAAGCACAAATAAATTTTTTTTATGTTACAAAGTTTTTTCTACTTTGGCAACAAAATCTCATTGTTCTCTCTTTGCACTGTCAAACAAACAAGTGACAGTCAGTGCTGAAGCATTTTACCAATCAGAAATGAGCATAATTAATTCTGATACAAGTATGGCCAGCACTGTCCAATCACTGCCAACCATGTTAAAATAAAATGATACATTATAAATTCTAAATCAATGTACTGATTATCATTGTCCTATGTCTGTCAAACATGTTTAGTGGTCCAAACATCATCTGCAGCCTGAAACTGAACATTTGATCATATTTTAGGAGTGAATGCACTGAGCTGCATAGAGAGCTATAGGATGCTCCCTTGCCCCCTATTTAGTGAATGTCTTAAAGGGATAGTTCACCCAAAATAAATTCTCCCATCATTTACTAACCCTCATGTGTGTATGACTTTCTTTCTTCATCAGAACACATTTCAAGAAAAATTTAAAAATATCTCAGCTCAGTAGGTCCTTTAAATGAAAGTGTATGGTGATACGACCTTTGAAGCTCCAAAAAGAACAGACAGTTAGCATAAACGCCATCAACACGACTCCGCTGGTTAAATGAATGTCTTCTAAAGCAAAATGATCACTTTTGCTGTGATAAAGTTTGTACTTTTTAACTATAAATCATCGTTTCCTGTCAGCAGCCCTATGCGCATTGATGAGAGGGTGGAGTTCAAGTGGTCTCGTGTGACGTATTAGCATTGGCATGTTATGGATGCAATCTCACATTTTTCTCTTGGTTGAGACATTTAGTATGAGCACACAAATGCACCATTGTGAGGAAACAAACAGATAAAAATACAGATCTAAACCAAAACCAACAAAGCTTCTGTACAGCATTCCTCCTACTCAGTTGTAAACAGCACCACTCTTCCCGGTGTGTTGCACGTGCGTTTGTTTTCACGTGAACACGCCAACGCGATTGCATCACACGCAGGTACTGCTGCTGACTGGAAGCGATGATTTATAGTGTATAGTATTCTGATGAAGAAGGGAAGTCATACACACCTGGGATGGCATGAGGGTGAGTAAAAGATGAGAGAATTTTCATTTTTGAACTAACCTTTTAACTTTCAGTGTGCTGTCTGTCTTCACTGGTCTCAGAACAGTTCAAAATGCACCATATTTTTATCCTAACTCCATATAAAGCCTCTGAAAGCAAAAATGTGAAAATGCACATTAAATATAGGATTTCTAATGAAAACCTTGTGCTTTTGTACACACAAAAACCTTTTGTAGTGTACATTGTGTTTAGCAACGTGGCTTTTCGCTCCAGTTTTCAAAATGGCATATCGGGTGAAACAAGAGACCAAGAGATCTTTAGACTCAAATAGGTTTCACTGTAAAAACGTAAAGGTGCTATAAGCGATTTTTTTTATGGAAGGTATTAAAAAAAATTCTACTCCAAGAAAAGTATTGATGAAATAAGTGTCATGAGATATCTCACCGGTCTTTGGGACAGCTCTAGACTCTGTAGCAAACAAACATGTGTTCGCTGGCACATTATAATTCTGCTTTTTTTATTTGGTTAATTTGATGAGTAAAAAGTCTTTCTCTCTTTCTTTCTCTATCTCTCTCTTACTCATTTGCTGGCTATATTTAAAAAAGCACAAAAAAGTCTCTCTCTCCCCATCCGTTCTGTGTTTCAAGGGCACAGTCAAAAGGGCAGTCATGTCTTTTATCCATGCATAAAGCTTGTTTTTGTACAGATCCCCTCTTCCCTCGGATGAAAGGAACAGTGTACAACCCTTTCAGAATACAGAGTACCTCATAAATGCTGGCTTTCACTACAGTACAGTTCCAAATATACCCACGTGTTTAGAGCATGGGGCCAATAGGAGTTTATTATATTAGAGAGTTACTTCATTTCAGAGTTATTTCAAGGCAAGCATCACTCATACTTAGGGTTAGGGATCTGAATAAACCCATTACCCTAAGAATTAATCTCAAACTTATCATCGTTTGAGGTATGAATGAGGTATCATTTACGGCTGTGACATGCATGATACCTTGTAATCATGTGCAAACTTTACATTTTACAATAAAACATTCCACAACAATAAGTTATGTTATGTTTTGTGCTTTATCTTGGGTGTTTGTATGTTACATTTCCATTGCCCAAAGTGTGTGGTTCTGTCGATGTTTGTGTGCTAAGGAGGATATCCTTCTTTTGTTTCTTAAGGAAGCTTACAGTTTGTAAGAACTCTCTGGATGACCAGTCACTCAAACAGCTGAAGGGCAGAAATGCTAATGCTAGTGTTGCTAGCTTAGAAAAAGCAAAACTGTAATTAGAAATAATGTTGAGATGTCCGTTCAATTCATTTTTAGTGTTTTGGTTCATTCAGAAACAGCTTCATTTGAGTAATCAAGCAGTATTTATAGTCACATGTTCATTTTTTGGAATTTCAACAGTGAAATGCTGTTTATCTCTGTGATTTCAATTACAATATATAGATTGTGTCAAATATTGCCCTGTTTATGGTTTCAAACGTATCACCCACTATCACAGTTTCAGTGTGTACAAATCATTAAAAAGAACTGGCTCAATAGAACGATTTGTTTGCACATGAGACATCACTAATAAAGAAATAGGAGAAAAAGATTTGGATAGTCATGACTGTAACAGTGGCTGCCAAAACTGAAAAGTATTGATTTTAAATTATGCTACATCCAAGCCACTAGCTGTCAGTATCATAGTCCAAGATGATACAAAGACAAAAGTTACTGAGTGCACCTTCAAAGTGGCAACCTGCAAATGTTCCCTTAAAGTAGAAGTATATAATTAGCAGCACTGAACGGATTTGCAAAAATATACAATGTCTTCAAAACAGCTTTCCGAATATTGTTAATAATCTGTTGTTCAAAGCGTCAGATAGTCCCGCCCCCAAACTCACACCATTGGTTGAGTAACACTGTTGGGTGGGGTCTAAGTGGGTCACTCAAAACAAACAGAGGAATTTTTATAGTGCCACAGAGACAGTGATTACAGTTTTTGAGAAATTAACTTATGAATAGCTTACTTATATTTGTTGTAACACAACAGGCAAAGAGGAGGCGGGAACTGGCTGAACAGTAAACATAAAGTTTAATGGTAAACTTAAAACCAACATAAACAAACGTGCAGCGTGGCCACGTGCGTCTCTCTCTCTCTCTCTCTCTCTCTCTCTCTCTCTCGCTCTCTCGCTCTCTCTCTCTCTCGAACCAGCGTATCTGGCCGCCCCTTTATCTCGCTCTCCCACTGATCAGCTGATTCAATGCCGGCCGTGCTCCATCAATGCCCTCTTCCTCGTCACACTGCTCCCTCACCCAATTCAGGCCAGGGCGCCACCAGTATGACTAATTCCAACACCCCCTCAGAGATGCTGCCCTTTCGGCCATTCTGTCAGCCAGTGACCCACCCCACCACCTGTGAACCTGGGAGGAGAGACGAGGGGAGCCGTGGGGAGGTGGAAAGGGCGAGAGGAGAGAGAGAGAGAGAGAGGATAGATAGAGAAGAACTTGCTCGCCGGCTCCCGGACACGCTGTCACCCAGTCCTGAACCGCTCCTCCGCTCTCTGCCGGACACCAGCTCGCTCCTCCCATAGCAGATGGCAGCTAGTCCTCCGGCCCCTGTTGGACAGAACCATTCCTCCCCTTCTAGGTAGATGGCCGCAGTTCATCTGGCTCTCGGTGGCCGGCAGCAACCCCACCGTCCACAGCCAGATGGCCGCGGCTGCTCCACTGGCGGATGGTAGCGGCGAGGACTCCGCTACAGCGCATCCCTCCTCCCTCCCGGGTTTTGGCACCACTGAAACACATAAAGGACGGGCAAGGAGGAGGTGGGAACCGGCTGAACAGTAAACATAAAGTTTAATGGTAAACTTCAATCCAACATAAACAAACATGCAGCGTGGCCACGTGTGTGTCTCTTTCTCTCTCAAACTGGTGTCTCCGGCCACCCCTTTATCTCGCTCTCCCACTGATCAGCTGATTCAGCACCAGTCGTGCTCCATCAAGCTTATCCATGCCCTCCTCCTCATCACAGTTGTCTCTGCATATTATGCTGGCATATGAGAAAGTATTTTAACACTGACAAAGTTACATACTTCAGTTTTAAGGAGCTATTTTTAAATGATGAAATCCTTTAAAGGTGCAATTAGTAATTTTTTTCCTCTCTAAAAACAGTTTACTATTAAATAAATAAATTTTAATTTTAAAATATAGTTATAAAATCATCACTCACATAAGATGGAGGCTACAGTCATATATTTTATAACGTTATGTTATAAAAGCTGTTTTATTTTACATGCAGAGGGTCCGCACATTTTACAATCACATGACCAGCTGAATTCTACTCGCTTAATCTCAGTAACCGCCCTGTTATTTGACAATTTCACTCATTGATTAATATAATCATGGCTGACTGTGAATATTACATTTGCATCTGAAACTGAAACTATTGATTTTAAATGACGCAGCATCCAAGCCGCTAGGTGTCAGTGTAAGTCCAAGATGACACAAAGACAAAAGTTACTTGGTGCACCTTTAGAATTAGCTTTGTCTGTGTTACCTACTGTATTCATGTTGATTCAGTTGATTCGCCAGTCCATTTAGATGTTACCACATGAAGCACATTTTAAGGTTCCCTGACTACATTTATTTTACTGCATATTGTAGTTTGGAGACAATTATGGCTACCATGGTAAGTTTTGTAAGGGTGTACAAGGAACGAGCTTGAACAAATTTTCTACTAAACTAACAACTAAATAAACAGTAACACGTCCTCCCTTAATGCACATACCAGTAGATACAATGTATTAAAGCTTATGCTAGAGGGTTTCCTTTTTCACATGTTCATACCTGCTCTCCAGTTTAAGGAAAACCGAAATGATCAGCCTTCTCTAAAAAAGAGTGAGTCACACAGTTCATAAGTCATTGAGTAAATGATGTAGTGAACAAATTAGTGTGTGCAATATTATAATCTTTTCTGATGATGTCAATGATTGTGCAACACTTTACAAGACAATAGGGTTCTGTATGAGTCAGTAAGGTGTTAAAAGTGCCCTATAGCGCTGTTTGCACTGGAATCCACACTGAACTTCGGCTTTTCTTTACAGTTTCACAGTAGCCTGTAGTGTCTCATATTTATTCAATCCAAAATGCAAACTCCAAAAGTATAGGGACCCCAGAAATGATTTGAACACCTAAGCCACACTGCAGAAAAAAAGCCTACACTGGTTTAAGTTGTTGTGGCGTAGTGGGTTAAAGCACATAACTGGTAATCAGAAGGTTGCTGGTTCAATCTTCATAGTCACCACCTTTGTGTCCTTGAGCAAGGCTCTTAACTCCAGGTTGCTCCGGGGGGATTGTCCCTGTAATATGTGCACTGTAAGTCGCTATGGATTAAAGTGTCTGCCAAATGCATAAATCTAATGTAAATGTAAGTTGGTCTATCAGCCTTGCCAAGCTGGTTCTCAGCTGTTTTAGCTGGTCGGCAAACTGGTCTGCAAGCCTGACCAGTTAAAAAGTGGCCAAAACCCCTCTAAAACTATCTAACTAAACAGCCTGGCTCGTAGACCAGCAAACCAAATTTTATTAAAAAAAAAATAAGTTAGTTAGGTTTTAAATGACAAAAAATAGCTATACAGTTCAAAATGAAGATAAAAGTATTAAGACACTTTCTGTTTGTCAAACATAATGGAACATCTTCACAGATGAACGACAACTGTTGTACTATTGTACCTGACTTTACATACCCACTCAAAATCAGCTGGTTGAAAGGAATTACAAAAATTAAGCTGGTTCTGAGAAAAAGGCTAGCATCATTTGTTTGCAGATGCCATTTAATTTCATAATTTATTATCTAATGTAATGATTGCATGAGGTATTCATACATTTTTAAGTGTGACAATGTGTTGAAATATCTTTTGCAACAGCTGCATACAGGAGCTATATACAGAATGTTGGTGACTGCAATCAACCAGTGAGTGTGTGTATAATTGTGTATTGGAATTTCCTCCACGTTGCTAATATGTTGTTTGAGATAAACCATTGTGCAAAATTCTATTTGAAGGTTTTTACAGCTTACTCATATCAACATTAATGCATGTTAAAACTATGCCCTGTTTATTCTGTCTGTGATTCAGATTCAGATTCAGAAGGTTTCACATCAGAACATATCCTAATCTCTTTTAAACACTTTAATAAGGGTTATTGATGGCCAATAATCTGTGACAATACATCCTTTATTAAGCACAAAGACACTGCTTCACTGGAAACTATGATGCATGATCAAGTACTACGCAATGATCATTAGCAGTCACTAAGTTTAATATGAAACAGAAGGGTCAAATTCTTGGTGAAGGCTTTCTACCATAGTACTGACATTCATTAAAGACAGGCCATCTACATTGCCTCCTTATAAAGCACATAAATTGTGTTAATTGTGCAAAATGAAGGAAATGAGGAGTAATTAAGTGAAGACCCCCTGCTGCTAAATCAGCTCTCTGTCTCTCAGCAATACACTACTTAAGACAATTAAGCACTGGGCAAAATTGGTTCTAATTGTTGTTAAAGCTAAACAATGTTGTTTTAGTGAGCAGTGCTGCCCTGGGCTACATGCATTTAATTGGCTTAACTCATCTGAATGCTGTGAGAGGGCTGCTGAATCTAATTTACAATAGCACAGCAATACAGGACTACAATTCCCAGCATGCCTCTAGGCACCAACGCACTCAATGAAGAAGAAAAATCTGTTGAAATCTAATTCACCAATCTGTTGACGACTTCAACAGATGACTTATGAAACTACATAAGATATACAGTACATAAAAGGATTCAAAACAATGTTATTATGAATGCAAACTTGAAAACAGTGAAAAAGACACTCTATTAGCATAACATAAATATATACAAATAACTAAAAATTTCCAACATTCTTTTGAATGTCCGTGTACTATAATAAAATATTTGATGCCATGAGTGTATCTTTATTTACTATTACTATTATTTTGAATGGCCATGCAAAATGAAGCAATGTGACAACAATTTTACCTGGTTGCAAAAAGTAGTCCATTAATTTACCTGATGAACTTTCACCTTTTGCTGACCCTTCATCATTCGCAGAGCTAATGTGTGCTTCTAAATCACTTGCACCTTTATGGCAACTGACACATAATGCCAGCTTTACATGTCATATGTTCTGCTTTCCACAGATCTTGACCTGGATGAAAGCATGGGAATTTTTTGTGCAAATCTTCTGTAAATTTGCATTTTCATTTGGGCATTTTTTCCACTCAGCTCTCATTTGCTGCTACTGTCAAGCAACTGTTTGATGCCGAACACAACAGTGCTTCACGTGTTCGTTCGATTGACAAGCAGGGATTTGACCAATAGTTGCTGCAAGCCTCTTATAAATCGATCAATTGGTTCAGGTTAAAAACCTAAAGTCTTGGTCAAGATTAGGGTCTCAAAACTTAAACTTTTGTTCTGGATCAGGATATTTTTACTTGGTGTTCTTGTCTGGATCAAGGTCTCAAAAGTTAAAGACTTGGTCTGGATCATGGTCTCAAAACTTACAGTCTTGGTCTGGAACCGGGTTTCATTACTTAGTGTCATGGTCTGAATAATGGTCTCAAAACCTCAAGTCTTTGTTTGGATCATGGTCTTAAAACAAGTCTTGGTCTGGATCATGGCCTCATTACTTGATTTCTTGGTCTGGATCTGGGTCTCAAAGCCTACATCTTGGCTTTGTGCAGGCCAGTACATTTTTTCCACGCCAGACACAGTAAACCATTTCTTTATGGACCTCACTTTGTTCACATGGGCATTGTTGCCCCAAACAGTTGCCACAAATCTGGAAGCACACAAACCCCAAGCCGTTACATAAAGAAACATTAAGATTTTTCTTTACTGGATTTAATTGAGTAGCCAAATTCATTAATTAGAAGGGGGTGTCTACATACATTTGGCCATATAGTGTTTGTCCAGTGTTTGTCTTCTTAACATGAAAATAATGTGGAAATACTGACAAACATGGAAGTTGTTTGTAACCTCGTCAAGGCGCCGGAATTTATTAACTATTACCAAATTGAATTATAGAAATAATGATGGCTTTAGTAAGATGGAGTTTCAGATGTATTCATGCTCAGTCGTAGAGATGAATGAAAGTGACACAATAAATGCATGTAGCGTGAATGTACGCGATGAGAATCATAAGCGACTCACGCGAAGTCTAAAGTTTTAGACTGGAAACTGATCAAATGTACAAAGAACAGGATTAATATGATGGGCATCAGTATTGAACTGCTCATTGACCTACAGTATAATATCTAAATATTAATAGATCATCTGGTTAGAGTTCAAGGCACCGTGTACTTGTAGCCTTACTGCCATTATGCATCATGCAATTTGTTACTGCCTTGTAAAAATACTATAGGCGAGCCAAATTTAAACATCCATTGGAGGAAGGAGGAAGAGAGAGAGGGAATCTCTCATTGCATGCTACTCTCCGCGAGTGAGAACCACTAATTACGACCATGAGGAGGTTACCCCATGTGACTCTACTCTCACTAGCAACAGAGCCAATTTGGTTGCAATTTTGGGCCCCTCATTGCTCATGTACTCTTAAATAATCTGTTTAATAAGAGTATATCTTTTCCCATTACATTTATTCTTATCAAAGAAGGCTATTATAATGTTGTACTGTATTACGTGTCTTATAATTTAGACCTATCAGATCGTATGCTCAGACTGCGGAGACTGCCTATTGATATCATAGCTATTTTTTCAACACTTTTTTATAAATAGTTTACAATGGCTTTTCAATGATCAAAATATATTAATATAATTTATTAAATGTCTTTGATAATTTGTGAAAGATACCAGAAAGATATGTTTAAGTTGCACTTAATGGACTTAAGAGCAGTTCAAAGCTTTTGTTAATTTTCGAACGTTTTTCCGAACTACTTTGATAACAATGCTTTTGGAAATGCCTTAGAGATTAAGTACTACTTAAGTGCTACTAACGTTCTACTTAGTGCTTCGGGAAACCCAGCCCAGAGCATGTGAGTGGAGCGGTGATAATTCCACCTGAGTGGAGAGCGCCTTTTTGAAGATTCCACTTCGCTCTCTCAGGCCACTCAGCACCGCTCGCTAAACCTAGAATGCGCTTCGTGAAATGCTAGTTTGGGCACCTGCGAAATCAGCATTGTTTTAGTGAAGTTGCAAACCTTATAGCCTAAATAAATGCAAAGTATAAATGAAAGTTAAGAACAAGGAAATCGAAAGGGAGTGTGGAGAGACTTGGCGAGAATTAGCAAATATTCCTTTTAGATTTGTACGTGTCACATTGCCAGAGAGCACGAGAATGTGCTACGCGAACATGGTAGTGCAGCAAAAGGTGAGCTAGTAGGCTACACTACTATTCGATAATAAATGAATAGATAAATAGATATTAATGTCTCTTGTAATTTTGCAATCATGTCAGTGCAGCTGCCAGCTAGATGTTAGAGCACCCTCAATTGAATATGAAAGCTTAATTGTACTGTATATTGGTAAAGTATATTTCCTTTAATCCCAATGAACACACACAAAACATCCCAGCATCAAAACTAATTAACATGTATGATCTTGCAGATCAGTGTGCCTAATTTGCAGGCGAAGCGTTCTGCTTTCATGCCTTCATTGTACAATTGAGCATTTGATTGGTAAAGATTCCCGCTCTCGCAAAGAGAATTTCATAGTGGAATTATCTCAATAATCAACCACCGGTTGCTTTCGGTCGCTTTGGAATAAAGTGGCACATAACCGCTGGTCAGTTTCCTAAAGCCAAATCCACACCTTAACGATAAGTAAAATGTAAAAAACTGACTCTGGATTAGTGGTTGTGGATAACATTGCCCCGAACTCCCCGCTCTATATCTAAATCAGTAGCCTATGAATGTATCAAATCTACAGTAGCCTAATAATCATTCCATTGATTATGCACATAGCACCAAGGAATTTGGTGCTCTTGACGATCTCCACAGAGGAGCCGTCGATGTTCAGTGGAGAGCGGTCACTCTGTGCTCTCCTAAAGTAAACAACCATCTCTTTTGTTTTGTCCACATTCAGAGATAGGTCGTTGGCTCTACACCAGTCCGTTAGCCATTACACCTCCTCTCTGTATGCTGACTCGTCGTTCTTGCTGATGAGACCCACCACGGTCGTGTCATCGGCAAACTTAATGATGTGGTTCGAGCTGTGCATTGCTGCACAGTCGTGAGTCAGCAGAGTGAACAGCAGTGGACTGAGCACACAGCCCTGGGGGGCCCCAGTGCTCAGTGTGGTGGTGGTGGAGATGCTGTTCCCGATCCGGACTGACTGAGGTCTCTCAGTCAGGAAGTCCAGGATCCAGTTGCAGAGGGAGGTGTCCAGGCCCAGCAGGTTCAGCTTTCCAATCAGGTTCAGCTTTCCAATCAGGTGCTGAGGAATTATTGTGTTGAATGCTGAGCTGAAGTCTATGAACAGCATTTGAACGTATGAGTCCTTTTTATCTAAGTGGGTGAGGGTCAGATGGAGGGTGGTGGGATGGCGTCGTCTGTTGAATGGTTTGGACGATACGCAAACTGCAGTGGGTCTAGTGAGGGGGGCAGCTTGGTCTTAATGTGCCTCATGACGAGCCTCTCGAAGCATTTCATGATGATGGGTGTGAGTGCGACGGGACGGTAGTCGTTGAGGCAGGACACTGAAGACTTCTTTGGCATGGGGACGATGTTGGTGGCCTTGAAGCACGTTGGAACGACGGCGCTGCTCAGAGAGCTGTTGAAGATGTCGGTAAGAACATCTAGCTGGTCTGCACATCCTCTGAGCACTCTGCCAGGAATGTTGTCTGGTCCAGCAGCCTTCCGTGGGTTGACTCTATGTAGAGTTTTCCTCACATCAGCCGTGGTAAGACAGATCACCTGTTCGTTGGGAGGAGGGGTGGTCTTCCTCATCGTTCTGTGCTTCAAACCTAGCGTAGAAGTCATTCAGCACATTTGGAAGGGAGGCATCTTTGTCACAGGCAACTGATGTTGTCCTGTAGTTGGTGATGGCCTGGATGCCCTGCCACATGCGCCGCATGTCGCCGCTGTCCTGGAAGTGACTGTGGATTCTCTGGGCGTGTGCTCACTTTGCCTCTCTGATGGCCCGGGACAGTTTGGCCCTCGCTGTTCTTAGGGCAGTCTTGTCGCCTGCTCTGAAGGGGGAGTCTCAGGTCCTCAGCAGTGCACGCACCTCCGCAGTCATCAACGGTCTTGGAGAAGGTGACATCATCAATGCACTTGCTGATGTAGCTGGTCACTGATACTGTGTATTCCTCCAAGTTGGTAGAGTTGCCATATGTTGCAGCCTCCCTGAACATGTGCCAGTCAGTACACTCAAAACAGTCCAGAAGAGCAGAGATGGCTCCTGCTGGCCAGGTTTTCACCTGCTTCTGGAGCAGTTTTGTGCGTCTGACGAGCGGTCTGTTTGTTGGAATTAGCATAACAGAGATTTGGTCTGAGTAGCCGAGGTGGGGGCGGGGCTCCGCCCGGTATGCACCTGGGATATTTGTGTTAACAAGATCAAGCATGTTCGCCCCTCTCGTTGCAAAGTCCACATACTCATGGAATTTAGGGAGCACTGTCTTGAAATTTGCATGGTTGAAATCTCTGGCGACAATAAACAGTCCGTCAGGGTGAGCGTTCTGCAGTTCGCTAATAGCCCCATACAGTTCACAGAGCGCTTCCTTAGCGTTAGCGCTGGGGGGAATGTAAACTCCGGTTATGCAAACAGTGGTGAATTCCCATGGTAAATAAAAAGGTCTGCATCTAACAGTCACGAGCTCCACCAGCGATGAGCAGTAACTAGAGACTAGCATAGAGTTATTGCACCATTCCGTGTTGATGTAAACACACAAGCCACCACCATGAGTCTTACCGCACAGAGCTGCATTTCTGTCGGCACGAAACAAGGCGAGCCCGTCTAGCTGAATGGCGGCATCCGGAACTCTGTCGCCGAGCCACGTCTCCGTGAAAACAAAGACGCAGCAGTCTCTGGAGTTGGAGTTTAGTCCAGTTTATTGTCCAGGGAGCAAAAATTTGAGAGCAGGAGAGATGGGAGAGCTGGCCGGCTAGGGTTTGTTTTTAGCCTAGCATGGACCCCCGCCCGCTTGCCGTGCTTTCGCTTCATCGCACACCATTTACGACATCCCCTCCCCCGGCCACCGGCATCAGGCGACGCCGAGGACTGGAGGCCTGGTCTCCGAAGCAAGCCGAGTTTGCGTAGCAACTCCTGCAGATCATCATGCAGCTTGGTTGTTGCATGAATCTTATATTTTAACAGTGTCTGGCGATGGTAGACACGAACACCGGTTGCTCCGATATCCATGTGCCATAAAAGTCGAGCTAAGTGACAAAAATAGCACCATTTTGGATCCGGAGTGGCCGCTGCATGCTACCGCGCCGCTATCTTGGATAAAACAAATATATATATTTCACCCAGAATGGCACCTCAGCCCATGTGGGCAAAGGGGCAGCTGCTCGAGCCACTGCTTGGAAACTAAAGTATACTACAGAAACATTTAATGTCGGAGCGGGATTAGAGCAAACCTTTTTTTACTGTTGAACATTACTTGAGCGGAGTGTCCACTTGGGCCGTGAGCGGTTGAGCGAAGTGCACACGAATGGTGCAAGTTATTGAGTGTCATAAAGCTCCACTTCGCTCACATGCTCTAGTCTGTATCAGGGTCTCAAAACATAAAGTCTTGGTCTGTATCTGAGACAAGATCATAGTCTACTTCCATCATACATAAGGTCATAATAACCTCGACCACAGTTTGTTGCAGAATTAATTATCATTTCACATAATTCACAAGAATGGCTTTGAAAAGCTACTTAGCCATTGTACAAAGTGGCTTAGTGTGGCTTCAGCGTTTATTTCTCTATTTCTGTTCGTTAAAATGTCTGGTTCTTAGACCAACTGGTTTTGGCCTAAGTCTGGGTTTTGGGTCTTGATCTGAATGTAGGCCTCATGGGGTCAATAGTCTTGCTCTGTGTCTTGTAGGGCCAAGTCTTTACTCAGACTCTTACAAAACTACATACTATCTGACAAATTGCAAGCTGTACAAATATTTTTCATGAAAATGATAACTACAGTACCTTTGTTCACAGCATCACGTTTCTGAGCAGCTAATATTTCTGTCTTTACAAAATATGCTCAATGATACGCTTGTTCTCACTTGAAGGAACAGATTGAGAGAGAGATAGAGAGAGAGTCATGCTACAGTCAGGCTACACCATCAGCTTTTCAGCCAGCTTGTGATTGATCAGTTTGAATCTCGACGTGCATGGGGATATGGAGAATTGCTTGGTTTCCACATCAGTTAATTCCCTGTAAGTACAGGAATGCATGCTTTCTCAGTATCAAAGAGCTCCACTTTGGGTACAAGACTAGAAGACAAGAAATCTTAACTTATGCACACTGACACCATCTACATGGTTGATGAGGAAGAGCCATCTTCAAAAATAATTTAGATTAGATTGTCTTTTGTCTGAATATATTTCCTGGTGAACTGATACTGTACCTCTACTGCCACTGATGGTTCTACTAATTATGAAACTATGAAACCGCATTTGCCGCATAATCTACTGCATGTGTTTGCAAATACAAGACCGCTACTGGTTTAAAGGAATATTAAAAACAAAAAATGGGTTTGCGTCAGAATCCATGTGCATTTGTAAACGACATCAGTTCCGGGACAAAGGTCTAGACACAGCTCCAGCAAACACAATTGAATCTCAGATAAAGGAAATAGGTTGTGCAGGCATGACTGCAGTTCAGACACTGGCCCCTCTTCATTAAAGACAGTCTGACATTGTGCTGTGGGTTGCTGAGCACACAATAAACATGGGAACTGCTCTTGCTCTTATGAGGTTATAATCAAATCAGTCACATTGATAAGAGCTGTGGACAAACCTCTCAGTGTGGACACAGAACAAAGGGCCTGTAGCTGCTCCTCTCTACTGGCATGACAATAGGCCCAATTTAATCAAACTGCCATTAGAAAGCCCATGAAAATAAACTCACAACATGCCAACCAAAATATGATTTCCCACAGTTTTTTCTTGCTTACGTGAAGCCTCACATATATTAACCTAATCAAACATAATGCAATGAGCTTTTACAAAGGAGCCATAGAATTCATTGGACAGACTGCAGGAAGGTGTATATGAGCAGAGAATGATTTACTAAAGGAACATTGGTCACCACAGAGCTCTTTAACAAGATCATTTAGGCTCAATTCAAGAGCATTTCAATGATTTTGAACATGTGCTCTCTGTTTGAAGTGATGTGGAAACTAAAGGCAATGTAACAGGTAGTGTTGTGTGAATTTTTTTAACCTTAAAATTAAAGTTCTATCATCACTTACACACCTTTGCCCTTTGTTTTAAACTTGTTTGGCTTCTTCCATGGAACACAAAAGAATAGAATGTTCACGCTGACCAATGAATGTCCAAAGTGATCACACTGTGAATTCAGTGACAGTATGTCGGAAAGATTTTCAGTTGAAATCGATATATGCTTACCGAAATTCAAAGCACTACCCAGTGGCCGAATTGAGAGCTCCAGTTTTCGTGTGAAATGTCCACAGAATGGCACCAAAGGCGAGTTGTAAAACAACTTGTTTTTAGTTGTTATTCCTCCGGAATGCATATTTTATTAACTGTACACCCAAACCCCAACCCTAAACCTAACATCAATGGAGTACAAATGTATCCTCAAAGGGAAAATGCAACCTCTTAATTGTGCTCACCAGTGATTATGTGAACATGATTACTTCCTTGTTTCCATTGGAGGAATTTCCAAAAGAGGGTTACTGCAAAAGGGGTTTGTGCCAACTCCAAAAGTGGGCGTCACTTCCGCACTGGGCTCCCTATTAGTTTGCTGGTGGTTTCCTTTTAGAGCCTTGCCTGCAGATATATCCTTCTCCATTCACAACCAGAACAAGTCTAAGTATCCTTAATTAAAATTTGCGTGTCTACAATTCTAATAAGAAACTTCAGCACTGAGTGTTTAAGCATCATAAGCATTTCCCCACAATTGACAACAAATCATCTCTATCATACTGTGAACTGCTCTGCACAACTGTTTATCAACCTATACAAAAAAAGACAAAATATTTTTTGTCATTTTAATGTGTGGTCATCCCTCACTTTTATTCATAATTCACACTGGGGGCATATATAGGGTAATTAAAGATCCAAGATATGTTATAGCATCACACATAAATAAGACACTTAAAAAGTTTTGTTTAAATACAATAACTGTTTTTACATAAATGGCAGGTCATATTATGTCAAATGCTTGGCTTAACTTTTACCAAGACAGAAAAAGTTCAAGAAAATCCTAAATATATTACACTGTGCACCAAAGCATTTCCATTTTTAATTCACGACCCGCATGCAAATGCTATTGGCTCGTGCTATAGTCAGTCTTTACTGGCATGAAAAGCAGTAGAGCTAATTGGCTTCAAAAGGAAGAGATGTCAGTAAATGAGGATGGAGTCAATGTATGGAGGTGAATGAGAACAATTTGTTCACTTAAAAGATTAGTTCAAAAAGACAGATTTGTTCATGAAAGAAACAGCTATGGCGAAGGGGAAGATTATCAGTTAATAATATCTTAAATTTTGGTCTGTTCTTCATTCAAATCTATCATACAGCTTTAAAAGACTTGCACCAGTAATGTGGACTTTTATGATGCGTTTTGGCTTGACAGCCCTCGGTCACTATATACTTTTCTTGTAAAGAGCAATGTGAACAATTTTCAAATTTGATAAAAGATGACAGAATTCTCATTTATGGACGAATTGTTCCTTTAAGGTGTTCAGTTTTCTTTTTTTACTTGATTTTGTTGGATGAAATGCATTCTCTGACATAGTAAGAATAGTAAATACTTGTAAATAGTCTCATTACAAGTAATTGACAGATCTTTAAACAAGACATTCCATTAGAAATAAACATTTAAGTCTCAGGTTGTCTGGTCTCACACACAAACACACATACATACACACAAATATGGCATTTGAGTGTTGAAGTTGAAGGTCTCTGTGTGTTATAAAAGGGGTTTTCTCTCTCAGAATTGGCCACAGGGCCAAGATCACCCACAGGCCCTTCTGCTCACATTACAGTGCCACTTACAATTGTGTTCAGTGTGAGAGAGGTCAGGACTCTCCTATAACACACACCCACACACACGCGCGCGCGCGCAGAACCCCAGGACCTAGGGGCATCCATCATTACTAGGGTGGTGAAAGTAGACACTCTGAAATACTGCAACGTGTTTGGTCTACGGTAACCCAACACTGGGAGAAAGAGTGTGTGATACTCTCTAATTTTATGAGCACTCACGCACATACTCATATCTCTTGCCCCCTTCCAATGACTGAAGCTCTGCTGAAATCATCCACAAGTGCAAAAAAAAAACACTGTCCTGTTTAATACAAGCCTGGCAAGTTGTGTAGTCTATCCGCTTCGATTACATAATCTTATCAGCACTGTTGTTTGAGTCTGTGTTTGCCAAAAGCAAAAACGAGGAAACTGTTATTCAGAGGACACAATAAGATTCATGTTCTTGCTAATACTAAGCAGAGTTCAGAGTTCATGTTTGTTACAAGTCAAACTCGGTCTTTTTATCAGGAGAAAAACACGAGAAGCAGGAGACTTAAACAAAAGTCTACATTTGTTCTCCATTTAATCCCACTGCTGTATAGGATAAGCAATCAAGATATTCAAGAGATACAACTTGTGATTTTGTGAATCAAGGCAAGGTTTTGGGTGAGTGACAACTTAAGGCCGATTTATACTTGTTGCTTTTTGCTTAACCGGTGCGTTTTGCAGACAAAAGTGTTCTGCTTTAATATCTTATGAAATATGATTATTGTACTCCATTAAAACATAATACAGATTGGAAAGGTCTCGATTAGAATACAAGTATTGTTTCACTCACACGCCAGATATACAGTATAGAGTAGACCTGAGTAAAAAGCACAGAGTTTATAAGTTGTAAACAGATGTTTTTTTTTTTTACCTTTTCACTTGTTCATGAAATAAACAGAATATAAAAACAGCAGATGCTCAAAAAAAAAAAACACAATATGACACGATCTCTGATCAGTGGATACATACAATGTGCAGATAAAATAATCTTGGAGAAAATGCGACTCTACCACAAATAAGATGTCATGCTGGGGGCGGTCTCTGGTAACACAGTGCACCAATCACAGCCCTTGTGGTCCGCGTCACACAGAGAGGTGCATGTAAGGCTACGGCATAGTTCGACGCAGAAGTATACATTTCAGTCTAATCCTTTCACAATGCTATGTCATGGCTTCAGATGATTTGGAATATAGTGCACAAATCGTACGGAGTACTTTTATGATGCTTTAACCCTTAAATGCATACCTCGGGTCTTTAGTGACCCGGGACCTCATTTTATGCCCACACCTCTTTAGTATTCCTCAACCTTTCTTTTCTGAATACTTTTACAAAAAACTGAGGCAAAATTGCAAAAAAATATATTTTTTATAACTGTTTAATTACTAAAAGGACATGTATAGGGTCATTAAAGACCCAAGATATGTTATAGTGTCACTTCATGATTAATTAATATCAATATAACTTTACTATCACAGGATATCTATTTATTTGTATATTACAAGAAAAATTTGTACTATATTCACATAAATGTCAACTATATCATGTTGATTTTCTGTGTGACATTGGTGAATTATCAGTATTTTATGTGCGTACGCATACATAATAAACATGCTATTTCTTACTCAAGGTGTCGCTGATGTGTACATGATTGACTTGATTTATATTTGACATTGCTATTTGATGAAGAAACAACATGGAAGTAAACTATAGCAAGTTTAACACATGAACAGTATGATTTGACTTCTGTCATTTGGGTGTACTTATGAAATGATGAAAGTTGTGTGCCTATTTAGACTTAAAAAAGTACCTGAGAAAAGACATACAGTATGTGTAGATTATGTGTAGAGTGTGCATTATGGGTAACTCAATATGTGTTTGACAGCCAGTTGCATCTCATGAAATTTCAATTTGTTGCATCGTCTCTTTGATATATGAAAAAATAAAACATCAAAATATATTCTATTCTATTCTATTCTAATAGTAAAAAAAAAATAACATTTGACACTATCTGGGCATTTTGTAGATCCATTTATGATAGATATACATGTCGGGTTGGTAAAGACCCTAGGTATGAAATAATGTTTGGCAAAACACCAATGCATTAAAGGGTTAATGATGTTATTTTCCTTTTTGAAGCTTGACAGCCCCTGATCTCCACCACTTTTATTGCATGAAATGGAAGAGAGCAGCATTAACGTTCTTCAAAAAAAAATCTCCTTTACAGAAGAAAGAAAGTCGTACAGCTTTGGAACGTCATAAAGGTCAGTAAATTATAACAAGCTGTCCATTTTTGGATCAACTATCCCTTTAAGTGGGCCTCCTGCACCTTATAACTGTGCATTAAAAAGTCTTCTTGTTTTGTGTTCTCCCCAGGCAAACCCCCTGCTTCCAGCCCTGGCCTTTCCTCTCCTCTATTCTACAGCCCTGCATTTGACTCCTGCAGGACAGTGGCCTTATTCAAAGAGCCGGGATGAGCTCTGACAATGGTATATTATCAGAAGGAATCTCTAGGTCTGCAAAAGGAAAATACTCCTTCTCAGTGTCACATTGAAGAGAGGATCCCTAAACCTGACACTGAGGCGAGCCATTTAAGAGCAGTGAACAGTGCCAGCTATTCATGTGGGGCTGTGAAGAGAATGGCCACTCTTCTGTCCTCGCATTGTTTCAAACACAGAAAGGGAAGCTCATGAGGGTCCAAGAGACAAGGCAGCGCAGAAACTCGAGCAGCCAGCTGACTCACACATGAATAGAGGCAGCACAATGATAAAGTAATCATCTTCACAATCCGCTGGTTTATCTGCGCGCTGCCTCGCTAGGCTAAACAGATAATGAAATGAAGCACAGGGTGCAGAGAGAGACCTTACTAATAGACGACAGGCTATTATATGTGCTAGAGAAGAGCTGACACTCTCTTCTTCTGATTCACATATGCCCTGATGTAATTTGCTAATTTATAAATTGAATTGTCAGTGGTGACGGAATTTGCAGCTGCATCTTATTGACTCCAACACACCAATGGCAAACAATAAATGGATGTGAAACAATAAATAAGTGGCAAGAAATTGAGCTAACACTGTAATAAATTGGTTAGGTTGGCAATATAAGACAAGTATTCACAGATAATATAGCTTTTGTTATGTAACATGAGACATTTGGACATGCAAAGTGTGGTTTCAGTGGCCATTGGGTGAAACTTTCCTGATCTGTATTTGATCGAGAAATAAGAACCTGATTTTGCTCATCATACCAAATCTTACCATATAGGTCAGAGAGACTGGGGCTATATTTATATTTAAGGAACTATAAGGTTTTGAGTCAAAAGTCAAATTACACAAATGTGTGTTTTCTCTAGTAGTGGTTTTGTGTGTTGGTGCAACATAATCACACAGGAAGTCACCATGTAGTTTCCGAGAGTTCCGTTACCCTAGGATCAGCCACATTATACAGACTCACTGACAAGTGAAATTTCCCATCTGACATTTTTTTAATTGGCTGAAGTGTGTTTATCTTCCCCTGTGGCATGACTGGAAGCACATTGTGTCAGCAGCGTGGAAGACCCGGGTTCGGATTCGGCATTGAAGCCTGGAAGTAATCGTGTTCGTAATTATTGATTCATGTGATTCGGAGTTTGCATTTTTCTGTCTAATGTGACACTTTTACTCCACTGATGTTTAGGCTTAGGTTGGAGGGTTTATAAAAAAAATCAGTTTATAAAATATGTATTTCTCTTCACTGTATTACAACCTGTACAGCTGAAAACAACTTGCTTCCCAACTCGCCTTTGGCGCCCCTCAGTGGATATTTCACCTGCAAAATGGAGCTCACATGTACCCATACGCCCAACAACACTTCACGCTTTGGCCAATGGGGGCAGTGTTTTGAATTTCAGAAAGTACAGACCGATTTTAGCTAAAGAACAGTCAAACTACTGTTTTCGATTCTAATACCAAGTTCAAATCTGTCTTAATCCATACAAATATTAATCCTAATAATTTTTCATAATTGTATTTATAATAGCACCTTTTATCGATTAAATACAAAGTGCTAAACAAAACATAAAATCCAAAACACACACAGTAAAACACAACACATTCACATAGTAATTAAAGCAAGTCTATACAAACGAGACTTAAAAACAGACACAGGTTCAGCAGATCTAATATATTCCCAATTCTTATTTATAGTTCTGATATTTAAGCATATAGCCTATATGTACATATTTAAATGCTATTTAGGATTTTTAGTCATTTGAAACACACACTCACTGACCACTTTATTAGGTACACCTGTACACCTACATATTCGTGCGGTTATCTAATCAGCCAATCTTGTGGCAGCAATGCAATACATAAAAACATGCAGATACAGTTCAGGAGCTTCAGTTAATGTTCACATCAACCATCAGAATGGAGAAAATTTTTATTTCAATTATTTGGACCGTGGCATGTTTGTTGATGCCAGACGTGCTGGTTTATGTATTTCTGTAACTGCTGATCTCCTGTGATTTTCATGCACAACGGTCTCTAGAATTTACTCTGAATTGTGCCAAAAACAAAAAGCATCCATTGAGCGGCAGTTCTGCAGATGGAAACATCTTGTTGATGAGAGAGGTCAATGGAGAATTGCCAGGCTGGTTCAAACTGACAAAAAGGCTACAGTAACTCAGATAACCACTCTGTGCAATTGTAGTGAGCTGAATAGCATCTCAGAATGCACAACATGTCAAACCTTGAGGCGGATGGGCTACAACAGTGGAAGACCACGTCAGGCACTTTATAAAGACCATAGAGTGTATGTTGCATATATATTTTGTAACTTTTCTTTTTTTTTTTTGGCTATAACCAAGTGGGGAGGGGGAATAATAATAAAAGTTTTAGTTGCCTAATGTGCAAAATGTTTGTATAATATATTACATTTCAAGAAATCATTTTTTGCTTCATAATTGTTGCAGTCTATTATTTAAATGTGTCTGTAAAAGTCATGAAATATGCTATATGAACTGGCAGGTTTCCTGTTAAATGGGCATTTTGTCACAAGAGGTCAATGTGTATTAAATTAACTGTATTTTTTCCTAAGCAATAACAATGGTAATGTTTGATAGGTTTTTATGTAGAAATTGACTTTCAAAAATTAATCTACCCTGAAAAATATACACTGGAGTGTAAAGTGTGACAGCCCAGGCCTTACACGTCAAAAACTTAGAACAGCCAAGTAATGATTTCTGAGGTAATGTCAGCCATTTAATTACTGACATAACAACATATTGTTTCATTTACATTTACATTTATGCATTTGGCAGATGCTTTTATCCAAAGCGACTTACAGAGCACTTATTACAGGGACAATCGCCCTGGAGCAACCTGGAGTTAAGTGCCTTGCTCAAGGACACAATGGTGGTGGATGTGGGGCTCGAACCAGCATTTAAGAAGACTCTCATGTATATTAAAGTGCCAATAAAACTTTCTTTAACCACACAATAGGAAACACCTTTACTGAAGAGGAGCAGTCAAAGTTAAACAGCTGCCTCAACCACTGACAGAGAAGCCAGTTGTGTCACAGATAAATTGGATCAACCTGAGCTGAGTCTATAGTCATTTACTATACAATACTATATCTAAAACCAGATTTACAAGGCCATTTGATATCCATATATGCAGCCAAGAAATTGATCACTGAGTAGCTGTTTGATTTTTAAAAGTATTTATTTTTTTTATATACATTTTAAAATATCTACGTTTTTGATGATAAAATTAAATTTGTGTTATTAATTTCTTTGTGAAGCACCGTTGTTAAATAGTTCACCAAAATGCAGAAATGTTTCTACACAACAACATGCCATCTAAATTTGGTACTGTACATAAATTATTGTAGACTGACAATGTTTCTATAAATGGGTATTTATAATGTATCAAATAGGAGAGTTGAAAGAATATTACAATTATATAGCGCTTTACACAGTGAACAGGGGACTCTCCTCAACCACCACCAGTGTGCAGCATCCACCTGGATGATGCAACAGCAGCCAAAGTGCACCAGTACACTCACCACACAACAGAGAGAACAGAGTTATAGAGCCAATTAGCGGATGGGGATTATTAGGAGGCCATGATTGAGAAGGGCCAATGGGGGAATTTGGCCAGGACACCAGGGTTACACCCCTACTCTTTTCTAGAAGTGTTCTTGTATTTGTAATGACCACAGTGAGTCATGATCCAAGTTTAATGTCTCATCTGAAGGAAGGTGCCTTTTTAATGTATAATGTCCCTGTCACTATTGGGGCATTAGGACACACACAGGCCACAGGGTGAGCACCCTCTGCTGGCCTCCCTAATACCTCTTCCAACAGCTACCTTTGTTTTCGGTGTCATCCAGGTACTGACCAGGCTCAACCCTGCTTAGCTTCAGTGGGCAACCAGGCAAGAGCTGCGGGGTGAGATGGTTGCTGCTATAGTTCAATCAGTCTTATCAGCCTGACGCTTATTTTAATTAAAACAAAATGTTTAATATGATTTCAACACTTTTTTTTGACATGGGCTGCACGTCACTTGGTTGAATTGTAACGATATATTTCAAGGGGTGCTTAAATTGTCAAATATCGCCATCTTGCGGATAGAAATGTCACCAACCTAAATGTTTTATCCACAATATCACTATGCTGAATTAGATTATTGCATGCACTATGCTTTATCAGATTTACAGTGTTTCTTTAAATATTCGCAACGTATCACATAAGACAATTTAAGTGTTTTCAGAATGACGTTTGAATTAGGCCCTGTGTACATGTTCTCTGTTACCATAGAGCGCAACATTCTGGTTCCGGAAGTAAAAAAAAAAAAAAAAAAAAAAAAAACATTCATTTGTCCTATAGACGAATTGATTTTCAATAATAACTTACAAAACTTTAGAGATTGACCTACAGTGAGCTCCTATGTTGTTTTTCGATTGTATATGTTTCCGTTTAAGCCATCAGTCCGTGTTATTTCAACTTTATTGTTTAAAAATCGTGTTTGATAGCGAAATTCATGGTAAACGACTACATTACCCATGATACATCAGGGAAATATCCACCAATCAGAGAACTGTGGCCAAAGAAAACCGCGAATTGGGACTCCGAGCGACAGCTCACTCCCAAGACGCGCTGTGAATGACGTAATCGAGTTGGTGTTCAAGCAATAAAAAAATTAAAAAAAAGAAACTACTACATTTTATAGTATTTATTACTCTCTGTAATTTAACTTTGTGAAAATGCTTTGAACACACCATCATGTGTGGTGGAGTGTTATCGAAGGTAATCTTGGGCCTCCTTACTGCTGCTATCCATGCCATTCGTCGCCTTTTTGTCACCTCTGAAACATGGCTTGTACTATTATTTTTCCACGCTGGAAAACGAAAAAGGATTTTCCGTTCTTAAGCTTTATGCCACTTCTATCGTGAGAACGAATATTGCAGTTTATAACACAGCAGGTAGACGGCATCTTGAACACTGCGTTCTTCCCTCCATGCAATCAAGTCTGGCGCCTTCTGTTTGTGCCGCGGATTCCCAAAATGCTTTGCGTACACCACTGGTAATACGTCACGAGGACGTCACATTAGCAATCTCTATACGCTTAACATATGTTGTTTATATACTTATATATGGAAACATATGGAAACACACTTATTATGGAAACATATAAAACTATTTATTTTAGGTTGTTTAACAACAACCTAAAATAAATAGTTTTATATGTTTCCATAATTTTATATTCAACGATATCATTCGCAATGCTTTATGGGATTGTAGTTAGTACCTTCATGAAAGATGATAGGTACACATTATTGAACCTTTGTCTTTATATCTGATTTTTAAATACTATTTTGTCTCACACAAAGTTTGTGATGTTGTGATTCACCTCGGAGAGGGTTGGTTTGGTTTATGGCTCACCACTCTTTTATAAAGGACTTTATTAAAAGTCTGTGGAAGAAATGAATGGGGGAAATACTTCCGGAATTTAGTAAAAAGTGGGCGGTCACTGCTGCGCTCTGATCAAGACAAGTCAGTCCACTCGGTGGCGATCTTTTGGGACATTTCCCAAAGGCCGGGCAGCTATTTTTCGATGTGAAACAGTGACATAAAAAGTAAATCTCTGATCTACTTGAATGGATAAATACCGGAATCTCGGTTGGTCAAGATTACGATCAAATAACATTTAAAATGCAGTAAAATAATCTGACAAAAACGGTATAATAAATTATGCTTCTTTAGCTCATATCACACTTTAAAAAAAAAAACGCTGTTCAGGTTGGCTCAGGTAAATGAGTTAATTGACTGGTGATGTCTCTATCTAAAAGGTGATTTTACATGTAAGGCGGGACTTCCTTTACTACATCCGTTGGCCGTTCCAATTTGAATACAAGTGGTCCATCTCTTCTTAACTGTCTCTGCTTTTACCGCACAGACCCACACTTATACATTGTAGTTATTGCAAAGCGCAAAGCATGCAAAACATTTGTACATTTCCTATATTTGGTAACACGCTTCATGTAACATGATTGAAATGAAATACTCCTGCCCGATTCTCGTTCCTATCCCAGTTTTAGCTTCGCCATCTTTTGGAAAGAGAGATGACCGACTTTAATGCTTTAACCACAACAGTATGATAAATGTTTAAAAAAAAAAAAAAAAGGTATGCACACTAAATATATAAATTAATATATTAATACTATTAATATAGTATTAATTAATATAACATTATCATCAGTGGGAGACAATTATATAGCTTATTTCATAATATAATTGTAAATTAAATTAACAATTGACTAAATTCTGAATTACTGGTTTACTTGTGTAACATAGTGAGTATCAGTTTGCTTTGAATCGTCAATGAGATCGTCGTTTCACGTAAAATTTCTAACAAATACAGAACTACATTGCCAATCGAACGCCCAAGTATCGCGATATTTACTGCAATTCGCATTGTATCGCGATATTGCTATATTACCGTCTAATACAGTACTGAAAACTGTCAGTGAGGTTACAGTGGATACGAATTTATCAAATCGGCGACTGCCATTAAAAGAGCCGTGTGAATGCCAAAATCTGTGCTTTAGCATTCGTGTTATTACAAACGTAACTTGTGACACTATTGCGGGAAAGACAACAGCAGCGATCCCATCCCAACTGTACAGGCCAATAGTGTCTGAACTCGATCAAATAGTGTGCTGTGATAAAGCGAGCAAATGGCGTTGAAAAGAATCCAAAAGGTGAGTGTTTATTCTGTGCGTTTGTGGATCGCATAACCTCATAGCCTCTCACAATTTGTCATCATCTCCTGCTGTCTTTGTGAATGTAAAGCAGTCGCACTTTTCTCATTTTGTCCCCATCTGCTTAGACAAAGACGAATGGCCAATGGTGGATGCATGCATTCGACAGGCACAGTCTCTTTGTTTTACATGTTCACTGCGTGCTTTAATAAACAGTCTCCGTTACTTTATATAAGGCTGATCGCAAGTGTTTGTTTTGCGCAATCCATGCTCAATGTTGTCTGTTGTGATTATGCGATGTTGTATAAAAGGATCTGTACACACAATAACACCAGATGAAGGATTTGACAGGTGATATTATGACTGATTTGTGGAATATAAATGCGTTTGAACTCTAAAGATTGTAATAACTGATGTTTTCTGTAGACGGTCATCATTAATGGGAGAAGCGCGACTTTCAAGTTGCCCAATCTGAACCCCAATGTCAGTTAGTGTGCCCATGTATGGTTTGGCAAATAGGGCACTAGGACAGCGGAGGGTATTTATAACAGATTCACCACCCTGACCGCATAACAGGCGACTTCAATCACAGAACTAGAATCACACTGAATCCGGGGATAGCTTCAGTGATTTCTGATGTCCCAGTGTTAATATTACATGAATAGTTCACCCCCAAATTAAAGTATTTTCATTATTTAAGCAATCCTCCGACAATAAAAACCGATACCATCTGATGTACGAATAGTTAGTTTTATATTTGACATTCGCGACAATACCCATTAAACTCTCCGTGCCTATACCATTTTCCAGCCAAACCAACTTGGAAATGCATGAATAGGTTTTCTTTGCCTAGCACAAAGCTGAATTTAAAAACTATTTTTTTTTATATCAAATTTATTAGCCCTATAAATCAATTAAACAATTTAAACATTTGATATTATGACATCACAAACAAATATGAAATGTTCTTAAAATACCTCGTTCATGACACAAGGCTCTGTTTGTGGAATTTACATTCTATATGTTTTCAAATAAATATAGTGTAAATGTTTGTAATATTCTAATTCCATTCAACTCAATGACTGTTGGACCTAGAGACACAAAACAACTGTAAAACACTCAGAATAGATATAGCACAAGACATGTTGTTGGGAGCAAATGTGCAGTACTTGTTATACAGATATTATAATTCTATTGTCACCGAGTTTAATAGATTTATAGGGATAATTTCATCTGTATAAAAAGTACTGAATGTGTACTCCCAAAAACAAGTCTTGTGCTATATTCATGCATGTCCAAGTTGGTTTGGCTTGAAAAAAAATTTGCATGGAGAGGTTAATGAGTATTGTCGCAAATGTCAAACGAATGTCAAATATAAAACTAACTTTACCGCACTCATCATGTTTTAATTATTCGTTTTTAATTCAATTAAAATCACCTTATGTCCTAGTGAGATTTTCAAAAAGCAAAGGCTGCGATTTAATTAGATACATTTAGAGTTTTCATGTTCTGCACACTTCAAAGTTAACAGATGTTGTTTTAAGAATGTATGAATGTAAATGTTTAGTCGGCTGCACATACCAAGGAGTGCTAAAACATCATATTGAGCATTGCACGCTCTGTTTGTAGCAGATGACAGCGAGCAGAGCATTAATACACAATGTAGCACGAGGCACATACAGACTACATATTTATTTAATTAAGTAGCAGCCTTTTGCTGTCACTCTGGGTCATGAAGCGACCTGCTTTTCTGTAGGTGAGAAGCTACCATCAAAAACACACAGAAATGGAAAGGGCTTCACACCAAAATAAAAACTCAATTTAAATGGAAACAAGTGTGACATATATCACCACTGTATGTTAATGAAATATACACTGTAACACTACTACTACTAATAATAATAATAAAACAAGGATTGAATAGTAATTGTTTTATTTTTAGACACTATCTTACATCTGCATGATGTATCTCATATCATGAGGCTTTTTTATGCAGCACTTTATTTAGAAAAAAAAAAAAAAAAACTCCAATGTTGTATTTTGGATTGTGCTGTGAGGTTCTGTATAAAAGCACTTAATTTAATAAAAAACTAATTAGTGCTGTAAGTTGATTAATTTTTTTAAACCATGATTAATCACATAATCTTTGTATTTAATCGCTACTAATAACAGATTTTGAAAGTGCTGAAATTTTATACTAAAACACTTCTTTAAAAATACTTTTTTTCCATCTTAGGAAACAAAACAATATTTAACAATATAATCTTTTATTAACATTTTCCAAACTAAGCCTTCCACAGTATAAAGATAGAAATGCACTAAAATATCACCAATTCAAGTAACATTAATTGTTTCACATAGTCCCCACATGGGCTGCATTTTTATTGTAATGGACATTAAATCTCTTAAACACTCATCCTCCACAATATTAATCTGCTGGTAGACTGTGGCTATCTGTTTTTCCTAACAGCAATCGTGAAGCCATGTTCATGAGTCACATCAGAGCATAGCTTTGAATTCACCATGTGCCTTACATAGGCTGAATAATACTTGATTTCTGTCACAAGTCCCATTTAGGCACGTTCAAATAGCGCTAACAGCTCCTTTCTCCATCATTTTATCTCTGACAGGGAAGAGGTGTCAGAGATTCTTTTATTTACTGAGATATCAACCTCTGCGGCTGTATATCATTGAAGAGAGTGTAACGTTCAACTAACGTGTTACAACAGTACTGCCCATGGAATGTCTATGGGACCGCTGCGTTATGCTGTTTTATGCTTAGCTTGTAAACTTGGTAGAAGGACTGTGGTGTGTGTGTCAGTGTAATGACTCTGGGCGGACACATTACAAAGGTTCCATCCTTCACACCAGTTCTTATGTTACATCAACAGTAAATGCGTTAATCATGATTAAGGAAAATTAACGCATTCATTCTGACAGCTCTAAAAATAATACAATATTATCTTGAAAATTAAGGTTTCTATTTTTTTTTTACTAAAGTTTTAATTAGTTCATTTATTTAGACACAATTTTGATAAAATTTGAAATAAACTGTTGATATGAAATTCAGAATAATTTGAAGGAAAAAAAAAACAGGTATCGGCATTTACCAAACAGGAAGTATCGGGACATCCCAAGTGATGCTTAGCATATAAAACTAATAAAACATTTCCAAAAACGTTTAAGATGTAGGTAGATGATGTAAACAAACATGTAGGCTCGCTCTCCATACTGCTCTCATACTCTGGATTTTAACTAGTGGTGTTTGATTCATGAACACATTAGTGTATTTGAACAAATCTTTTAAGTAAACAAATCTTGTTCACTTCTATTATGTTGGTCATAAACAATTCAATGTTTTTTGCGAATCTGTTGAGTCAATGATTGAACGACTCACTCGACACATAAAATACACTCATTTGTCACCACCTACTGGTGTAAATATTCAACCTCCAGAAATGCTCACCAAACAAATCAGTGAATAAACAATCAAACTGAACAATGAATCATAAATCCTCACCACTATTTGAAAAGCCATAAAGATGGAGAAGTGAAGTGAAAAATGGAACCGTCCCAGTGCTATTACACCAAAGCCCCTTTCAAGGCAAGTCAGTCTACTCATCTTAGGAATGCTCCTGGGCAGCTATTTTGTAAGAATACAAGTGGCATAAAAGTACAGTTCCTGTAAACGTAAATGGCTAAAGACCAAAATCTCCAAAACCGTTAGCCAAGATTATGATCAAATAACGTATTTCCAATCAGTATTCTGGAAAAAATGACTAGTGAGATTTACTTAATTTTTATTTAGCACGTTTTTGCACACAATTTTTCTAAGTAAATTCTAATGGTATAAAATTAAAATTTACTTAATTTCATGACATAATATTGATTCAAATGAGCAGGGTTCTTACAAGTTGTTTGAAGTACTTGAATTTGGCTTTTTCAAATTTAAGTCCTGGAAAACTCTGGAAAATAGGCACTTTTTACCAAGAGGTGCTTAAAAAGTTCTTGAATTATAGAAAATCTTAAAATACATGGATTAAATCGTTTAATAAATGAAATGTATTTATATATTTTCTCAAAACAGGACAACAGACAACTAGACTGCTGCTGAAGTAGCGCATATGTACGCTGTCACGTGGCATGTGTTACTTTTGGCAGCGTTGTTCAGAATGGGCCGATAACATTCAATTGGTACTAATGGTTTAAAAATATATAATTTTATAGATACTGCTGTGGCGGATTTAATAAGTATGAGTCTTTGCAACTATTTGTTTAAGTTACAAATTACTCTCCAGCGTGAAAAAATGAGATGAGCTGTAAAACGTTCTGAGATTTGAACGCAGCAGATCAATGGAGGATTTAATTTTATGAGTCATCTACCGCCCCCTTGTGTAAGGAAAGCTTCGTGTCTCACAAAATAGTTTCTTTCTGGTAACATTTGGGTCAATATCAAAATATGTTGACAACCATGTCCCTTGACTTTTTTTAGTCATGAAAAAGTTTTCAACTAGCAAAAAAAAAAATAGAAAATATGTTTGAAATTGTTAATTGCCTGAAAAACATCCTTGTTCCCTTCAACTGGTACACCACTTCTATGAAATTTGAAAAAAAAAATTGTGTGTTTATTTTGTACTTGGCATTAGTGCAAGGCTGAACAAGTTTGTGCAAGAAAGCAAAACAAAATTATTATTAATAATTTTAATAATTTAAAAAGAATGTTTGTTCCTTGATTGCATGTTATTAGTTTTATCAATGTTAAAACCTTTTTTATGTTTTACAATTTTTTTATATACAAAAAGTTGTAGAAAATATTTTTTAAGGTTAAAGTTCAGAGGCTGCTTAAATATGCATATAGTGATTTTTCCCAGCATGATAAAAAGTTATCCACATTTTATCCAATATTTTCACACAAAAATATTTGGTGTTGTACCCCATTGAACCCTCAAAATATGGTGTTGTAACCCATTTTACCCTTGTTAGTGTTAAAGGGGTCATATAATGCCATTTTTGTACAAGTTAATATGAATCTTTAGGGTCTAAATGAAACCTTTGTAATATACTTTTATTAAAAATTCTCATTAGTATTTTAAGAAAACACTAATTTTACCTGCTCAAAAACAGCTCTGTTTTCAGCACGCCTTTCAGTGCATATGACTTTAAATGATAATGAGCTTTGGTCACCCCGCCCCTCCGTACACAGTTTTTAATAACACAATAACCATAACGCGTTGTTCATTATAAACGTGGGATTATGAATTATATTGAGAACGTTGTAACGTTATGGAAAACATGCCGTAATGTACCCTGAGTGTAAACATTAGCCACATTCATTGTGAAGCGTGCAAGCGTTTTGCAAAGATTAATATAAAGGTAAATAAAACGTTACACTTACTTCTTCTGGAGGTGCAGAGGGAATATAAATAGTTGGTACCGAATCTTTCTTCAGCAGCAGCTTCTTAGCAAAACCAGCTTTATACTGACCCTCGTTTATAAAGCAGTCTTGTGAAAAATGATTCGCGCAAACATGAACGCATTGACGTTGCTCGTTGGGAATATTCCCATCGTAAACAAAACTCAGCCACTGCGTCTTCAGCGGTTCAGATTTAGGAACATCAAAATGACTGCTGTGTTCGTTATTACACCGAAGAACAGAACACCACAATTAAATCGCTTAGGCGCCATTCTGCTCCAGTGTATCAACAATGACGACGGACTATGATTGACAGCTCGCTCACGAGCGAGGGCGGGTCTGTGTTGAAACACTGCTGTCAATCAACAATCCTGGGAGGGGCGTCCGACCGTGTGACGTCACACGGTCGAACGGCTCGATTTGAGGCAGGGGAAAATATATAAGAAGATTAAAACAAAAACGGCACAGCCAACACACATTTCAGTGCAATCAACTTGAAAAAGTGCATGTACCATTATATGACCCCTTTAACTTGCTTCGTTCTTGAAACAAAATTAAATAATAAAAGAAAGAACAACAGTCAAGTTGTCCTTTATGAATAAAAGCAATGTCAACATGCCACAAAATGTTTACCCTCAGCGTTTATGGGCAGAAACTGAACTGAATGGAAAATGTCAATATTTTGTAATTTTTTTGAGAATGTCCCATTTGCAATTTTGGTCAGTTCCTCACATAAATGTCATGCTCATGTGTGACTTTATAAAACATGGAACATAGCACATGAGTTATATGGACTTCTGTTTACGGACCCTGTTATTCACTTTAGTTGGAAAGCGAAGTGTGTTTTAAGGGAGCACACTACAATTGCACATCAATTTCATCATGAATGTACCAAGAGTTGTTACTGTGGGAATATGTAGTTAAAGATGCTCATTGTTCTACTTGTAATACGAGGTGTTTTATAAAAATAAATAAACTGAATGGTTAAAATATTTTCATTTAAAATGAACTAAAATCATTTGTTTTAATGACATCTCAAGCATAGTCCTTGAAAACAAATAAAAATGTGCTTGAAAACTTTGAAGCATCAGTACGAATCCTGAATGAGTGAGTAAATGAAACGTAAACCTGTCAGTTAATACACCTACTTTTATGTATATATCTGATGTACATGGTACTTTAACTTAAATGAACATTTTACATTTTGAACTTTACTTATAAACACATGTTTAATGATGTAGTAGATGACATATGGAAGCCTTGCACAGGGAAGCTTATAGCATGCTATCCTGTCTATCAGACAACATCATCTTGCATTACCGACAATAGAAACAAGATACAGAGACGTGCACGCAGAACTCAACGCTTGGTACAAAACACGATTGTGGGACCAATCAACAGATTTTTTTATCATGAATGGTTCTTTTTGAGTAGAAATTGAACTTTAGACCACACAAAACAAGAAGTTACCAAACTAACAACAAAATCAACAATAAAAATGCAAACAGTGAAACCACAGAAGCTCATTAATCATTTAAGCCTGGCATGTGCTGGGAAAATCAGCTTCGAAAATGTAAGTAGAATTTACTTATATTTGCCTGTGAAATTTACTGAAATAAGCGAATACATTTTAATACTGTTCAGATAACAAACAGTCACAAATAATATTTACTTATAAGCTACAGCATTCATTTTTACATGTTTGAATTGATTACAAATGTAGAATTTACTAGAACTTATTAAATGTAGAAAGCACTTCATCTTTTCTGCTGTATTTACTTCACAGAAGCATTTCTTTCAGTGTTCTTAAAACAATGGTATCATAAATTATACTTTTTTAGCTCAGATCACGCTATTTTACTGGCTGATCGAGCTAATGCGCATACTGAAATTAATTCACAGGTGATGTCTAAATCTAAAAGTTGATTGGCTCTTTTTCCTGTTAGGCGGGACTTCCTTTTCTACATCCAACATCAGGGCTGTAAATTGAGCAGAGAAACTAAATTCTAATTTTTACCTTAAATGTTTTCAATATCTTAGTCATCTGATTTTTAAATTGCCGTTGTTGCCTTAGCCCACAAGAGGGCGCAATAAATACATAAAACGTACAGCACCATTATATTATTGCAAAGAACATTCCTGGCTGTTAAAAAAAGAGCATTCCATTTTCAGCTAATGTGCATAAAATAAATAAATAAATAAAAAGTTTCAGTCTGGCCATATTCTCAAATGTTATATCAAAAGTAAAATGAGGGGGAGGAAATGCTTCAATAGGCAGTTCATGTGGTGTTACACTTGCAATGATGTAACGGTAAACTACCCCCGACTCAAACTTCATAATAACAGGAAAATACCACATTGTTTTTATTCATTACAGTGTATGTAGGGTAGCAAGATTCCCAGATAGCAGAGGTATTCGGCTGAACTCGGTGGTGAAGCGGCTCAGACTATGAGCCCAGGCCAGGGACTGTTCAAACAGATGGAACACAACAGACTGGAAAACTGGCTTTTAAATAACTAATTGCTTAATCTGAGACATGCTTATAAGAGAGCAAGATGCAATGGCCAAGTACCTACACCAACTGTAAGGGGCTGTTCACACCAAACACTTTTGCAACCATCCATTTGTTTTTTTATGTAAACGCACGCTAGACGAACGTCTTTATTTCACTTTGTATTTGTTTATTCTGCGTTTCGTGCAGGCGCGCTGTTTTTTTAGATGCTGCGTCTAATTAAAAAGAACTTTAAAAAGTATATTGAGACACCTACTTTCTGTTAAACTGTATCTGTTGTGCTGTGTCTAGCCTTTTTAGCGCAAGAATGCGATCGATCTAAAGTATTGTCAGTTCTTGGCACACATCCAAAAGTCAAATGCACAGTTTTAGCATTCAAATGTACACTTGTTCTTAAATTTGACGAATATTCGAATTTGAATTTGACACCCTGTTCCGCCATATTTTGTGTTCCAATTTCTACCATTCATTTTAATACAAGTGATCTGTCTCCGGAAAACAGTCTCCGTATTACACAAAATATCAGAACACCGCTCATCCACTCGAGGACCGGAACTAACTTTTGCATAATTGCTGTCATTATACTCTCATGTCGTTCCAAACCCATGTGGCATTATTGTTTTCGAAAAGGAGAAAATTTGAAGAATATTCACACATCTCTTTTTCCTAGGATAGTTCATCGTGACCATGGCTGTCAAGCTCCAATACGAACCAAAAAACACTATGACTTGTGCACCATATTCAAAGCCTTCTAAAGGCATATGATAACTTTATGTGAGGACCAGATCACAGTAAGCCTTTATTCACTGAAAATGTGGCTCTCAAGTGCAGCTCTAAAATAACATTTTCCATCTTGCATGAGGGTGACTAAATAATAACAACTTGAGGGTGAGTATATAATGACATAATTTACATTTTCAGGTGAGCTATTCCTTTAAGGGTAGACGGAAACACAAGTGTCACACCTGTGTGAAATGACTTAGAAGATCCATTCATAAAAATGTTGGATGTTTTTAGTTGTCAGTGGTCAGTGACTAATGATATATTTCAGCTATTTATGCTAAATGCTGTGTTACATCAACAAGGGGTCACCAAAGAGAGAACAACAGAACAACAATAGACTGTCAAAGCTCAGCCTGCTTTAAAAACAACTCAGTGTCTGGTGTTCTGTGGTTGTGTTCAGAGTAAGATATGGACGGTTTCATAACTCAAGTCACTTCTTGTTTTTTGTTAAATGTGCTGTTGGTGAACAGCTGGCAACTCTGCTTCTATCTTTAGGGAGATCTTTACATGCACTGAGAGTCAGATAGTAACTTCTAGTAATACTTGGGCTAATCCTTCTCCAGGAGTGAATGAGAGAGGTGGCATGGCCATGAGCGGATGTGATACAGTATGAGATATTTCAGATGAATAATTACAATTACCTGATGCCAAATGTTGACACACATAGTCAGAATACTGATTATTGATAATGCTGATAAACCTTGCATGAAACTAGTGTTAAATATTTGTCAGAAGATACAAATTAGACACAGCAGACAAACATGTCACTGTAAATATTGTCGAGGCCAGGGATTTAAAAAAATTGGGGTCCAAGGTCTGGCCAATAATTTGACATTATTATGGTTTATGGTTTTCTAAAGACTTATTGGAAATAATGATATTAAGAATAATCCTGGTTCAATACAAATTAAGCTGAATTGACAGCATTTGCAACATAATGTTGATTACCATAAAATATTTGTATATATATTAACTGAAGCTCCTCACCCGTATCTGAATGATTTTATGCACTGCTGCCACACGATTGGCTGATAAGATAATTGCATGGATGATTGTTGGTGCCAGACGGGCTGGTTTGTGTATTTCTGTAACTGCTGATCACCTGGGATTTTCACACACAAGAGTCTCTAGAATTTACTCAGAATGGTGCCAAAAAGAAAAACATCCATTGAGCAGCAGTTCTGCAGATGGAAACACCTTGTTGATGAGAGAGGTCCACTGAGAATGGCCAGACTGGTTTGAACGGACAAAGTCTATGGTAACTCAGATAACCACTCTGTACAATTGCAGTGAGCAGAATATCATCTCAGAATGCTATTCTGAGATGCGGGTTGGCGTTGTTTTGGTGGCACAAGGGGACCTATACAATATTAGGCAGGTGGTTTTAATGTTGTGGGCGATTGGTGTAAATGCAGGTAATTCCAAAGGGTTCACATACACGCAAACTTGCCATTGTAAATTACTTGTTATGGCTGGCTAACCACGCTTGCCGGTGTAGTTCATACTGTCGTTCATCAGGGTGGACCAAGTTGTTAAAAAAGAAATAGGCATGGCCAGATATATGCTTCAGCTGTGGTCAGCTGAACACCACACCCATATGTGCTTGTTAAACATTTATTATAAAATCCTGTTTTCCATGATATGGCTCCTGTAGTTCAGTTTTCTGTGGCTTTGTTTCCTCAGGAATTGACAGACCTACAGAGAGATCCACCAGCCCAGTGTTCAGCAGGACCAGTTGGAGAGGACTGTGAGTATATAAGGAATGAGTGGGGTGAATTTGACAGATCACTTTATAAATTGTATTCATTACAAAAATATTCACATATATTCACTCTAACCACTATAGAGCTCCCACTAAGATAAAGCAACATGAACTAGCACAGCCTGCACACATAAGATATGCTCTTAATCTGCTTCAGTACTGTCTATATGGTTTCATATAATGGAAATACAATGTTTTTCAGTGTTTCACTGGCAGGCAACAATAATGGGGCCGGTGAGTAGCTGCTCTTTTACTATTTTTAAAGGGGACATATTCTACTCTTAAAACATTTTAATGTAGTTGTAACAGGTAAAGGTGGGCAAGGAGGAGGTGGGAACCGGCTGAACAGTCAACGTAACGTTTAGTGGTATAAATGAACTTAAAACAACATAAAACATAAACGAACACTGACACACATGCCACGGGTGCCACATCTGGTGGGGAGACGCTGGCCTTCCGGCCATTCTGTCAGCTGGTGGTCCACCCTGCCTCCTGTGAACCTGGGGGGGAGACAAGGGGAGGCGTGGGTAGAGGGAAAGGGCGAGCGGAGACACAGAGAGAGAGAAGAACTTGCTCCCGGACACGCTGTTGCCTGGTCCTCAACCGCTCCTCCTCTGCCCCTTCTAAGGTGGACGGCAGTGGTTCCTCCGTGCCCAGGCAGACAGTTGAGACTGCTCCCCTGTCGAATGGCAGCAGCGAGGACTCTGCAACAGCAAATCCCTCATCCCTCCTGGGTTTTGGCACCAATGTAACAGTTAAGGTGGGCAAGGAGGAGGCAGGAACCAACTGAACAGTCAACGTAAAGTTTAATCAGAAACGCAATATAAAACCAACATAAACATAAAGACACACATGCAACACGGACACATGCGTGCGTCTCTTTCTCTCTCTCGAACTGGCGCCTCCGGCTCCCCTTTATCTCTTTCTCCCGCTGATCAGCTGATTCAGTGCTGCACGGCCCGGCCACATTTTTGTACTACTGTAGCTTTAAGACTTCTATACGTCAATTACCTCTCTTCTGAGTTTGTGTAAATAGATTCAACCGAGCAAAATGCAGTTTTCTATGGTATTTTAAACCCTTTAAAAACAGAATGTACGATCTGTTACAACCTAGTTATAATACCTGACAGCAGTTTGTTGGTTTCAAAATAAATAATTACAGCATTGACTTCTATGTGTTTGTCCTTACTATTTATCTGTCTATAAATATGTGTAAAAACACATTTATTTGGTGACAGTTATAATACTACAAAATACATTACATACTGGAACATTAACAAAACTGTGTCCTCATTTATTTTATTTATTTGTAGAATGACAGTCCCTATCAAGGAGGGGTTTTCTTTCTTACAATTCATTTCCCCACAGACTATCCCTTCAAACCACCAAAGGCCAGTATCTTTGACACAATTAGGTGTATTTGGACACCATTTTTCAAATACAGGTTTATGTTAAGTGGATTGCAATGTTGTAGTAACAATATACTCTGCATTGATTTGCAGGTTGCATTCACAACGAAAATCTACCACCCTAACATTAACAGTAATGGTAGTATTTGTCTGGACATCCTGCGATCTCAATGGTCACCTGCCCTTACGGTATCCAAAGGTATGTATGAATGCACGATAGAACAAGCATGTTACAACAAGCACAATTAACAAGAGAGCTGAATATAAAAAGCATATTTTATTACACTGCCTCATTCAGAGTGGTGCCATGGTAACCACCACAGTCATAGTGAATCTAATGGTGTGTTCCCGGAAGCACAATTCACTCTAATGATATTGCAGTAGACTAAATTTGTCTTTGTTCTCTTTTATTGTATTCAGTTCAAGGGCTTAGTTTTTTACAGAGAGTCTTAAACCACATACCTGAATATAGATGGATATTGCAAACATAAACTAACAAAAATGTATAATTTTTACATGGTGATGTAGAATCAAACACTTCATTGCCTACTTTCTAAAATATATTGCATACGCCACTGGTACATATTGGCAAATTATTGACCAGATTAAAACCATTGACATATCGGTTATAAGCATGAAAACGATTATATAAATAATATAGAGGACCATGTCTGCCAATATTAAAAATAAAATAAATTAATACATTTGCAAATAACTTTAAAAAACAAATAATGTTTACATAAAAATAAATGTGACATAAATTAGTATTTATACTTTTATTTCCTTATGTATTTATACATTTATTTACTTTCACATGTATTAATTTCCACATTTATTTATTTATTGTGATAAAAAAAATATTTTACTTTTTGCATCTTGTATTAATCTTTATGAGGCTCTCTTAAAATTGTCCTGTAAACATGTTAATTGGGAAAAAACTTTTTTTTGAACAATAAACTAGCTTTTTACATCTTTGTACATTTTTAAAGAATTATTCCAAAGCATCTGATCTGATCACAAAACAAGTTAAGTGACAAAATATAAATATCGTTAATATCAATATTGTATTGGACAAAAAAAATATTATATTTGTACATTCCTATTATTGCATAGATTAAAACTAGTCTTATTGACTGAGAATGAATGCTCTGATCTTGATCCTCTGTGTTATGTTTACCTTGTCTTGTTTCACTGTTGCCCTTTTTGTTTACCATTTTTGTCACTTTTGCACTCCATAGGTTCACTTTTGTCCCTTGTTTAGCTCCACTGTCTCACTAGTCTGTTGTTAAAAGAACTACACTTCCCAGTATCCACCTGTCATCATCACTGCCATTTTGTTCATTGTTCTCACCTGTGTCCCATTTAGTCATCACTCCCTGTGTATTTAAGCCCTGCTTCTTGTTCTCTCCTTGTCTGTCGTTGAGTGTTGTTAGCCTGGTGTGTTTTTCCTGCCCGAGTTCTCTGTATTTTAGTTTCCTGTTTCCCCATTGTGGGTTATTCTTTTGTGTTTATTTGTTTATTTGATCTTTCAATAAAGTCAACTGCGTTTGGATCCGCACCTCCTCGTCTGCCTCGCTGCTCATTCATAACAGAACGACAGACCACTATGGATCCAGCGGTTCAACGAGCGAATTACGACCTGCTCTGCTTGAAACCAGAAGACCGCCCTATAGAGGACCACATCCGCGACTTCCTTAAGCTGGCGAGTATTTCAGATTTCCCGGACTCCTCTCTGGTGGTCTTCTTCAGGGGCAATCTGCACCCCGCACTGAAGGAGCGGCTGCCACAGGCGACGCGTGGCTGGACCCTCCGCGACTTCCTGGTGGCGACCCTACTGGTGTGCAACTCACCGCTCGCGGTGGGCGTTGCTGAGAAGGACCCTGCCTCACCGTCCACAGTGGTGTCTCTTCAGCCACCCCCGGCGCCCCCTGTAACACCAACTCCACTTGTCAACGAGGTCACCCTCACGTCTGTCGTCTTCCACGAGCCAGCGCGGCCCTCTTCGTCTGCCCGGAGGAGGGAGAGAAGACGGGCTTCCGCCTTCCGGCCCACGCCTGCCCCGGTCTTCGAGCCAGAGCCCACGCCTGCCCCGGTCTTCGAGCCAGAGCCCACGCATGCCCCGGTCTTCGAGCCAGAGCCTACGCCTTCCACGGTCAGCGAGCCTGTGCCCACACCTTCCACGGTCAGCGAGCCAGCGTCCACGCCTTCCACGGTGAGCGAGCCAGCACCCACGCCTGTCACGGTGAGCGAGCCAGCGCCTACGCACGTCACTGTGAGCGAGCCAGTCGCCTCAGAGGTCAGTGAGCCAGTGCCTGTCGCCTCAGAGGTCAGTGAGCCAGTGCCTGTCGCCTCAGAGGTCAGTGAGCCAGCGCCTGTCGCCTCGACCGTCCCTGAGCCAGCGCCTGTCGCCTCGACCGTCCCTGAGCCAGCGCCTGTCGCCTCGACCGTCCCTGAGCCAGCGCCTGTCGCCTCGACCGTCCCTGAGCCAGCGCCTGTCGCCTCGACCGTCCCTGAGCCAGCGCCTGTAGCCTCGACCGTCCAAGAGCCAGCGTCAGTAGCCATGACCGTCCAAAGGCCAGCGCCAGTGGTCGCGCCCGTCCAAGAGTCAGCTCCGCCTTCCGAGCTTCCCAGTGCTCCGCCTTCCGAGCTTCCCAGAGCTCCGCCTTCCGAGCTTCCTAGTACTCTGCCTTCCGAGCCTTCCGAGCTTTCCAGAGCTCCGCCTTCCGAGCTTCCTAGTACTCTGCCTTCCGAGCCTTCCCAGCTTTCCAGAGCTCTGCCTTCCGAGCTTCCTAGTACTCTGCCTTCCGAGCCTTCCGAGCTTTCCAGAGCTCCGCCTTCCGAGCTTCCTAGTACTCTGCCTTCCGAGCCTTCCCAGCGTTCCAGAGCTCTGCCTTCCGAGCTTCCTAGTACTCTGCCTTCCGAGCCTTCCGAGCTTTCCAGAGCTCCGCCTTCCGAGCTTCCTAGTACTCTGCCTTCCGAGCTTCCTAGTACTCTGCCTTCCGAGCTTTCCAGAGCTCTGCCTCCCGAGCTTCCTAGAGCTCTGTCCTCCGAGCTTCCCGAGTCTTCCAGGGCTCCGCCCCCTGAGCCTCCCAGGGCTCCGCCTCTCAAGTCTCTCGAGCCTCTCGAGCCTTCCAGGGCTCCGCCTCTCAAGTCTCTCGAGCCTTCCAGGGCTCCGCCTCTCAAACCTCTCGAGCCTTCCAGGGCTCCTCCTCCCAAGCCTCCTAGGGCTCCGCCTCTCAAGTCTCTTGAGTCTTCCAGGGCTCCTCCTCTCGAGCCTCCCAGGGCTCCGCCTCTCAAGCCTCTCGAGCCTTCCAGGGCTCCGCCTCTCAAACCTCTCGAGCCTTCCAGGGCTCCTCCTCCCGAGCCTCCTAGGGCTCCGCCTCTCAAGTCTTCCAGGAGGCTCGGGTGGCCGAGCCTCCTACGGCTCCGCCACCCGAGCCTCCCACGGCTCTGCCTCTCGAGCCACCTACGGCTCAACCTTCCTCGGCTCCACCTCCGAAGCCTTCCAGCTCACCGCCTGAAGAACCTCCTACGGCACCACCTCCCTCGGCCCCGCCGCAAGAGCCACCCTCGGCTCCGCCTCCGGAGCCTCCCTCAGCCTCGCCTCCGGCGCCCCTCCCGGCTCCGCCTCCAAAGCCTCCCTCAGCCTCGCCTCCGAAGCCTCCTAGTTCCTTCCCAGCTCCGCCTCTCCCGGCTCGGCCTCCTGGGCCTCCCTCGGCTCCGCCTCCTAAGCCCCCCACGGTCCTGAGCCCCCCACGGTCCTGCCTACGCCTCCTTCGGCGCCGCCTCCCAAGTCTTCTACGGCTCCGCCTCCGAAGTCCTCCTTGGCTCCGCCTCACGCGGCTCCACCGGTCCCTATCCGGCGGCCACCACCCAGGTCCCCCAAGCCTACCCACATCCCGTGGTTAACCCCCAGGCCTCCTGAACCTATCCTTGCCCTGTGGCAAGCTCCCAGACCTCCTGAACTGGTCCTTGCCCCATGGCCATCTCCTAGGCCACCAAAACCGGCCTCTGTCCTGTGGCCTCCTCCTAGGCCCCCTGAGCCGGCCCTTGCCTTATGGCCAGCCCCCGGGCCATCTAAACCTGTCCCTGCCCAGTCGATACCTCCCTGGCCCTCTCAACCTGTCCCTTTGTGCCCCCAGGGACTGCCTAATTGGCCCCGTGGACTGTCTCATTTCCCTTTGTGCCCTCGTGGACCGTCTCATTGCCCCTCGTTGCCCCCTTGGACTGCCTGTCTACCCCTCGTTGCCCCCTTGGACTTCCTGCCTGCCCTCTGTGCCCCTTGGACTGCCTTTTTGTTCTTGTACACCCCCCCCCCCGTTCTGCCTGTCTGTCCCTTGTGCCCTCATTTTGTTTTTTGTGGGTTTTCTGTCCTTGGTTTTTTGTTCTTTAGGATCGTCTGGAATCCGATCCTTTGAGGGGGGGCTCTGTTATGTTTACCTTGTCTTGTTTCACTGTTGCCCTTTTTGTTTACCATTTTTGTCACTTTTGCACTCCATAGGTTCACTTTTGTCCCTTGTTTAGCTCCACTGTCTCACTAGTCTGTTGTTTAAAAGAACTACACTTCCCAGTATCCACCTGTCATCATCACTGCCATTTTGTTCATTGTTCTCACCTGTGTCCCATTTAGTCATCACTCCCTGTGTATTTAAGCCCTGCTTCTTGTTCTCTCCTTGTCTGTCGTTGAGTGTTGTTAGCCTGGTGTGTTTTCCCTGCCCGAGTTCTCTGTATTTTAGTTTCCTGTTTCCCCATTGTGGGTTTTTCTTTTGTGTTTATTTGTTTATTTGATCTTTCAATAAAGTCAACTGCGTTTGGATCCGCACCTCCTCGTCTGCCTCGCTGCTCATTCATAACACTCTGTCTCAGGACTAAAACAATTCAATAATAATAATAATAATAATACATTAAAAAAAAGAATAATAAGTCACTGGCTCCTTAAATGAAATATTTAGTAGACAGCTATTAGAAGCCATTTGTAGGTTCCCCCCAAAATGTGAGCATCTCGATCAGTCCAAAAAAGCAACGTTGATTTAACTAATTGTGTAAGTTTTTAGGCAGGATGTTTTTTTTTGACCAGCTAGAGACAGGAGTAGTGTTCGGGGAAACCTTTTTAAAAATATTTTTGCACTTTCGCTTAGAGATGCAATCACCACAGAATTGACACACTTTACCTTTAAACTATTGTGTTGGATAATCTGGTTCCAATCGATAATTTGCCTGTGAGTTCTAGACTGATTTGCAAACCTGTTTGACTGATTTCTAAAAAAGAAACAGCTCATTAAAATAATTTGCTCGCGGGGGCCTGGGTAGCTCAGTGAGTAAAGACGCTGACTACCACACCTGGAGTCGCCAGTTCGAATCTTGTTGAGTGAGTCAGGCTTCCTAAGCAACCAAATTGGCCCGGTTGCTAGGGAGTGTAGAGTCACATGGGGTAACCTCCTCGGGGTCGCTATAATGTGGTTCGCTCTCGGTGGGGCATGTGGTGAGTTGTACGTGGATGCCGCGGAGAATAGCGCGAAGCCTCCACTAGCACTATGTCTCCACGGTAACGCGCTCAACAAGCCATGTGATAAGATGCGCGGATTGACTGTCTCAGAAACGGAGGCAGCTGAGATTTGTCCTCCGCCACCCGGATTGAGGCGAGTCAATTTGCCACCCCGAAGATTTAGAGCGGAATTTGGCATTCCAAATTGGGGAGAAAAAAGGGGAGGGAAAAAAATTATAATAATTGGCTCGCAAATCTGACTTTAGAGGTCACGTTGTGTTCGTTTTCAGAAAGATGTTCGTGTGCACACTAAGAATGTAATTAAACAAAAGGACAAAATTGAATTTACACATAAAGATTGCATCCAGTTTGTTGCTAGTGACAATTAGATTTTAAATTATTGTTGCAAATTTTTATATTTTAGATGTCAAGTTTGTTAAAATAGGTAACACTGAGGAATTGAAATGATCTCAGGCGACAGATGCACATGGTTTAAGAACTGTTTGTTTAGTGTACTGTAAAGCCTTGGCATTTATGACTAATACCAAAGCACTCAACCAGGGCTGATCCCGGTGTGGGCTGTTGGACCTCAGTTATTACTCTGTTCTAAGCAATGACCCAGTTTGCATCAGTCCACAGGAAGCTGTTTGTGTTAAGTGACAAACAAACACAGGGAATGTGTGAGAGAAGTTATATGACGGAGGCTGAAAAGGTTAACCACCACATTTAATGTCTCCAGGAACTACTGTTGCTGTTTTATTTGTTGCACAGTAAGAGAGAAGGATGTGTTGATATTATATTGTTTTTAATCTTTTTTTAGTGCTGTTGTCCATCTGCTCCCTGTTATGTGACCCGAACCCAGATGACCCGCTGGTGCCTGAGATTGCACATACATATAAAGCAGACAGAGAAAAGTGAGTAGCTTAAATGCATACTCCAGTAACACATTTTAATATAATTCTTTGTGTTTCTTTATAAGGGTTTTTTTTTTTTTTTCAGATTCATGGGTCAATTGAACAGAACCCTAGTTCAAGGTTTTTTTTCTTTTCACATTGTATTATTTGACTCCAAATAGAGGTACATTTGCTGTTTGGTACATAATTGTGGGACCCACTGTGAGTTTTAGCATCAGCTGTTTAGCATTGTAACAAAGTAATGAAATGACAAAATGTGTTGGTCACTTTGTTTAATAGCGATAGAATAATATCTCAGCCATGCCATATCATTTAAGTGAGAATAAATATTAGTATTTTATATTAAATAAAATTTATGTTTTGAATATTTTCTTAATCTAAAAAAAAAATATTGTGACACTGTGATTAGTTGACCTGTGAACCTGAATGACAATAACACGCGTGACCAATAGAACATCGAAACGTCATACACTGACCTCAGAAGCTCTTGCGCTTGACATCATATCCTGGTCTGTTGTGGTAATAATTTTGCATGCTCAAAGTGTAGTGTGACCGCCCCTTTAAGGCCCATTCACCAGATGATCGACAGTCAATTATTCACAGGTACAGTAAGTGGCACAACTTGGGCTGTCACGGTTATGAATTGTCAAACAAATAAATACGATTATGATGATGAATTGCCTGTTTTATGGCTTTCACGGTTATGACGATTAATTCATACAAATTGTCGTCCTTTTGTCATAGGTGTACAGTGGCAAGAAAAAATATGTGAACCCTTTGGAATTAGCTAGTTTTCTGCATTCATTGGTTATAAAATGTGATCTCATCTTCATCAAAGTCACAAGTATAGACAAACACAATCTTCTTAAACTAAAAACACACAAACAGTTATAATCTTCCATGCCTTTATTGAACACATCCCATTAAACATTCGCAGTGTTGTGACAAAAGTAAGTGAACCCTTGGATTTAATAACTGGTCAATCCTCCAATAACCTCAACCAAGCATTTCCGGTAGCTGTGGCTTAGACCTGCACAACGTTAGAATGAATTTTAGACTATTCTTCCTTACAGAACTGCTTCAGCTCTGCTATATGTCTGGTGTAAACAGCTCTCTTGAGGCCATTCCACACCATCTCTATTGGGTTAAGGTCTGAGCTCTGAACTGGGCCATTCCAAAAGGCGGATTTTCTTTATTTGAAGCCATTTTTTTTGTGGATTTACTTCGATTTTTAGGTTCATTGTCCTGCTGCATCACCCAACTTCTACTGAACTTTAGCAGGTGCAGAGCCACCCTGACATTATCCTGAAGGATATCTTTATAAACATGGGAATAAATGTTTTTCCTCTGATGGCAAGTGGTCCAGGCCCTGAAGCAGCAAAGCAGGCCCAAATCACGATACTCCCTCCTCCATACTTCACAGTTGGGATGATGTTTTCATGTTGGTATACAGTGACCATATGTAGTGCTGCGTGCTCTTCTCAAACAATTCAGCCTTAGATTCATCAGTCCACAAAACATTTCCCAGTAGTGTTGTGGTGTCAAAGTGGTCTTTGGCAAACCTCAGGCATGCAGCAATTTTTTTGTCGGAAAGCAGCAGCTTCCTTCGTGGTGTCCTGCCATGAACACCATGGCTGTTTAATGTTTTCCATATAATGTTAACTAGTTCCAATGAATCCCTCAAGTCTTTAGCTGCCCCTAGGGTTCTTTTTTACCTCATTGAACATTCTGTGGTGTTACCTTTGAGTCATCTAGGCTGGACAGCCACTTCTATGGAGAGTAGCCACAGTACTAAATAGTCTTCTTTTATTGACAATTTGTCTAACTGTGGACAGATGAAGATTTAAGCTCTTCAAGATAACTTTGTAAATCTTTCAATCTTATGCAAAGCAACAATTCTTGATCATAGGTCTTCTGAAATCTCTTTATTGTAAGGCATGGTTCATGTGAGCAGATGCTTCTTGTGTTTTTATAAGTCAAAGTAGCTCCAACCTACACCTCTCATTAATTTGATTGGTTTGCAACTCAACTTTTATTACTTTTATTTTATACTACTATTTTTTTTTCTTCTCTTATTTTGTTGTTGTCATCTTTAGGCTATGGGGTTCATTTAATTTTTCTTACAGCACTGTGATTGTTTAATGGGATGCGTTCAATAAAGACATGAAATATTATAATTGTTTGTGTGTTGTTAGCTTAAGCACATTGTGTTTGTCTATACTTGTGGTTTGATGAAGATGAGATCATATTTTATGACCAATTAATGCAGAAAACAAGCTAATTCCAAAGGGTTTACATACTTTTTCTTGCCAATGTATGTTTATTTTTATAAATTAATAACTTAACTTTTACATTACTTCCTTTAAGGCTTAAAAAACACATGAAACTTATAAATACTTAAAATATCTGTTCTCTTTTTGGTCAACTTTAGTCTTGATCCGTTTTGCATTTAAACTGTCGTTATTGGAACCCAGCCAACCTGAATAGCTATTATATCATATTAAAGTATGCAATAGTAAAATATTTATTTCCAAATTTCTTCACTTTCACATGTTACTTTAAGGCTCTCTGAACGAGTCCTTATTTCACATAAAGACCTTTGTTTCTTCATTCTATCATCTCAGGAGTGACACTGGGCTCCTCTGAGTCACTGTGTGTCATTTAAACTGCATGTATGAAATCACTATGACAAATACATGTGTCATTACACGATCATCACGGTCGAGTTCAATTGTGTGAGACACGCAAACGTGGCACTCTTTCCCTTATAATGTGTTATTGCCATGTGCATCTACTTTTTACATTTGCTCAAAACCCTGTGCAGTTATGAGTTAAACTTGATGACATCTAATGTTCCAAGACTGTATAGTGCAAGCAATAAAATAAAATCCAAACAACCAAAACACATCTTCAGTTTGACTCATGATTCAATATTTTAAATATGTTAATGACAGCTGTGGCCAATAATAAATAACAACATACGTGTGTCCTTTTCTTTGCCCATAGGTACAACAGACTAGCAAGAGAATGGACACAAAAGTATGCCATGTGAGAGTGCCTGCGTCTAACACTACAGAAGCAAAAAGACAGTGAAACATGTTTTTACTTTTAACAAGAGGAGTAAAAATCAGTGAATGTTGAGGGGTGGGGACAACTAAACAACAAACCCTTGGAAGGAAGGCAGAAACCAGAGGTGAGGAGATGAGAGCCGCTGCTGTGTGCTGAAACCGCTGTCATGTGCCGTTCTCCCAGAACCGCCGTCAGAGCGGCCTAGCCTGGAATACTTCAGGAAAACTGTAAAACTGGACAAACCTTGGGGTACCACAATTCAGGACGTTGTACTGCTGTTAGTTCTACTATTATTATTGTGATTTTCTCAGTGTTACTGTTGGTATTCTTACACTTGTCATCTCCATTTGTCAATGTGCTCTTATTGATGTCATTATTATTTTTTGCCATATGAGGAATTGTTAGGCTGAAGTTGGAATGCTGGTCTTAACCATTGGCCATCTCATTGGAGTCCCCATGGTAACCATTGTTTTACGTTTGCTCAAATTGAAAATGTTTTCCATTGTTATAATACTTAGTTCAGTGATATGTCTTTGTCTATTCAGGTTATAACTTGATGTAACACAGTTAAAGGATGGGCAAGGAGGAGGCGAGAACCGGCTAGTCCACATAAATTATATTTTAATGAGAAACTCAAAAACACATAAACAAACACACATGACGGACATGTCCGTAATTCTCTCTCTCTCGAACCATCGTCACCGGCCGCCTTTATCCCTCGCGCGCCTCATCAGGCTGATTGGGGACCGGGCGCTGATATTCCGACCGGCCCCGCCCCCTCCGCTCCACACTCCTCCCGGCGTTATCTCAGGCCGGGTGCCACCGGCATGACGTACACCCCCTATCCCTGGGGCGGGGTGTATCTTGCGTCCAGCGTGGTCATCCCGCCTTCCTCGCCCTGGGAGGAGACAGGAGGGAAGACAACAACAAAAAAAAATAGGTGCGGGAAAAGGCCAACACGGTGCGACAGGGAGAGAGAGAGGAGAGAGAGAAAAAGCTCACTCACCGGTTCTCTGATGTACCGTCGCGTGGTCCTCGAACACTCCTCCACACTCAGGCGGACGACAGCCGCTCCAACACCGGGCGAACCGGAGTGAAACCGCCGACCCCCAGCGGGTAGAACGCGCCTCCGCTTTTCTGGCGGCAAATGGGGACACTCCTCCGCCCCTGGCAGCGGCTCTACCGCTCCGGGCGGTCGGGGTATAGTCCCCACTTGCCCCGCGGACGACGGCCGTACCCCGCATCCGGGCGGTCGGGCTACTCCGTCACCCGGCAGATGGCAGCAGCGCTCCCCTGGGTGGACGGCAGTGTCGAGGACTCTGCGACGGGCATCCCTCCTCCTTCCCGGGTTTCAGCACCAATGTAACACAGTTAAAGGATGGGCAAGGAGGAGGCGAGAACCGGCTAGTCCACATAAATTATATTTTAATGAGAAACTCAAAAACACATAAACAAACACACATGACGGACATGTCCGTAATTCTCTCTCTCTCGAACCATCGTCACCGGCCGCCTTTATCCCTCGCGCGCCTCATCAGGCTGATTGGGGACCGGGCGCGCGATATTCCGACCGGCCCCGCCCCCCTCCGCTCCACACTTGAATATAAACAGTTCTGTTTGAAATAGAATGTAAACGTCATTTTTGCGAATCAAACAATTTATTATGGAATCCAATTCGAAGAAAGACTTGCATTAGTGTCTGCCTTCCAACTTCGTGCCATGTCAGTGTTATTCCATAAAACACTATAAATGTGATTAGGAAACAAAAGGTTCCTTACGGAGCAAATGTGATCTCATTTTTGACAATGCTCTTTATAAAAAAAATTCACGTGAGAATTTTTGTTCTGTTAAAAAAAAAAAAGCAAAATTAGACATAAATTGTGTTTATTTGGTTTAAACTCCTATTGAAATATACTTTGTTTAGTTTGGAGTGTCAAGTTTCAGATTTAACAGATTTTAACTCACCTCAGCCGCATGTGCATGATATTGCAGATGTTTAAGTATTTGTTTTGAAAAGTATTGTAAAGTTGCTTTAGGGGCTATTCAAACTGAATCCGTTCTTGCACTAAAAAATCTAGATAACATTTTTTTTTTCTTAATCTTATACGGCCACGTCCACATTTTTTGATTGTAAATGCATTAAAGCTGAAGTATGATATTTCTAAGACACCAGCACCACCGAATGGAATTGCAAAAATAAACTTTGTTTTCAAAACTTTTTCAAATACGCCACTCATCTGCAGTTGTTTAAACAGTCAGATAGTCCCGCCCCAACTTACACCATATGTTGAGTAAGCTTGTTGGGACAAGTCTCTTAAAACAAAATTTTTTATAGTGCCACAGAGACACAGTGTTTACAGTTTTTGAGAAAATGAACCTATGAATGCTTACTTATAGTAATTTCTGCATATTAAGCTGGGATAGAAGAAAATATTTTAACACTGAAAAATGTACACACTTGAGCTTTAATTTCACTGCGTTTACACCTCTCATCCACTCTAGCATGGTGTTTTCCTCCACTGAAAATGGAGCCTTTTGAAATATTTTACACACTAGAAAAAAAGTTCTCGACTGAAAAGTGTTTGAAAACGCTCTCATAACCATATACTTTGGAAATTATGACATTTGGATACTAAAACGGTGTTTTCTAACGAAAGCTGTGTTGAATGTATGTAGTTCTAATGAATGTATGTAGTTTAATGCGTTTTCATTTTGCTATACTTTTAGACCTAACAGTCACACTAGAACTGCACCGAAAATGGAGCGTTTCGAAAGAGCTTTCCAAAACCACATACTTTGGCGTTAGAATACAAAAAATTAGTTTTCAAATGGAAGCAGATTATTGTGTATGTGGCCTAATATGTTTTGTGTTGAAAACACAATATTGCTATGTTTACGCCTTTCATTCCATACTGATCTCGCATTGAATTCTGAAACAGAGGGTTAACTTTTCTTAAAGTAAGTCTGAGCTTACAGAAATTTGAAGAACTGCCCCCATTGGCAAAAGTGGGAAGTGTTTTTGAACGTATGGGCACATGTGAGCTCCAGTTCCTGGGTGAAATGCCCACTAAGCGGCGCCAAAAGCAAGTTGTTTTAGCTGTAATACATTAAAGAGGAATGCGTATTTGATTAACTCTACCTCTAAACCTTGCCATCAGTGGAGTAAAATTGTAATGTTAGAGGGAAAATGGTACCTCCGAATCGAGAGAATGGTTCTCTGTGGAAAACTAATGGCCGTTACCCAATCTGTGGGCTTTTTCAAACCGGGATGGGCGTTTCTAAACTATTCAATGAAAATAGGGAATATCAGTGTAGTGATAAGTGGGTGTTTCTAGACCAGGATGGAAGTTTCTAAAATATCCAATGAAAGTAGGGAATCTTAATTGTTTGAAAACAGCCACTCATGGGAAAAGCCCATTTTTGTTCTGCAGAGACATGTCACCTTAATCACACTTGTCATTTATTATGCAAACACAAATACTTACTGGTTTTTAATGTGGGGGGAAAAAACTTGAACCGATGCAAAAATCGGTGAGATGGCGCTTGTTTGTAACTTGGCATGATGGGGCCAATGTCAGGGTATTGGAATATTAAGAAACAATGACTTTGCCGACTTTCCGTGTGAAACGGCATTTTCCTCCACCGAAAACAGAGAATTCTGAAAATGCTCTTCATTATTGCTTATTAAGAAAACTATGACGTTAGCAATGTAATATCAGAGTTTTCATACGAAAACAAATTAGCGAGAATGTGGCCTTTAAAACACAGAAAAACATAACGCACAACAATGCAAAAACGTGTTTGGTTTGAACAGCCCCTTAGGAAGCAGATTTTTATAAGTGTCTTAAAAATTCACCCAATTTGCTTGTAGAAAATGAGGGAGCAAAATTGCTGACCAAATGGAATTGTGAAAAAAAAAAACGGTGTGGAACCGCCATTAAAACACACACAAAACACATGGAAACCATTTTTGCCGAAATGCGATCATGCCCATTTCATATTTGTAGGCAAAGGGCGCTTCATAGCATATGAATGCAATATTTTTTGGGTTATTTAGTGCTCTCTTCTACAAATCTTTCTGCAAGAGTGTAATCATTAATACTCTTTAGATACTCTTGTTCCTGTTGTAACTAATATAACTAACTTTTTGAATAGATGGTATGTTTGATGTGTGACCAGCACAGGTGCTGGAATGAAGTACATTTACTGTAAATTGATTTGTTTGTTTTTTTAAACATCAACTCTGGGCTGCCTATTTTGAATTGGACGATCAAGATGTTTACACAGAGCAGGGTAGAAGAATGAGACATTTTCTTCACTTGTTTGAACTGGTCGACTGGGAATTTGTGTCCAAAATGCTACATATTGGGAAAGAAATTGTGAACATCTCCTCACCTTCTGGTGCTGCTCTTCAAAAGCCCATGCCACATTTCACTGGCCGAAGACTCCCTGAAAAGGGCTAAATATTATCATGATTCTGTTTAGCACTGGGTTTGTGTACCATTACAAAGAAATTGGTGTTTGTCTTGGATTTAGCTTTGGATATGTTTTTAAAGGATTGTTCACTCAGAATGAAAATTCTGTCATTTATTCTCTCTTATGATGGTATGGAATGGCTCTTTCTTCTGTAGAACACAAAAAGAATGTCAGCATTCACCTTAATTGCATCTTCTCTTCATACAATGAAAGTGAATTGTGACTGAGAATATCAGTCCTTATCTTTTGTTTTTTTGTGTTCCACAGCCGAAAGTTAGTCATATGGGGGTTTGGAACGACATGAGGGTGAGTAAAAATGACTTCTTTTTTTTTTCTTTTCTTTTTTGTGAACTGTCTCTTTAAATGTTTATATAACACAAATGGGGAATACTCTGTCCACCAAGGGTATTCTGTATCTTTTCAATTCAATTTTGAATGTACACTTTTATGCCAACTTTTCCTGACCTTGACCTTCCTCTAATGCTGAGGTACTGTTTTCTTCATATCTGCCAACATTTTCATCTCTAAATGTGGCTCTATGTGGCTCGCTGATTGTGCATCTTGTAGTTGAACGTTTTAATTTATTTATTTGCTATTTATTTGCCGTCTTCCAGTCAAATGCAGTCAACCTGAATTTATTGTGTCCTCAAAAAGTGTTTAGACACTTAAGCCATACTTACAAATGTATGAATGCCATTGCATTAGGTTAACAGAATGATGCAAACAAATGATGATTGACCTTTTCTCAGAACTAACTTAATTCATCAATTTATGCTATTACTTTTAGTCAGTTTGTACAGGTGTCCTTGGAGAGTAACCAGAGGTGTAGATCATCACATTAACTATGGACATTTTCCAATAACATCTGACAACCAGAAATGTTCATTTTAAACAATATACGTATTGTTTTATCATTTAAAATCAAACAAACTTCTTTCTGTGAAATGTTTTGCTTGAAAAGTGTGCTTGTGCCATCTTTCTTCAAAATAAATGCCATTTAGTTTTTATATTTTGTTATCTAATGCAATGACATCCATACATTTTTAGTGTGGCTTTTTAAAGGCCGAATATTTGGGGGTCAGTCGAAGTGCAACGCTGTGGTGCGGTCGATTTGTGTGGTATTTGCGCTAAAGGCAGTATAGCATGCTTTGCACTCTGATAGTCTACAGCCTTTTTCTGCAGGCATTTGCAAGATATCAGGGATCTTTCTCTCCATTTTCTCACCTCTCCCAAGACCTTCAATAAAACCTTAGCCTTAACTATCAATGTATAAGCAACCTTACTGTACTGTTTTCTTTTTTTAACCTTGGATTTGGGTTTTATTGATTGTGTACTTTTTTGTGTAGCACACATACACGGTGCCATAATGACCTCTCCTTGCTAATTGTTTGTGCTAGAAAGCCCTGTTATCTAACCAGCTCTCTCCTCATGAAACCATGCAGACTCGGTCCAGCTGAGGCTAACCTCCAAGTGTCAACTTTAGTGAATAAAGCTCCTTTTGTTTAAGACGTTCTCTTGATTTTATTGTATGAACAACACTGTTTTCTGAATCTACACTCTGTCAGTCTACTGCACTGTAAAGTCTAGATATGTTTAAGTCTTTGCACAGTTCAGAGGATAATGAAATACAGTATGGAAATGTATTATTGTTTATGTGTGGGTGAATCCTGTCCAAAAAAAGGGAAGAAAGTAAAGAAGACCATTTGAGGGCCATTAAGATTTTTTTGTATTATGCCTTATGTCATGGCAGATTTTATTATTACTACCGTATTAGTACCGTAATGTGTCAGGATGTCTTACTTTTGAGTGTTTTTGTTTTTTCCGTAATTCTCGATGATATTCATTAAACTGTCATTAATGTAACATGTCATGATTTTTTTAAATGATTTAAATCAACATTAATTTAAGGCAGTAGAAAAAATTCTACCATGATGTACAACTAATTAACAGTTCAAATTATATATCATTTTTTTCAGCGTAACAGCAAAGTCTTTCTAGCAAGTCGGCCATTTCTGGAACACACCTGGAATGTTATTTCCCCCCACCCGTATTCCGGTGTGTAAAGGGATTAAGGGAAAGGAGGAGGCGAGAACCATCTTGACAATATAAATGACCTTTATCCCTCTCGGAGGCTTGATTAGCCTGATAAGAGGCAGGGTGTGTAGAATCACGACACAGCCCCGCTCTCCGTCCTGTCATGCCATGTCATGATAAATTGAGTCCGCCTGGTAAATCGAGTCCCCATGGGTGAACCATTTGTAATACCTGAGCAAAAACCTACGATAACATAATCATGTTATCGTGATAGCATTTCATTGAAGTCTAGGTTAACAGAAAAACAACAACACATCATTAATTTCACAATCTATAACTTCAGTTATATTCTATTTTGTTATATGCCTAGTTAAAACTGCATATACCATGAAGTGAATTTGTAAGACTTTGAATCAGGCACTGAACAGACTACACATTGCTATCTCTTTGAGCCAATGGAAACGCTGTGATGTCATATGGGGATTCGATTTACCAGGTGGACTCAGTAACTCCTTCTATTGATATAATTAGATGCAGGTGCGTAGATTCCAGGTGGATGGGGTGGAGGTAACCCCCCACACACACACACAATAATCAAAACAAGCAAGTACAACCCCCCCATTTTTATGCCAACGGAAACATGTAAATGATTTATGCTGCGACCCCCCCCAATGTTAAAGGCAAATCTACGCCCTTGATTAGACGTCAAATGATTGGATGAAAGTTGTCTATATGTCATCAGCTTGACGACACCTTCTGATTGGATGGTCATCTTATGCAGTTAAGAACGAAAACAGTTGTAAGGTGATGCAACATATTTATGTTAACAAAAATAAAATCATCACTATAAGTTTACAAGTATTTTACCTGGATATCGTTCACAAACCATGTAGTGGTTAATTTTACCAATTGAATGCCACCCTGATTTTTCCACTCGGACCTTCTTCTCTTTGCACTTTGAATGAATAAAAGATTCCTAATTTTGATACATATTGTAGCTTTGATTTGTAATATAATATTTCTAATTATTTGTTACCCAGAAAGGCTTTATGGTTTGAAAGGTTTTATACATGTGTATATATATAAAAAACAATATAAAAAAAACTGGGAATCATGTCGACAGTTCTATGTCTGGCCAGCAGATTTCGTTTTTTCCACGATCTGTATATGTTTGGCTCTTCATTTACGAATCCTACTACAACGAGGCTAATAGCTCATGAATATTAATTAATCGTTCTGACGTTGCTTGGTAACCCTCCAAAGCGTCCTGTTGCACAACCTAATTAAAGGAATATTTCGGGTCAATAGGCCTACAAATTAATGTAATTTGACAGTATTTGTGGCATAACGTTGACTACCACCAAAAATATTTTCAACCACCAAAAATGTCCTTTTTTTACAAATTCTGGGTTTCAGTGAGGGACTTGCAATGGAAGTGAATGGGGTACAATTTTGAAGGATTTTAGGGCAGAAATCTGAAGCTTGTAATTTTATGAACGCACTTACTTTAATTATTCTGTTAAAAATCATATATTATTTGAGCATTAAAGTTGTTTAAATTAACATTTTCATGGCCGTTTCAGAGTTTTAGTGTTCACGGCATTTCAGCAAACACTAAAAATAGTTAATATGAGATTTTATCACACTAAAAATCATGTTAACGCATGTTGTTTATGTCTTGTGACTATACTATTGAAATAGTGAGTATTTTAACATTTATTGATTGGCCCCATTCACTTCCATTGTAAGTGACTCACTGGAACCCAGATATCTGCTTTTTTTAAAAGAAAATATGGGACGAGTTGTGTCCAAAATGACAAACAAAAACGTTACTGAGTGCACATTTATAGGTCAATAGTTTTGTCAATCGTTTTCAGTTTCAGATGTCACTGCAGAAATTCACTATTCACAGTCAGCCATGATTACTTTAATCAATTAGTGAAAGTGTCATAACTGGGCAAGCGAGTAGTATTCAGCTGGTCATGTGATTCTAACATGGCAGCCCCCATGTGCGGACCCTCTCCATGTAGAATAACAGCTTTTATAAAATGACTGATATAACTGGAGTCTTCATTTTAATGATCATGATTTCCTACATTTACAGTAAAATTACAATTCATGTCTTTAGGCGTTAAACTTTATTAATAAGGAATACATTACTGTGTTTAATTGTGTGTGTGTTTTAATTTTTTTGAACCCGGAATATTCCTTTAATTTACATAGGCCAAGCCTTCATTCGCCACTGGCATACCAACCAGAGCCATGGCTTTGATACCAACTATGACCTCCAGCAAATCAGAAGAGCAAGCTCCACGTTGCGTAATTAATATTCATGAGCGTGTAGTACGCCATAGTATGGTTCGTAACGTCGCTCCCCGAAGTGGAGAGAGTTATTGAGGGTGTGCTGCGCTCTTCCTGTCTGCGTAGAGCCGAGAGATCTCATCTATCCTCAGAGTTTACTGCAGTGTCTGTCCCCGAAGTCGGACGGTCAAAAATACACCGGTTTCCCCGTCATGGCTGTAAACCTGAGCAAAAACGGCCCAGCCCTTATCGCTGCCTATAACGAGGTGGTGGATGAGAAATCAGAGACTAACTGGTGAGTAGTGTCTGTTACAGTCATTTACATCATGTTTAGCATGTTAGCTGCTGCTTTGGCTTCTCAAGCGCCCTATCTGTGCTGGCCATTACTTAAATAATCATTGCTGTTTATCTGAATCAATGCAGTGTCCATTGCACATCTTCTGCGTGTTCATCGTTCACAATTCAAACCTAATATTCAAATCCAGTGAACTGGATCATTAGAAGACAGTGTTGCTCCTGTTGCTCCCAGGCGAAATTGAAAGTTAAAATACAATTAACGAATATGATTTGGACCCAGGGCAATGCTGTGGTTCATCCTTTCACATATTAGATGAGTTAATTTGGGTAAATCACAAGCATCCTAACTTGATTTTCAGCTTTTGAGAAGTGTGGTTAGCTTCCTGCTTGCCCCCTTATTCTGGGTTAGGAACTTCCTACCCTTCATCCGAGTCTCCTGTATTTGTGCCCGCAGGCAAGTTTACATGCAAAACCCTGATGCACACTTTTTATACTTAATAAAACAGCGTTGTTGTTTGGAGAATGATCACAGACAAATCTTACAAGTCATAAGTAGGACTGTAAAGATGTAATATGTTGATCAGCAAACCACTTCCTGTATAATGACTATCTCCCCATACAGAAAGAATGATAATGTTTGACAGGTTCAGACTTGAGTAAATTAGCTTTTTTCTTTCTTTGAAGTGTAAGGAGCAGCTTATTGTGTCTCTCCGTGATGGAGAATATGTGGGAATGAGGAAGAGATGAAGTGAATGTGTGAATCTAACAAAACCTGTCAAGAACATGTGGGGTGAAATATTACCCAGACATAAAAAAAAAAAGTAAATATAAGAAAATATATTTTGAAAAAAATAAATAATTAAGCCTATTTTTAGGACCATGAATTTCTAAGATGAATATTTAAGTATTTTTTTTTTACTATAAATCTTTTGGAAAGTGAAAGTGGAGATTGATAGTAAAAAAAGGACTTAAATATTCATCTGATTCTCACCTACACTTATCATATGGCTTCTGAAGACATAGATTTAACCACTGGAGTCATATGGATTACTTTTATGCTGCTTTTACTTGCTTTTTAGAGCTTCAACACCTTATAGTACCTTAAACTCTCTAATAGTAGAGAGTATGTGTTATTTCAGCTTTTATTCCTTTCATCACATTCCCAGTGGATCAAACATTTACATACACTTTGTTAGTATTTGGTAGCATTGCCTTAAAATTGTTTGAATTGGGTCAAATGTTTTGGGTAGCCTTCCACAAGCTTCTCACAATAAGTTGCTGGAATTTTGGCACATTCCTCCAGACAGAACTGGTGTAACTGAGTTAGGTTTGCAGGCCTCTTGGTCACATAGGGTTTTTTTTTTTTTTGCATTGTGCATTTGGAAGACCCATTTGCGACCAAGCTATAACTTCCTGGCTGATATCTTGAGATGTCCTTCCTCACGATGCCATCTATTTTGTGAAGTTCACCAGTCCCTCCTGAAGCGATGCTGCCCCCCCCATGCTTCACAGTCGAGATGGTGTTCTTCTGCTTGTAAGCCTCACCATTTTGCCTGCAAACATAATGATGGTCATATGGCCAAACAGTTACATTTTTGTTACATCAGACCAGAAGACATTTCTCTGACCGTTTTTGGAGCAGTGGCTTCTTCCTTTTTGAGAAGCCTTTCAGGTTATGTCGATATAGGACTTGTTTTTCTGTGGATATAGATCCTTGTCTACCTGTTTCCTCCAGCACCTTCGCAAGGTCCTTTGCTGTTGTACTGGGATTGATTTGCACTTTTTGCACCAAACAACGTTCATCTTTAGAGACAGAATGTGTCTCCTTCCTGAGCAGTACGATGGCTGCGTGGTCACATGGTGTTTATACTAAGGTACTATTGCTTGTACAGATGAACGTGGTACCTTCAGGTGTTTGGAAATTGCTCCCAAGGATGAACCAGATTTGTGGATGTCCACAATTCTTTTTTTTTTTCTGAGGTCTTGACTGATTTCTTTTGATTTTCCCATGAGGTCAAGCAAAGAGGCACCATGTTTGAAGGTAGGCCTTAAAATACATCCACAGGTACACCTCCAATTGACTCCAATTAGCCTATCAGAAGCTAGTTGTCTAATTGTCTACAGGCTTGACATAATTTTCTGGAATTTTCCAAACTGCTTAAAGGCACAGTTAACTTAGTGTAAGTAAACTTCTAACCCACTGGAATTGTGATAGTCAATTATAAATGAAACAATCTGTCTGTAAACAATTGTTTGAAAAAATACTTGTGTCATGCACAAAGTAGATTTCTTAAATGACTTGCCAAAACTTTAGTTTGCCAATATGAAATCTGTGGAGTGGTTAAAAAAATGGTTTTAATGACTTCAACCTAAATGTTTGTAAACTTCTGACATCAACTGTAAATGCTCTAAAAAGGGCCGTTTGAGTTGAGTTCTGTGCAGTTTAGAAAGAGTAATTATAAATGACCTACATTAATTCCACTCGTCATCCTAGGAGGCTTGATGCCATTTGGGAAAATCATACAAATACAGGCACGGGAATTTGTGCTGACTCATTTTAATTCCTTTGTTTAATGTTTGTTTTGATTGAGGTATTTTTGTCACTCGACCTTGATACTGTTCTTTTGTATTTTGCAAATTTTTTGCTTGTTACACTTGATGTACATCTAGATACATCTGTTATTGATGCGCTACTGTTGCTGTTGGAGGACATTGGCTTTGCTCACACAATTATGCAAGCTGAAATGGCCCAGTCCAATTTTTCTGCTTAAATAGTGAGGTTGTGTCCTAAACTGGCCCATAAACCCTAAACAGGAATGAATGGTTTTGATGAGTCAGAAAGAAACTAGTTCAGCTTAACATTGACTAGAAAAGAAACGGATGTGTCTTAATAATTTCCATGACAAACCACAATAAAGAATGTTACAGAATAATCTGACTTGTAAGCCTTACTAGAAATAAGAGTGTTGCATTTTGTAATTCTTATTACTATACTTCCTGTTTCGAAGTTTAGAGTGTTTCAAAGAGGAAGTTGATGCAGCTTCCTTTGTATAGAAGTTTCTTAGCTTAGAGAGAACCAAAGAAGTGCCACCTCAAACCTTCTTCATACTAATAAAATATGTCTAAACTAAAATATATTTATATTATTTGTCTGATTTACTTTTGAGCCATTGGACTGTTTCAATGTTTTGTATTTTTTTGCTTCTTTTGTAACCCAGCCAACCTGTATATTATATTATATTATGCAGTAGTAAAATATTTCGGCCTTATTCTTCACTTTCACACATTATTTTAAGGCTCTCTGATTAACTCATAAGCCTTTTACCCAATTTAGAATGCCCAATTTAAGTCCTCGTGGTCTCATTGTGACTCGCCTCAATCCGGGTTTCGGAGGACAAATCCCAGCTGCCTTCGCATCTGAGACCATCAACCCACGCATCTTATGTGGCTTGTTGAGCTACCCAGGCCCCATCAGTTATAATATTTTGATAAAATGTAATGAAAACAAAACAAAACATAGTTACTATATACGAATAGCTACATCATGCACTACAAATGCAATAGGGTCAATTGTGATTTCATGTTGTCTTTAATAGTTGTATAATGGATTGATTGACTTTAAATGTTTGATTTCTTTACAGGGTCCTCTTCACCTATGAGGGCAACACAAATGACATCCGATTGGCAGAGAAAGGAGGTGGGTTTTCAATAACTAAGGTGGTGGAAAATGTTGATAACCGATTAATCGGCTGATCTAAAATCGATTTATAGAATGTAAAAAACAAAAACAAATGTAGGCTTTCCTTTTATTTATATATATATATATATATATATACATACATATATATGTATATGTATATGTATATATATATATGTATATATATATATATATATTAGTCCAACATGAATAAAATCCCAGATGGAGTTTATTGTGCATCCAAAATCCCAATAATGACCAGAATTTTTTTTTAGATTTGGTGCATAATGTGGGACTTATAACTATAAACATGATTAAATCATATAGGGGACACTTTTTTTGAAATGACAAATGCTAGGGTCATATATATAATTATGAAAGCTAATTTTTTTTCGAAATGTAAGTATGTATGATGTACACATCTAGTATGAAGTCACTATTAGTGACTGGTGGTGGCGTAGTGGTCTGAAGCACATAACTGTTAATCAGAAGGTCGCTGGTTCGATCCCCACAGCCACCACTATTGTGTCCTTGAGCAAGTTACTTAACTCCAAGTTGCTCTGGGGTGATTGTCCCTGTAATAAGTGCACTGTAAGTCGCTTTGGATAAAAGCATCTGCCAAATGCATAAATGTAAATGTAGTGAATTGCATTTTTTTTAACACTGGTATCATGTTGTATGTAGGATTAGGTATACTGTGTGTAAAATTAACAGTGTAAACCGATGTCCATCCTTAGCCTGTGGCTATTGTTTTGCAGCACAGCACTTCCTTTGAATTAATTAGCTGGATATTGAACTGAACTAAATGCAAAAGATTTATCTAGAGATAAATCAAATTTACTTTCCACATCTGTAACAGAAAATCAAAATGAACATGGCCAACTGTAAATAAAGCAATATTTAGCAGATATCTAATGAGACTTATTTCAGTGATATCTTTCAAAGAGTAGGACAATTTTTTGCTTACCTTTCCATGAAAAAAAATTACTTGCAGCACCTTTGTTACAGTACAAAAAGTGGCTTAAAAGTCAACATATTGTTTGTTTGTTTTTCAAGATCATTGTCCATTACACTAATATTGGCCTACTTCCATCTGATCAACTTTTAATTGTTGTTCCGTGTACCCATGCGTTAGACAGATGCTTTTGAAGCATCTCACTTTGGTTGCTTCAAATTTCACTAGTTTTCAGCGTCTCTAGTCATGAGCAATGTTTTTAGAAAGTGTCAAGTTAAATGTAGTTTGAAATGTTGAAAAACGCATCTTGACATCCCTGCATATGTTTGGTCTCGGTCTAGGAGCACAAAAGCATTTTTTTTTTTTTGGAAGGCTATGCTGCCTTCTCTCATTGGTTTGACGAGGCGTGTTGCCTGTACAGCTGGAGCTGACTGCCCCCTACTGCCCCATCAAGTTGGTTCATCAAGCTTGAATTGCTCAGATGATCGTGTAGCTACAGGTTGGAGATCTCCAAATGGGGGGGGAAATCTCAAAAAGAGGGTGGGTTACTCCAAAAGGGGGCGTAAGGCGTTAGGTTAGGGTCTCACGCTTTGCTGCCGCTTTAGGAGCTCCCGGCCCTTTTTTGGAGCTCTACCTGCTGCTATATCCTTCTCACCATGATAGGAACATTCCTTATTACTGAATTTACTTACAAATCAGGAATTGATTTTACCACATGTTGTTATGGGATGTTATTAGACAGACCATGAAGCGGAAACCCTCTTAATTGTTGAAAAATCATTTTAACAAGGGGATTCAGTAATTAAGGACACTAATGTTCAATAATAATAATAAAAAATTATATCAATAATAATAATCCATATGAACAATTCTGAGTAATGTTTCCAACAATTGTTTACAGATAGATTGTTTCACTATTAGGATCTTGCGTAGGTGCTGGAGGAAACGGGAGTCAAGTATCTATATCCACAGTAAAACGTGTCCTATATCGACATAAACTGAAAGGCTGCTCAGCGAGGAAGAACCACTGCTCCAAAACTGCCATAAAAAGCCAGACTACAGTTTAAGTGCACATGGGGACACATTTTTGGAGAAATGTCCTCTGGTCTGATGAAACAGAAATGTTACTGTTTGGCCATAATGACCATCGTTATGTTTGTAGGAAAAAGGGTGAGGCTTGCAAGCCATAGAATACCACCCCAACTGTGAAGCATGGGGGTGGCAGCATCATGTTGTGGGGGGTTCATTGCCTCAGGAGGGACTGGTGCACTTCTCAGAATAGCTGGCATCATGAAGAAGGAAAATTATGTGGAAATATTGAAACCATATCCCAAGACATCAGCTAGGAAGTTAAAGCAGTCACAAATGGGTCTTCCAAATGGACAATGACCACAAGCATACCTCCAAAGTTGTGGCAAAATGGCTTAAGGACAACAAAGTCAAGGTACTGGAGTGGCCATCACAAAGCCCTGACCTCAATCTGATATAACATTTTTGGGCAGAACTGAAAAAGTGTGTGTGAGCAAGGAGGCCTACAACCCTGACTTAGTTACACCAGTTCTGTCTGGAGGAATGGGCCAAAATTCATATTGTGAGAAGCTTGTGGAAGGCTCCCCAAAACATTTGACCCAAGTTAAACAATTTAAGGCAATGCTACCAAATAATTACAAGGTGTATATAAACTTCTGACCCACTGGGAATGTGATGAAAAAAAGAAATGCTGAAATAAATCTTTCTACTATTATTCTGACATTTCACATTCTTAAAATAAAGTGATCAGTGATCCTAACTGACCTAAGACAGGGAATGTCTTCTATGAGTATATGTCAGGAATTGTGAAAAACTGAGTTTAAATGTAGTTGGCCAGGGTGTGTGTGTGTGTGTGTGTGTGTGTGTGTGTGTGTGTGTGTGTGTGTGTGTGTGTGTGTGTGTGTGTGTATATATATATATATATATATATATATATACACTAGATTGATTGATAGATAGATAGATAGATAGATAGATAGATAGATGAATAGAGCAGAAAGAGTGATAGATGGATGGATTTATGGATAGGTAGATAGATGGATAAAGCAGAAAGAGTGATAGATAGATGGAGAAGAGTGAGAGATAGATCCATCAACAGCATCAAAACCCCAGGTAGCACTGCGATTGCACCCTGAGCGTCCTCAGAAAAAAAATATGTCGTATGAAAAAGTGTCGTATGATATGCGGTCTGGAGAGGGCATGGATTGATATATGATTTAGCTGACGAATGACAGAAATGACCAGTTACCGTGCTACAGTTTTTAAAACCTTTATCTCCGGTGTAATTGGGTTGTTTCAGTTTGTGGGAGAGGAAACTACATCTGTAACTAAGGTTACAATAATAAAAACACCCTCGCGATCAAAGCGATATGTCAATGTCAACATTATAATACAGCGACTCAGTTGTGATTCAGGCAATACCTTTTTACATGTTCATTGTCATCATAATTCAAATACATTGTTTTTAATGTGGATTGATGACAGCAGCCATTATTCTGATCATTTGTGAGTCACGCTTAAGGAGTTAGAAGTCCTCAGGATGACGTCTAAGCTGTCGTGGCTACTTTTAGCATTAATATACTTCATGAATTACTCTTAGATGAAAATTTTACGATCCCTAAAATGAATGACACACCCCTAATTCTTAAACGTTGGTTCCAAATATCAGCATTAGGATCTACTTTTAGCATAAAAGAGTTTTTGTGAATACTGGCCTTGTTGTGTTGTCTCGGGTTATCTGCTCTTTTAAAACTGGTTCAAATGTGGCTCAGTCAGAATTTCATAAGCATGATTTTACATTAAATCTTTGCGTATACACTTGAGTCCTGAATGCAGCAGGATGGCATGAATTGTTGTTGCTCTTTATGTGAGTATTCTGTGAGTGTGATAATTCAGTGTGTGTTTTCAGATGCTGGTCTGGAGGAGTTGGTCGAGGAGCTGAACAGTGGGAAGGTGATGTACGCTTTCTGCCGCGTACAAGACCCCAACTCTGGCCTTCCCAAATATGTCCTCATCAACTGGGTGAGTCTTCTTTCTTTAACTCTTGCCATTGATAGGTTCTTTGCTGTATTTAACTGAAAAGATGTGCTTGGGATTTAATGACCTTATTTCCACAGAATACAGCCACCATGTACAGTGGGGTCCAAAAGTCTGAAACTACATTAGATTTTAAATCAGATTTTCAATGTAAAGTTGGAAATAAGCAAAAAGTTTAACCCTTTAAGTTTGAGCACGCCGAGGAAAAAAATAATTATCAAAATATTAATAACTTCACTCTTGACTAACACAAAATAAGTATTGTTTTAAAGCTTAGGAGATGTAATTCAGCATAAGGCATAATGACCAAAACTATACAAGTGCTTTGATATTTGCAGACAAATCAGAAGTGTAGATCATTAGTAAACCTTTTGCTCTGCAAATTTTATTGTAATCCGTAAAAACATCAAACTGATCAAACAGCCATGTGTCATGTCATTGGAAAGCTCTCAAATGGTAGAATACAACTAGCCTTACCTTACAGACAAAAATATAATGAGTAATAGTTAAGTATATGTCTTAAACATACATTATAGCCACAGGAAGTAAGGGTGCTGAGGGTGCTGCAGCACTCCCTCTCTGCATTCCAGCCCACCCTGTGAAGTGCTGTCAAAACAGTGTATGCATGAAAGATTTATGACAATTAATTTGTTATTTGAAAAACGTCATATTCTGTGTTAATCTTGTTATTGAAAGGAATGACTAAAATGCCTAGGGGTATTTTTATTTCTTAAATGATAACGAAGACGACAAGAAATACAGGTGAAACTCGAAAAATTTGAATATCGTGCAAAAGTTCATTAATTTCAGTAATTCAGCTTAAAAGGTGAAACTAATATATTATATAGACTCATTACAAGCAAAGTAAGATATTTCAAGCCTTTATTTGATATAATTTTGATGATTATGTCTTACAGCTTATGAAAACCCCAAATTCAGAATCTCAGAAAATTAGAATATTGTGAAAAGGTTCAGTATTGTAGGCTCAAAGTGTCACACTCTAATCAGCTAAACACCTGCAAAGGGTTCCTGAGCCTTTAAATGGTCTCTCAGTCTGGTTGAGTTGAATTCACAATCATGGGGAAGACTGCTGACCTGACAGTTGTGCAGAAAACCATCATTGACACCCTCCACAAGGAGGGAAAGCCTCAAAAGGTAATTGCAAAAGAAGTTGGATGTTCTCAAAGTGCTGTATCAAAGCACATTAATAGAAAGTTAAGTGGAAGGGAAAAGTGTGGAAGAAAAAGGTGCACAAGCAGCAGGGATGACCGTAGCCTGGAGAGGATTGTCAGGAAAAGGCCATTCAAATGTGTGGGGAGCTTCACAAGGAGTGGACTGAGGCTGGAGTTACTGCATCAAGAGCCACCACACACAGACGGGTCCTGGACATGGGCTTCAAATGTCAAACGTCTTACCTGGGCTAAAGAAAAAAGAACTGGTCTGTTGCTCAGTGGTCCAAAGTCCTCTTTTCTGATGAGAGCAAATTTTGCATCTCATTTGGAAACCAAGGTCCCAGAGTCTGGAGGAAGAATGGAGAGGCACACAATCCAAGATGCTTGAAGTCCAGTGTGAAGTTTCCACAGTCTGTGTTGGTTTGGGGAGCCGTGTCATCGGCTGGTGTTGGTCCACTGTGCTTTATTAAGTCCAGAGTCAACGCAGCCGTCTACCGGGACATTTTGGAGCACTTCATGCTTCCTTCAGCAGACAAGCTTTATGGAGATGCTGACTTCATTTTCCAGCAGGACTTGGCACCTGCCCACACTGCCAAAAGTACCAAAACCTGGTTCAATGACCATGGTATTACTGTGCTTGATTGGCCAGCAAACTCGCCTGACCTGAACCCCATAGAGAATCTATGGGGCATTGCCAAGAGAAAGATGACAGACATGAGACCAAACAATGCAGAAGAGCTGAAGGCCGCTATTGAAGCATCTTGGTCTTCCATAACACCTCAGCAGTGCCACAGGCTGATAGCATCCATGCCACGCTGCATTGAGGCAGTAATTAATGCAAAAGGGGCCCAAACCAAGTACTGAGTACATATGCATGATTAGACTTTTCAGAGGGCCGACATTTCTGTATTTAAAATCCTTTTTTTATTGATTTCATGTAATATTCTAATTTTCTGAGATTCTGAATTTGGGGTTTTCATAAGCTGTAAGCCATAATCATCAAAATTATATCAAATAAAGGCTTGAAATATCTTACTTTGCTTGTTATGAGTCTATATAATGTATTAGTTTCACCTTTTAAGTTGAATTACTGAAATTAATGAACTTTTGCACGATATTCAAATTTTTCGAGTTTCACCTGTATGTAATAATTTTAATTGAAACTTTTTTACTCTACAAAAATGTAAGAAAAAATATATATCGCAAGAAATTAAGTGCACTAACAAGGCTTTCATAAAGAATGTATTGAATAAACCAAACATAGTGTTCCCAGCTTGAGCTGCGTGAATTGAGCTGATCACCAATCACCTGTCTAAAACACGGAAAATTAATTACAGTCCCTAAAACGATTAACAACACCATAACTTCTAAAAAGATAATGCTAATACTATTTAATACTGAAATGTATTAATTATTGGTTAAAGTTGGGGGCCTGGGTAGCTCAGTGGTAATGACGCTGACTACCACTGGAGTTCGCTAGTTCGAATCCCAGGGCATGCTGAGTGACTCCAGCCAGTTCTCCTAAGCAACCAATATGGCCCGGTTGCTAGGGAGTGTAGAGTCACATCTTTGGGGCACGTGGTGAGTTGAGCGTGGATGCTGCGATGGGTGGTGCGAAGCCTCCACATGTGCTATGTCTTCGTGGCAACGCGCTCAACAAGCTATGTGATAAAATTAGCATGTTGACGGTTTTAGATGCGGAGGGAGCTGGGATTCGTCCTCCGCCACCCGTATTGAGGTGAAACACTACGCGACCATGAGGACTTAAAAGCACATTGGGAATTGGGCATGCCGAATTGGGAGAAAAAGGGGGAAAACATTTGAATTATTAATAGTTAAAGTTTTTTTTATATTTAGCCGACATATTTTTTTTGTAGCAGTTTAAGAGCTCTCTTGGGTATTTTATAAGTTTTATTTTATGTCTCCAACACCGCATCCCCCAACCCACAACTATGTTCCTGTGGCTATGTTAACATTGCTTATGTGCCACGTTTTTGCTTATAGCTTCATGAAAAATTTACAGAACATAAAAGATCACATACCATTACTTAAAGATGATATGTTTGAAATGAGCCCATGCACACAACGTAATCCGATGCATAGATCATTAGATAATCCACAGAACATTTGATAAACCACACGAAGCATACAGCACATAATGTGCTCTCTGTCTTAAAACACTTTAGCTTTTCTGAATCGCATGACTTCATCTGTAATTATGTAGTATGTTGTCCAGTGTCATGGAATACTAAACCAATCGTATTAGGATTCAGATCGCTGCAACCAGAGGTGGAAGTCATCCAAATATAGGCAGAGAGGATCGTTCATTGTAATTACATATGGCCACCTGGAGATGTGCCAAGTACATGACACAGACTCAATTATGACTCAAATGACACAGAATTGAACTGAACGAGATCTCGTTACTCATGCCTGCAAGTCTTACATTTTGGGTATGCCACTGAAACAGGTAATCTTAAAAAAAAAAACACACACACACACTATTAATAGTTATGAAACATAAAAATAAAGGATAAATATTTAAGATTTAGCATTATCTCAATGTCACTATCTTGCAGATTTGCTTCATTAGAAGCACACAAGATGCTCTTTGGATCATTCTCAGATAATACTGGAAAACATGGCTCATCAGGTTTTACACAAATTTGTGGAATTCATGCCAGCCCAAGTGCATGCTGCCATTAAAAAAATAATGGATATACCAGAGATTTTGAAATTCATGTAAACTTAACACTGACATTTGTAGTGGTGTTAGACTTTTGGACCTTATTGTGTTATAAACAAATGCAATAAAGAAGTGAACTGTTTTCTTCTGTATGTTAGTTAATTAAAATTGTGTTTTTAGACTGGCGAAGGTGTGAAAGATTCCAGGAAAGGACAGTGTGCAAACCATGTGAGCGCCATTGCTAACTTTCTTAAGGTGACTTGGCTTTTTTGTCATTCTTTTGAGAGTGTGATTACATCTATTTGTGTGTGTTTGGTTGTGTGATTGAGTTGACAGTCAGTGAACCTCTATGACTGACAATGCTGTGATCTGCAAGCAACCTGACATAATCAGACCACAAGCTCTAACAATATAAACACATAAAGCCTTATTAACTGCTGATGTTTGTCTTTTCTAAATATCTGATCAAAATTGTTTTTCAGTAATTAAGTCTAGGTTTTTCCTAAGACAAATTTTACATTTAATATTACTTATGCTTAGGGCATTTGAACAAACCCCGAACACTTGGTATTAAACTAGCATCCATGTTTGCTGCAGGAACACATTCAGGGACTTGTTCATTACGTGTATTGGTGTTTGTTTGTTTGCAATGTAGCTGAGCTAGCTCTGTGTGATCCAATTGTGCTGTTTATTTGTTTGTTCTTGTGTTTATGTTCGATAAGGGCTTGCACACAGCCAGAGCAAGCTTGCTAATAAATAAGTCAAGTACACACTTACCAGTACATGCGTGAGCATGTTTCATCTTAAATAAATATGTGAATCTTGACACTTATGTCTACTGGATTCATATGCACATTTAAAATGAGTAGGCTGTTTAAGATGTGTTTGGTATTAGTGTGTTGGACTATACTGACTGTGCAGTTCTGTATCTACAGGGAGCACATGTGACGATAAACGCACGGGCGGAAGAAGACGTGGAGCCTGATGCCATTATGCAGAAAGTGGCTAAAGCCTCAGGCGCAAACTACAGCTTTCACAAAGAGTCTAACCGCTTCAAAGATGCCGGCCCCCAAGGGCCAGTGGTCAGTGTCTTGCACACACATATTGAATGCAGAGTTTAACTAATCATGACATAAGTCATTGACATACAGATGTCTTGAAGGCACAGTTGCAAAAAAAGCCTGTTTAGTTCTAGGGTTCAGAGAAAGAGAGAGAGTGGAAAATGTTCATGTAACATGACTTCATATGCAGAAAACAAATCCAGAATTGCAGAATCCAGTCATAAAAATGAAATTAACTATGAAATGCGGAATGTCAGAGAATTTTACATATTTTGGATTAAATTAATCAATGCACAAATAATCAAATTCAAATAGTGGTATGTCCTAGTATGATGATAAAACCACAAAAGGCTGAGTCAATTAAATAAATTGACCCACTGCATGTTCTGCACGCTTCAAAATGAATGTGTGAAGTCATAGCATCAAGAGCAAAGTCCCTTTCAAGGCTAAATATTCACTGATTACGAGCATCACACCAAAAATTATGCCACGGTCCAAATCACTGAGATTTTTTCCCGATTCTGATGGTTGATGTGAACGTTAACTGAAGCTACTGACCCATATCTGTATGATTTTTATGCACACCGGTGCTGCCACACGATTAGATAATTGCATGGATGATTGTTTGTGCCAGATGGGCTGGTTTGAGTATTTCTGTAACTGCTGATCTCCTGGGATTATCACAAACAACAGTCTCTAGAATTTACTCAGAATGGTGCCAAAAACAAAAAACATCCTGTGAGCGGCAGTTCTGCTAACAGAAACGCCTTGTTAATGAGAGAAGTCAACAGAGGATAGAACTGACAAAGTATACAGTAACTCAGTTAACCACTCTGTACAATTGTGGTGAGAAGAATATCACAGAATGCTATTCTGAGATGCGTGTTGGCGCAGTTTTGGCAGCACGAGGGTGACCTACGCAATATTAGGCAGATGGTTTTTATGGTGCGTGCCTGCATTTATTTTAGTTAATATAAGCACTCCCATATACGGTTTATATATATACATGTGTGTGTGGGTGTGTGCTTTATGTAATACCTATTATGTACATTCTGAAGGGCAGAACTAAATACAATTTAAAAAGTTTTGTTAACTCTCTTATATTTGTATACATTTTGAAAGGAGTGTTAAAACTTAAAAGGTGAATGCAAATTTGTGAACTCAACTATACAGTATATATAAACACCCTATTAATGAGCTATCAGCTGTCTTTTCTTTGGCTTTCTATCTTGTTTTTGAAAAACGAAACTAAATTGAGCAATTCTAAGATGTGGCAACTAAAACAGCCATTTGTTTTCTAAATGTTTCAGTTTAGTAGCCAATGGCTCCTTAATAATTGTTTTAATTTGTAGCACTGTGTCATCAAAAACATATAAACTAAAATCTCTTTTCTCTTTTCTATTAAAATAAATGCGTGAAATGGAAGGAATTGCGACAGAAATATATCAGTACTTCATAGTAAATGTAATATTCAATGTAGTAGTAATAATTAGGGCTGGGTATTGATACAGATTTCGATTTGAATCTGATTCACAAGCTCTCAATTTGATTAGATTCTGTACTTGATTCGATTCTGATCTCGATTTTGCATACATATAAAATTCTAAGAAGCTCAGCGCACCTTTCAAAAAGTAAAAAAAAAAAAAAAAAACGTTTATCTTGCATTTAGTGATGTATGTCTTACTTTGACAACCATATTGTGTGGGCTTCTTTTGCATGTGGATTGCTTACATATAAAAGAAATTCTCTCTCAGCTAATGATCTTAATTATAAAGGAACCTTCTTGGCAACTCTTCTAGTACAATTCGAAAATAAACATTTTACAATTATATTTCATCATTAGTTTTTCATCAAATTGGTCACATTGTAGCCTTTGAAAATGTTCAAATGCAATCTATTCCATCAATTAATTACTTGATATTGCATATTTTTGTAATTTGTATTGTTTACTTGCATAATGTTTTTAATTGACACATACAGTACTTGCATTGATATGTAGAACACGTGCTTAATTGGTACTGTCTCTTTAAGACTAGCGGCATCAGCGAGTGTGTAATCATTAGCGCATCCATGTTTGAATAGAATTTAATGTTTATTTTTATCAACAACTGACTGTAAAAAACAAAGTGTATTAAGAGACATTCTTCAATGACATGAATGCGTGGATCTTGTCTTTGGACACACAGAACGAGTTAAACCAAACATTTATTCAAAAAAAAAATTAATAATCGCATGCGTTAACATGTTCATTTTGACAGCTCCATAATATTTACATTTAATATGAATATGTTCAATATAAAATTTGTTTTTGCGGAGGTATCAAAATTGGTATTGACATTTCTCATATTTGTAAGCATCAACTATTGGAATTTTGGTATCATGACAACCCTACACTGTAACAAATAAAATAATACATATTTGCATACAGTGTTTCACATATTTTTAGTCTATCTTGGCCACACAGTTGCTATGGGCATGAATGTTACCTGAAATCTTATGGCTTATTGAGGAGAGGTGTGATTTCTTTCTTTTCTGAGTGATTAGACTTAAAATAAGGAGAGAGAAAAAAATATATAAATGTGTAGATTCGCACCACAGCCATATCTTGGCACTAATATATTATAGAGACTTGTGGCCAACTCCAACATTTTGGTGGGAGTCAAGCATGGGCAAGCACAAAACTCACATTCTCCTCAGATATATTTTAAATCTAGTTGAAGTCTTGTTAACAGAGCCTCTTTAAATGATAAGAAGTGCTATAACTTCAAATGTTTTGTCTTTGGAAAGTCCAGTTTTTCATTAGCATGAACATTTATTTGAAGAGCAGGGCTTGTTACGAATGCATCAGATAGGTCTTGTGATGCCACATGTGCTGCATCAGGAATTTCAAAGGGAATGAGCCAGAATGTTCAGAATGTGGAACCCGTTATGGTGGTTTGGAATAATTCCTCCCTTATGCTTCAAATGTACCCACAAACTGTAGCTGAGTCTTTTAAAATGCAGGCGATTCATTTATCAACAGTAGATTATTGATTTGAGTAAACTTCTTGTTTATCTGTTGTAAATATAGTGGTATGCTTAAAGGAATAATTCACCCAAAAATGAAAATTCTGTCATCATTTACTCAATATTGTTCCAAAACTGTATGGCTTTCATTTCTTCTGTAGAACACAAAAAGAGAAATGTTGAAGAATGTACAGGCCACTCTTTTCCATATAATGAAAGTGAATAGAGATCCAGGCTGTTAAGCTTCAAAATGACCAAAAAGTGCCATAAGGGTTTAATTGAAGTAATTAAATCGACTCGTGCGCTATATGCCAAGTCTTCTGAAGTCATTATTCACTGAAAATCTTCACCACCACCTCAGCATTCAAATCTTATTCGTTCTTTCACTTATTCAAACTTTGATTACCGAATTGATTAGTCACATGACACTATTGCATATCACGTGATGTCATTAACACCGAATCTCCCAGCGAAAGGCTCTCTAAAGGCACCATATTTCAATTAATGTGGACAGCAGAGTGCAAGATTTCTCTTCTTGTGTTCTACAGAAGAAAGAAACTAATGTGGGTTTGGAAAAACATGAGGGTGAATGACAGAACTGCATTTGTTTTCAAATCTAGCCAGGAAATAGTCATAATTTACCATAATTTCATTGCTTTTTTTTATACAGGGATCTGTTTACCAGAAGACTAATGCCATGTCTGAAATAAAAAGAACTAATAAAGACAATTTCTGGGCCCAAACCGAGGTAAAACATTTCCTCCTTTTGATTTACATGTCCCTGCTCATTCTTTATATATACTTAAATTTTTTTAAATACATTTTTTCATTAAACCTTTTTCTTCTAACTTTCTGTTTTGCTTGATGCTTTTGTCTGTTTCACAGAGGGATGAGGAAAAACGTCTCAAGGAGGAGAAGAGTAAGGCAGAGGTGGAGAGACAGAAGCTGGAGAAAGAGAGGAAGGACAGAGAGGTCAAGGAGGCGGAGTTACGGGACAGGAGAGCAAAGGAGATAGCATCACAGATAGATGAACAGAGGCCAGTGTTGTGTGCACAGCATCTTGTGGTTTGAGTGTACTTTATGTGTGTTGGAGATGATGATGTATTTGGAGGGTCCAAAACAAACTCTGTGTATAATAGGGGATGAATTAATAAAACTGGATATAGATATTACTTACTGTCCATAAAACTTTATTTTGCATGATTTTTATTTAAAAGAAAATACTCTTCTATTGTGTTCGGGAAAATAATATTTTTGGTGGCTGAATATTGTCACACGTAGTTCTAACGAAAAAAGTATTTTTTGGTGTTTGAATCACACACACACATCAATTATATCACCAAGGGGAGATTAGCATTATTAATAAAAAAAATTATTACGCTACCGTTCCTAAGAAAGTTACTGGCCAGCTCCCCAAAGCCAATTTGATCTCACAAATGGCGCTTGGCGGATGCTAATTTTGGCCCCTATCTGTTTGTTACAGGAAGTACCAGCAAAAGCAGGAAGTAGAGAGTGAAGCCCAGGAGAAACCGCAAAGGGTGAGCAACATACACATACCTGTGCACTTCCTCAATCCCCACAACAGCACTCTGGACATGCTCTGACACAGTTCATGTGGAAACACCACCACAGTATGTTTGCAGTTGGGCTGAAACTAATGATTATTTTGATAATGGATTAATCTAATGATTATTACAACGATTATTCAACTATTCGTCGACTATTGCAGTGATTAATCATTAGCTCTTATCCGATTATTCAGCTTGTGCCCCATATTAAATGTGCTTACTAACAATAAAGAGGACAAAATCATCTTTTAAATATACCTCTAAATGACATTCACTGTATTAAAGGGAAAAAATTATTTCTATTAAGTTTAATTCACTAAAGAAATTCACTGCAAAAAATCCTATTGTTATCAAGTGTTTTTGTCCTGTTTTCCATTTAAAATTGTCTGAAAATCCTTAAAACAAGATACATTAACTTGAGAAGCAACATGTAAGATATTTAGACTTGCTTTAATAGAATGTATCTTAAATATACAGTAAGTGTATTTTGTATATAAGTGTATTTTTTACTTTGTTATACTTCTGTGAATGCAGTAAAGACAAAATATACTTATATTCAAGATCTATCCTCTAAAGCAGCGTTTCTCAACGGGGGCGGTACCGCCCCCTAGGGGGCGTTTGGACAGTGTTGGGGGGCGGTGTGAACGAGGCAGCAGAGAGGGGGCGCTCAGGCACAAATGGGGGCGTTACTCAGAGGTACTCAACAGGCGGCCTGCGCAAAAATCTTTTCAGCTCTTCTCCTTAGCCTATGTCTTCGTCTTGCTCGGATTACTGCTGCCACTTCACCAGGAGGATATGCCAGGAGAGCCGCTTCCTAAGTTACACATGCTTTTAAGAGGCGGAGAATTTTCAGCGCAAAATAGAGGCGCGCTTTCACCGGCTTTTTCTGTACATAACGCGGAATACATAATTAGGCGCAGTTTACGCTTCCCTCCCATCTATTTATGTGACACTCCCACTTTCCCCTTGTCCATCCCATGAATGCATATGCATGACACGCGACAGGCAATCTGCGCTTTCATCTCGGTGCGTCCCGTTCGTACATACCTCGCCATGGTTTTATGCGCACTTTGCGAAACAAATACGCCTGAAGTGGGCGCAAAAGCGTTAGTACATCTGGCCCTGAGAATTTTAATTGTAATGTGATGATCGGGTGCGGATATCTAATCGGAGAAAATCATTGGTGATGGTGAGTTTGTTTTTAACAGCTGATTCGGGTGACGTTAGAGCTGATCCGCGCATCTCTACTCTGCAATGTGTAATTGGCCGATGGGAATAATAAAGTCATAATAATATAAATATTGATTTTATATTATTTGTCTTTTGCAGTTATTCACCTAGTATATTAATATTAACTTAAGCTCTCTCCCTCGTGTCCCGCAAAATCAGGTCTGCTGACCTGCAACAGAGCAATAGCCAGGTGGTCACCCTACGTTACTCACTGTTATTCATCACAACGTTTAAGCCTCTGACAACTCATACAATGTTCATTTGAATGTAAAATAAAATTATGTCTGTGCAAATTTATGAATTCATATTTAAATGTTGCTAATAACCCACTCGCCTAGTTACCGGCAAATGATCTCCATAGCAACGCCTAAAAACAAATGCCGCAGCTGTCAGAGTGGTAGAAATGACCGTTTGTAGGCTATTCAAATTTGAAGCCTAGTATATATTGCCTAATTGAGTGCGTGAACGACCGCTGCTTTTTCATTGGCCATTTAGGTTAGTTACGTTATTGTTCACGTGATTGGTTCATCTTAAAAAATTTGTGTGTGAGCCTGAATTTGTTTGAATTTCTAAATACATTTGCAATACCTTTCAAACAATCCATGTGTTTTTGCATTTTTTCCAAACACAATATTACTCAACTTGAGGCTTTTACATGTAGTTTAAATACAATAAGAAACTTCTGTTTCAGTTTTTTTTTTACCAAAAACTCAGGCTTCAGGTATCAGTGTTGCAATTGTTTGGCTGTAATAGTATTTCTGAAGTGTTTTTGTTTTTTGGGGGCGTTAAGAGGATCATGAAGAGGTCAGGGGGGCGTTTGTTCAAAAAAGGTTGAGAACCACTGCTCTAAAGGCAAGTCTAAATATCTTATCTGCTGCTTCTCTGGTGAATGCATCTTTTTTTTTAAAGGATTTTTAGGTATTTGTAAATATTTGTATTTTTAATATTATATTTAACATTCTCAGATAACAAGTTTTTCTTCTGCAGTATAGCTGCTAAAATAAATTTTGTTTTTTTTATCAATTGTTTAAAAGGAGTTTTAGATATTTATATTGGAAAACTGCCAAAACAAAAACAAATCAAAAATGTATTTTGCTGCAGTGTATAATGGGGCGAAGACTTCCTCTCTCACCATTCTGTTCACTTCAATCCATCTTTAACTCACAAAAAACAAACTCTCTCTTAATTATTAATCTGTGTATTGCCAATTTTCTTCACAATAAGAAATGCAAAGTGATATATATATTTTATATATATATATATATATATATTGTGATTCAATAAGTCGTGAGCAATCACGTTATAATCTAGCTGCATTAAGCATGCACGCTCGAAGGATGAGCGTCCCGGCGACAGAGTGTGTATCAGCCGGGAGAAGATTCAATCTCTCCCCCCTAGATCGGGACACTTCTTGCAACTCACAAAAGATGCGCTGACCGCACAGAGAAATTACCAGTTGCCTTATTATTTGAACTTTTACAAAGCTATAATGCATTAAATATAACTGCATTTAAGATGTAACACCGGGGTGTCGACATGCAAGTTTTGTTTCAACAGAGTGCCAGCACCAGCTCCACGTATTCCACAATGAGAGTGCTTCTGTATACACTTATTTGGTATTTTTCATACTTTGCGATCTACATCACCTGAAGCTGTAAAATTTAGGGTGCATCTGGACTGAGAGCTGTGTAATTCTTCCTCCCCTCATGCTGACACGAGCTGCAGTGCTGCTCTCGTGCGTCATCATTAGAGTTTAATGTGATCTCATGTTACATTAAATGAGATCAAATGACTATTTTGTTGACAATTTTGTATTGTCGACGTATTCTATAATGTCGACTAATCATTTCACCCCTAGTTTGCAGCAGACAGGACTATTTTTGTTTTATGCTGATTTTGCATCACATCTTGGTGTGAACATCCATCGAATACCCTGAGACCTGACCGATTTCCTGCTGTGTAACATTGACAAGGCTGATCAGCAGTCAAATCAAGCAAACATGGCATTTAGAAGAACTACTTGGCCTTTAGTTCTGGAAACACTTTTTAAGCATGGTTTATTTCGCAGCTTTTCCTGTCTAATAACCACCCACTTTGGCCATCTTATTGACATGTTTAGCAGCCAACTAAACCTGTTTATAATTAGACATTTAGTATCTCAAATGATGTACACACATTTTTACAAATTCAGTGACTAGTTGGTCCTCATAAAAACGTACTCTAAACAATTTTGTTTCCTGTCAGACTTAAATAAACCTCTTCACCTTGACCCCTTAAACAGAGACTAGACCAAACACTTAACTGAAAATCAGTATCTAATTCACTGAACATCACTTCCTTTTTTCTAGCACAGTGTGGTTTCTGTACCTATTTTGTTGTCTATAGTTAGTTTTACCTCACAAGTTCATGCGTGCACTTCTCACTTCACTTAGATTATCTTCAAACCATATTTCCCAAAATACAGCCCAACCAAGCAGCCATGACCAAAATGCTAAATGTTGTTCGGCATCTGTGGTTTGTATGAAGGAAATGTCCACAGTTCTTCCAGGACTGCTCTCACATATCATCAATGGTCACAGCTGATTCATTCAGAAATCACTAAAACTGAAATGGACCCTCATAAATGACCAATTGCACAAGTGAGTGCATGGGAGACTCTAATCACAATTGGCATTAGCATGTTGCTATGTCAACAACTTAATACTATAAACAAACATATACAGCACACACAAATATTGGGTAAAATGGTCCATTTTAATTCAATTTAACTGTTTTAATAGACTTTTCGGTATTGGGTGTATTACAAGTATATTTATTTGAACATTTCTCTCACTTCATCTGCCAACTTGAAAGGATGCATGTGAGAGGAACTTGTTCAAAAGAAGATTGTTGTCTCCCAAATGACTGACTATGCACTATGCACTAACCCATGTAGTGTATACAATTTCAAAGTGTAGTATCAACCCAAACACTTAACATATTATTTTACTGCACAGAAGCATTCGCCGTTTAACGGCTGACTGAAGCGAGGTTTCAAACGCTCTTGATATGTTGCCGCTAGCTTTTTTATTTTTTTCAGTTCAACAATTGTATCTTAAGCAACATATATATTCATACAGCTTGGGGTGATGGTGAAGCATTGTACTTACATTTGTAAGATGCTGTATCCACTGAGGTTTCGCTTGCTGGGAAGGGTAGTCACATGGGGTAACCTCCTCATGGTTGCTATAATGTGGTTCTCGCTCTCGGTGGGGCGCTTGGTGAGTTGTGCGTGGATAACGTGGAGAATAGCGTGAAGCCTTCACATGCGCCACATCTCCGCAGTAACGCGCTCAACAAGCCAAGAGATAAGATGCGCGATTGATGGTCTGCGACGCGGAGGCAACTGAGATTCATCCTCCGCCACCCGGATTGAGGCGAGTCACTATGCCACCATGAGGACTTAGAACGCATCGGGAATTGGGCATTCCAAATTGGGGAGAACAAATAAAACATCTGTAAGACTTTCTTTCTGTGATGTAATATATATATATATATATATATATATGTAAGTAGTAACTATTAAAAAAAAACTTATATATTTATTATGCAAAATATATATAAAAAGTTTAATCGATTAAAATGGTTATTTAATCGCATACATAAATATTTGCTTAGAAACCCCCTCAAATAACAATAATTCAATATATAATGATTCAATAATTATAAATGATTATATTTAAATTATAAATGAAATATATATAATAAAAAAAATACAGATCATTAAAATGCAATACAAAAAGTGGCTTTAGAATATAATGCATTTTAATTGACATATAATACAATCATTGGCCTATAGTTCACAGCAATCCATTTTGCAACTCAATTCGGCAATCAGTCTGAGATTACTGTAAGGGCTTTTTTAAGGATGTATCCGTGTACATCTGTGTCAGATAGATGCTTTTGGAGCGTCTCGGTTGCGTCACGTCATAAACATAAAATTTTTAGGTCGCTATGTCAACTTAAAGTTTGAAACTTAGAAAAACACGTCTTGAGATTCCTGCGTTTGGATTTGCGCTCCATCAAGCTGTGTTTGTACTCAAGAACGTGTTCTCAACTTGTGCTCAGAAATTGTTTGGTACTCCATGCTTGAATTGCCTATATGTAAGGAATATTCCTTATTAATGTCTGGGGACATGATTAATTGTTTAAATGCATTATTTTTTGTATAATTAATTGCACCAAATTAACCGGTTACATCGACAGCCCTGATAAAAAGTAATAACTATTAAAACATTTGTAAACTCTATAGTGTGTTAAATGTTTATCAGGAGGAGCAGGAGAGGAGCATGCTGCACAGCAGAAACCCTTTAAACGTGGCGAGTCAGTGGAGAAAGCCAACGTGAGTGAGAGGAAGTATAAAACATCTCTTCTGGCCCCTGAAGTGCAGGACTTTGACTATCTTTAACATTTATCTCCATTGTCTTTATTTAGTGTGGTCCTCTACTGGGGCTGACTGATATCTTTTATTCTGTTTTATCTTTCTTTCTTTCCCTCACTCAGTCTATCTTAATTTGCCTGATTCTACACGAGCAGTCCTAACTCAATTGAATTTCTGTTTTATCTTTTTTCAAATTTCTCTGCAAGAATTTTGCTCTTTCACTCTGGCTAAATCACAACAAGTATGCACAGCGCTGGCAATAGTTATGTATTTTTGTATGAAGTGAGGCCCGTACACTAGTTTTGTGACGTGGTACAACATCACAATATGCAAATTGGGATAGATGCTTTTTCTCTTGGTCTCCCTCGCTCTTCATATCACTCTGGTTTCCTCTCTTAGTGTGCTGCTGGCTTACTGAGGATCTTTGGATCTGTCCTTATCTTCTGAAGACTCAGTGTACTGCCCTCAATGTTATCAGTGTTGCTACTCCTGCCTGCTTTAATATTTGTGTTTATGTGTGTGTGTGTGTGTGTGTGTGTGTGTGTTTGTAACAGGAAGCTGCGTCTCTCATCTCCCAGCGATCTGTTAATCCCAGAGAAATGTTTAAACAGAGAGAGATGGGCATGACCCCTGCTTGCACAGACAACTCTGAGTCCAGTCCAAAACCAGGTACCATTCTTCTGTTCACACACACACACACACTTTTTCACCGGGAGAACACACATTATGGGAGGACAAAAATAAATAATGGTTACACTTTACAATAAGGGTCTATTTGTAAACATTTGTTTTAAAAATGTATTTCTACATGTATTAGAATATGTAGAAAATTGACATTAACCAAGAATATTAATTGCTGTGCAGTTATAATTGTTAGTTCATGTTAACCCCTATTAGCTTGAATGTGCCTTCCGAGAATAAAATGATCAAAATATTAATAACTACAGTCTTGACCAACACAAAATATGTATCATTTTAAAGATTAGCTTGTATGTAGACATTATGACCAAAACTGAACAAATGCTTTGAAATTTGCAAACAAATCAGAAGTGTATAGTTTTGATAATATATGAAAACAAAATTGCATTGTACTTATTATTGTAATCGGTAAAAACATCAAACTGATCAAATAGCCATGTGTCAGATGTTGTTGGAAAGCTCACAAAGAGTAAAATACAACCAGCCTATTTGTTTTACTCCCAGACACAAATACAGTGAGTAATAGCTAAGTACATGTCTTTGACATACATGTTACATAGATCATCAGATAATCCACATGAAGCACAATTTGTACACAGCACATAATGTGTTATCTGGCTAAAAACACATTAGCGTTCCTGGATCAGATGACTTCATCAGAAATGATGTAGTACATTGTTCAGCATCATGGAAAGCTAAACCAATCGTATTAAGATTCAGATCACTGCAAATCATCCAAATATGGGCAGAGAGGATCATTCAGTCTAATTACATATGGCCATCTGGAGATGGCAAAGTACATGACACAGACTCAATGATGACTCAAATGACACAGAATGGAACTGAATGAGATCTTGTTACTCATGCCTGCATAATTTGGAGAGAGCACATACCTTTAATCATTGTTGTGTTTGCATGTGTAATTAGTTCTTATGTACAATTATTATGTTTTATTAGTTTGGAAAGGCTTTTGGACACATGGAGATGTTTTTGGAAACTAGGATAAATTATTTGTGTAATGCTATGCTTTTTCATATCAGCACAAGATTTTAGTCCGTTACAGGTAACATGACTGAGAACAAAAGTTTTTCGGAGCCACCTTATTTACACCCTGAGATGTATAATGTCAAATCAGAAAAATACAAAAAAAGTAAATTTTTAGCTCAAGTTTTTTGCGTGATTTTTCAGCAGTTTCTTAGGCTGAGACACTCAGAATTTATCATTATCTTTATCAGTAAAACATTAGAAAAGTTTTCTATAAAATTATACCAAACACTTGCCCCTCCTTGTTTTTTTATTTTGTTTTACATCAAGATAGAAGACTATAATTTTGGGTATGCCACTGAAACAGGAAATCTTTTAAAAAGTGCTCTGAGCTTAAAGGTTTAAAGTTTTTATATATATAATATTTATTTTTGATAAGATCTCTACTACCATGATTTATACTAAAGGAACGGTTTTATTAAAATGCCACTGTATTTGCATGCTATATTTAGCTTCCCTTTTTGTGTTTAACAAAGTCAAGTCACATTCTAATGAATGCACTATATGTGTTCAGACGTATTGAAGGAATGGCTTTTTCTCTGATTCAAAGGTATTTTCCAGTGCATGCAACAGCTGACTTTTGAATGTTCTGTCTCGTTGTCATCTGGGTACTATTTTTGGCTTTCTGAAATGTGATACTGTCATTTAACATCCTGCAGTTCTTCTGTCTAAACCTATGTTTGTGGTCTCTTCTGCTGTGTATAACCCGTCAGCCATCTGTCAGCTTGGGTTTTTCTCTTTGTCGTTCTGTGTTGTGTCTCTCTCAGGGCGATTGAACAGCCCTTTTCTGTCCAAGCAGTCTTGTGACCCAGAGCCATTTCGCTCTCCTGTGCGTCAGGACTCACCTTTACAAGCCAGAGGTACACATAAACCTTATCATTCATTCCTTATCTCATGCTGGGAAAGGTCTGGAGTGTTATCTGTCTTCATACTTGCATTTTCATTTTTCTCTTTTTTGGCACATTTATGGATCCAAACTAACATCTAACCAAATCACTCGCACTTTCCTCATGCTTGCCGTGAACTTTTACCTTACGTCAAGAGGTTGCGTTTACTGGAAATTTTCGGCCATTTACAAAAATGTTTAAACTTCTTACAGTTTTTCAGATTTTTGACAGATGTATCTGGTCTATTGCTTTCCCCTACTTTAGAAACATTCCAACTGTAAAAGCTAAAATGTATTAGAAGTAGGATTGGGCGATATGGCTGCAATATTTATGTTTAGATATTTTTCAGCTTATTGACGATACTCAATATACAATATATCTTGATAATTATGTACTTGTTTTGAATTGCCATTTAAAATGATTTTTGTTTTATTTTTATCAAAGGAACCATAATTTCAACCAAATAGTCATTGTAGCCAAGTATACACTAAATGTTTAAAGGGATAGTTCACCCAAAAATGAAAATTCTCTCATAATTTACTCACCCTTCCACAGAACACAAACAAAGATTTGAATAAGAATATTTCAGCTCTGTAGGTCCATATAATGCAAGTGAATGGTGGCCAGATCTTTGATGGTTCAAAAAGCACACAAAGGCAGCATAAAAGATTCCAGTGGTTAAATTCATGTCTTCAGAAGTGATATAGTTGTGGGTGAGAAACAGATCAATATTTATATCAATAACTTTTTAATTTTTTACTTTCAATCTCCTTTCACTTTCACATTCTTTAATTTTTGGTGATTCACATTCTTCATGCATATTGCCATCTACTGGGCAGAAAGGAGAATTTATAGTAAAGAAATGACTTAAATATTCATCTGTTTCTCAACCACAACTATTATGTAGCTTCAGAAGACATGGATTATACCACTGGAGTTTTATGTATTACTTTTAGGATTAAAAATCCTAATGGATTAAAGCTGAGCAAGTCCAGGAGCATAGGTGCATAAGGAGCATAAGTCCCAGGTGCTTTAACAAATTAGGGCTCTATGGAAAAGGCATCCTGGAACTTCCTATCTCCAGTCTTTCAGAGGAGTTCAAGTGCACCAAGGTAAGGCTAGAGATGACAATGACAGAATTCCGTGACCCATGTGTAGCCCAAACTGCTCCCACCCTGGCAACTGGGAGTAAGTGGACCCCATCGGCAGCTTCACAGCAGGCAAAGTCAGCCCTCAAGCACAGGGACATTGTTGGCCACGTGCAACAAGGGAGAGGAGGCCTTAGCCTTGGAGAGATCAAACCATCCTGGTACAGGGCAACTCCATCTCAGCGACGAGGTCTCATCGGCAAGAGCAGGCAGCAAGGTGCGCAAAGGCTGTTTCTCAAGCAAAGCAAGGGCAGTGAAGAGAAAGTTCTCCTCTAAGGAGTTGTGGGACATGGGAGCATTTTGAACCAGCTTCATTATACAAGCCACATATGATGTCCTGTCATCTCCAAAAACCTCAGCCAATGGTACGGTGAAGACCCTACATGCCCACTCTGTCCATCCCCAGCAAATCTGAAGCACATTCTCGTCGGCTGCAAGACAAGCCTTAAACAAGGCTGCTACACCTGGTGGCACAACCAAGTACTGAAGTGTCTAGCAGCTACGTTGGAGAGCAGACGGACAGCCATTAATGCCCAGCCACCTCAGTCATCCCATCCTGCATCGGAGAGTTTGTTCAGGAAGGTGTGAAGCAACCCAAAACCGGTCCTTCAAAACCAGAGACCGGGCAGCTAGGAGCGGCATGGGACTGGAAGCTACGGACCTGGAACAAGGCTCTCCCAGCTGAGATCGCCACGACCAACCTCTGACCGGACCTCGTGCTCTGGTCCACCTCAATTCGCACCACATACATCATAGAACTTACAGTGCCCTGGGAAGATGCTGTGGACAAGGCCTATGAACGGAAGAGCCTTAAATACGCTGAGCTAAGGTTTGTCCAGTGGAAGTTGGCTGCAGAGGCATGTCAACTACCAGGCTGCTTAAGGATATGGGAATCCGAGCCCAGGCCTAACGGCAAGCCATCAAAGCCCTTTTCCAGTGCAGCTGAAAGGGCAAGCCAGTGGCTCTGGATTAAGAGGAGAGACAACATCAGGCCTCATTGCTGAACCCTCTGGAGGTGTAGTCGGCTCATCAGTGAAACACTGAGGAAGGAGGGTGCCCACTTGAAAACCCTGAGATGTCATCATCATTCCCACTCATAACAGCAAGGCCTCAAGGTATGTGCAACACACAAGGGATTGTATCACCTAGTCCTAAATATAATCTAATCTATGCTGCTTGATTGTGCTTTTTGGACCATCAAAATTCTGGCCACCATTCACTTTAATTGTATGGACCTACAGAGCTGAAATATTCTTCTAAAATCTTTGTGTTCTTTGGATAAAGAAACTCATACACATCTGGGATGTCATGAGGGTGAGTAAATGAGACTATTTTAATTTTCATTCAACTATTCCTTTAAATCATGAAATAAACATCTAAAAATAATAAATATGTTATGATTCATTAAAACCCAAGGTATTAATTAAGATAATAATAAGCTAAATATACACAAATCATAATTTATAAAGTACTTTCTGTTAAGAGGTGGCTGTCCCAAACCCTCAGCCTTAAATTTCAACATATCAAAATAACACTTAATATTATATAATTAATCTTTTTTATTTATTTTAATGGTAAAGGAAATTATTTAGATTCTATTGAAGGTTGAAATTTTTACAAATTAATCTACTTAAAAAATTTACTTAAAAATCTACTAAAGAAAAATTAATACGAATAATGTTTAGAGGGGGAATGGAGACAAATTCTTAATAGATAAATATAATCCTTTTTATTTGGTGTATTTCTATGTTTCGGTAGTGACATATTTTGGGATAAGAAAAACATTACAAACAATTCTGAAATATTTTCAGAATATCTTTTACTAGATATTTGTACCTAAGATATGGTACAATACATATGTGGAGAAAGTTTTGGGGGGAAAAAAAACATCAAACGTTTTATGTTTCCACATTTGAGTTTGCACCAATTCGGGAGAATGTGTGCAGAAGTTTCCACACCCCTTACTGAATGTATACAAATAGCCTATAAGAGATAAAAGATTATATTTTTTATGTAGTACTACCCTTCAAAAGCTACACAACACAAAATGTGCTCTAATTTACACAAATCATCCTGTTCAAATGTTTGCATCCCTTAGTTCTTCTTGTTGCCTTCTTGAGCATCAGTAATTGTTTGCACCTTTTGTAATAGTTGTGTATGAGTCCCTCAATTGTCCCTAGTGTCAAAAGCTGTCATTGAGAAAGCAACACATCCTTCAAATTAAGAACCCAGGGAATGTAAACTTCTGAACGGGATCATGTGTCTAAATTCAGTTACTGTTTTGTCTTGTGGAACATATGTGAGGATCTGTTATGTGAAATAGATTCTTCAGAGCAGTACCACATCTCTCTCAGTATGTGTCACAGCAGTGTCATAGAGGAATATAGCTGATGCAATGAGTCTGATCAGAAGGTAAAAGTTGTTTCCACATTCTGGTGGTTGGAAGCAGAGGTATTCAAGCCTTAAAAGGCTTTTTGTAGAATGAGTTCAAAAAGATCTATTGCAAGTTGCATTTTTAAACTTTGAAGTGTTGCTATAAATATGACTCCTCATGTGCTCTTTAGTTGGTGTTAAAAATGTCTTTAAAAGGTCTTTTTTGTTTTGTAAAGCTTGCAGAAACCCTGTATGATACAATATAACATGCATGTACAAATGTTTGGAATTGTATAATTGTGTGAACCTGCAGCGCTTTGCTTTCACCATGCAAGCAGACTGCCCTTTTTGAAAGTGATGAAACAAGGAGAAAATAAGGTTTTAAAGTTCCCTAGTGAAAACTGCGATGATTGATTGTTGTCTTTTTCACATTTTAAAAGCAAAAGAAAAAGCCAAGAACCCTCTACAGCGCTTGGAAAAACTAAAAAGCTCTTGACACAGAGGTTTTTCTTATATTAATGTCACATTAAAAATCCCAAACATTACAATATTCTACTAACAGATACAAATAGAGCGACATTTACAACCCAGTCCGATAAATTGACAGAAAATATTTATTCATAGTGCAACCTCTGCCAGTGTTGGAAATAAGTTCCCGGTTCTCACTCCCAGGTTGTTGTGTGCACAGTGTGAATGTCTTACTGTGTGTTTGTTTGTACTTAATGGAGTTGCTTATTGGCTCAAACTAGGGTTGGGTGGTATGACGGTTTCTATGACTTATATAAATTTACTCATACCGCTATACACGATTTTAGGTCCGCCCATCCCTAGCTCAAACTCTGACTCTGCCCATCTCTAGAGTCAAAGTAGAAATCCAGTGCTCCCAGTGTGTGTGTTTGTTACCATGCATGTGTGTTTCCATGCATGTGTGTGTGTGTGTTTTGAGTAGAGCCCAGTTTTGAGGAGCAGCCCAGATCAGAGTATGTGGAACCAGAGCCAGATCCTGAGCCAGATTATGAAGGTTGGGACACGCGCACACACACCTTTTCAGCTTCCATCAATTTCACTGTTCAGTTGTCCCATCCCCTTATTGGGTGAATCTTACGAAACCTGTCCAGAACATGTGCACATCATATTTTAATACAGGAAACAGGAAAAATTTTAAATTGGATTTGGCTGTAAGAAAGCAAAGCCAATTTTAAGGACCATTATGATTTTTGTTTGAATTTTGACACTGTTTTTATAACAATGATCCCAATTAAGACTATTTTCTTACTGTAATGTGATTTCTTTTATTTGTATTATTATTGTGGGATGAAATGTGACCTGGATGTGTTTTTGTGAGATTCAACCTATCATTCCATCATTGTCAGCCCTATGTTGTTTGGGTCAATCAGCTGATTGTCAACACCACCTACCGGGGAAGACATGCTATTGCAGTGTAAACACATATAATATTATTAACTTCTGTCTCTCTTGTTGTATTTCACTTCTCAGATGTACAAACAGCTGGTGGTCATTATGAAGCGCACATAGATCAACAACAACAACAGCAGCCACAGAATGAGGCTGTCGTAGAACCAGAACCCATCTACAAGGAAGCAGCACAGGTACATGATTTCATGTGTAATTACAGCACTTATAATGGAATATTTTTTGTGTAATGTTGGGTATAACTTTTAAGAGACAAAATATTACAAAACACATGCTGATCTGCATTTGCTGAGTTTTTTTCCTATGGGATATTTAATGTAACAAAATGTTATACAATGAATGTAATCTGACCCATTTATGAGTTAAATAATGCAGGGTTGGACATGTTATCCACAAGGAGTTGATTGGATTGGATTGTGGATGTAAGAAAAACATTTTTCTCACCCACATGGCTTATCAGCAGGGATACATTTTTTGTCTCAGAGGCAGAGCTATTACATTTTTGTTACATTTTGTAATAAAAGAGTATTTCTTGTATATTAATATATAATTTACCATCTATAAATGTAATTAATGTTAACAAATTATACATCTTTTCAAAGGTTTAAGGGTTCAACATTGATATCCGATCTCTGTTTCACGATAGCAATGCTCCAGAAACAGCAATTTAGTTATTTGTGCCAGGAATACAAATGAAAACATGCAATATTAAAACGGGACTTCATACCTTTTATTATGAAATTGTGATCGCCAGATGAATCCAGTTCAACACACTTGGGTCAATTATCCATGAGAAGCGTTCTTTGAAAAACATCCAGTAGCACTTTTTGTCCATAAAAGTGATAAATCTGAGAAATATTGATATATTCTCCATTGTTTACATGAGATCTCACCTGAAAGAATTACCCTTCGTCATTATTCTTCAACAAACTGCAATCTGAGCAGCATTTATGTTGTAAAACTGTATATTATCTAATATATTAGAGTCTCGTAAACAAAACGAGCTTGTCTCCAAAGTCTATTTTAAAAAATACAGTGTAGTTTTATTCATAATAGCCAAGAAGTGCAGTCAGATTTTGTGTCCTCTTGAAAGGCGGAGCCCTAATTTTACTCTGTACGCTTCCAGCGATTTTACAGAGATAAAAGCTTGCAGGAACCTCATCTTCAAATTTGAAAAAATTCTTTAGACTTGTGGCTTTGAGAACATTGTATTTCTCGGTTGTCTTAGTACTTTTATTATTGTTTGTTTTTTGTTTTTCTTTATTATAAAAACATGTTCAGCACAAAATATTTCCATTTACTATAAACTTCAGCTTCTATAACTTTAAAAAATAACAACATATATTAATTCTGCCCAAAGTGTCTTCTTTCAAAAGATACTACAACTTTGTCCATACTCCAAAGGTATACTCCAGTAAATACAACCATTTAAGTTCAGGTATGTCATTTTCATGGTTTGTGCTCAAAAAGGGGATGCGTATCAACAGGTTAAATGTAAGCAGAGTGACGTCACCACGAGTGCGAGCAATTGCGTATCAACAAGTTAATATGCACTGTTGAACTGTCAAATCTTTTAAGTCGGGAGGATGTGATTTGAATGGTCAGGTTAGTGCAGGATTTTAATTGAATGAGCTGAATTTCTATTACAGGTGGAGGAGCAGGCAGGTGATCGTGGTATCTGTGCCAGGGCTCTATATGACTACCAGGCTGGTGAGTACTGCTTGGGGTGAATGCTAGTTTGTGCCTTTTTATACAATGCACACCCAGGTATACCTGATAAACCGCTTATTCTAAATATACAAAGATATGAACATTACTGTCTCACAATTCTCTCCTTACCATTAATAATAATACTGCATCCAATAGTTTCATAAATGTATTAATTCTCAATCATGCCTTGATGCTTGATAATTAAAAATAAAAAACATACGTCAGTCCTATTGGTTTATGTTCACTTCTTTTAATGCGTTTAAAAAAAACCTTTAGCTCCTCGCTACTAAAATGTGTGTTTTAGGGATGGGCGATATGACCAAAATCCTATTTCACGGCATGAGTGCCCTTCCGGCCCCGAATCTGGGAGGGGACATGGGGAGGGAAACAACAACAATAATAATTAAAAACACAGGGTACTCACTGTAACAGTGAAGTACCCCCCCCCCCCCCAAAAAAACAGTTGTGTTTAAAAAAGAGGGAAAAGCCGATGCTTAGTGCCAGTGGTAGAGAGAGAAAATAAATAAAACACTTACTCGCTGGTTCTGCGATATGCCATAGCTTGGTACTCGGCCACTCCTCCACCCTCTAATGGATGACAGCCACACCTCCACGGGTTCTCGGGGAACAGAAGGGGTCTCTTCCGCACCTGGCAGCCCCTCCCCACTCGCAGCCAGCAGTCGTCACGACCCTGCCACATTTAACGGCTGGTAGGTGTCTCCCCCTGGCAGCGGCCCTGACCACTCCAGGCAGTTGGCTAGGAGCCCCTTCTCCCGGGGCTCCTCCGTTCCCCGGGAGATGGCCATGGCTGCTCCGTCATGATTAGGGACCGAGTGTGTAGCATCACG